>NC_092814.1:75504340-75804340 GCF_023375885.2 Dermacentor andersoni
TTCTATCTTGTTTCATTGAGTTCCTGTGACCGGTCAAAAGTGCATCATGACTTTACGGACACACTGCATTGGCTGGCGTGGACAATCGGTCTCGCGAGGCACGTTGTTAACGGAGCAAAGTGTGGCGCCACTGCCTCGCTAATCTGGAGATCGGGAGAACCAGCGCTTGGGTGACGCGTGGGCGTGATTCACAGAATCCGCCGCCGACAAGCCTCCCAGACAACGCGCGATACTCGGGCGCCTTTTCGTAGCCATCATCGCCGCACTACTCCTTTCTACTCACGCTTTCGCCATACCCTCTTCCGCTTTCCGCCGCCTGGTTCCGCTGCACCTACCTCTCCGCTTTCCTCCTCGCGCCTCTTCTCTCTCGCCACTTTTTTCATCCCCCGCTGCGCACCGCGCTCGCTCTCGTTTTTCGCTGTGCTCGTTCGCTCAGTTGCGCCGGGAACGCCGACGCTCGCCGCAGGAACGGGAGCCTAAGAGCTGAGCTCTGAAAAGCTCGTGTACGCGCGTTGAATGCTTGTTTAAAAAAATCCCAGGTGGTCAGAATAGATCTGGAGTCTCCCACTACGACACGCCTGATCATCGAATAATTATTCAGCGCTTTACGTAAGACCCCGGAATTTAATTTTGTACTATTTCTTCTAGCTATGCTCTCTATATCAGCATGTCTTGCTTGTTATATTGTATGTTGCCAGTTGTTGACCAATGAAACTAGGTTGTTAGTTGATTGCTCGTGTGGCTTCCGTTTTACGTTCTTTTGCTCATTTTCCTTCACGCACTGCTGCTTCAGTATGTAGAATTAAAAAAATTATGGGGTTTTACGCGCCAAAGTCACCTGCTGATTATGAGGCACGCCGTAATGGGGGACTCCGGCAATTTGGACCACTTGGGGTTCTTTAACGTGCTCCTAAATCTAAGTTAAAGGGTGTTTTCGCATTTCGCCCCCATCGAAATGCGACCGCCGTGGCCGGAATCCAATGCCGCGACCTCGTGCTTAGCAGCCCAACACCATAGCCACTAAGCAACCACGGCGGGTAATATGTAGAATGAACTACCGATAAACTTGTGCTGAGTAGCGCACGTTATAACTTTATAGCTGTACGGTTATCTTTTTAATTCAAATTCTTTATTTCTGCCTTGTACAAATACAGACAGCGGAGGCGCAGAAAAAGCTGTCAGAAACAGCTTGACAAAGCCGCAGCCCCCTTTCGCTTGGCAGAGGCTTCACAGCAAGGCTTTTAAAACAAAGGTAATTGCAGTCTAATAACACTTATACATAATGAACAAATACAAAAGAAAACATAACAAAATTATACAATATTTAGACAATATTCGCCACAAAGAAGAACAGAACCTACATGGTAACATACATAGTACGCAAAGCACTGTTTGACGCACTGAAAAGAGCAAAATTATTATGTACATAAGCATTTAAGAGGGAAGGAAGAGTGAATTGTAGGCGTTCTCTACCGGAATTTATTCGAGGGGTTGGCACTACCCAATTTTCCGTATGTCTTGTCTTGTAGGTCGCTTCTCGGGTACGTAAATCAGCAAGGTAACGTATGTGGTTTACGTTTCTCCGTGTTTCCAGTTTAAACCGAACACTTAAGCGGAGGCGCAGCGCAGTTCGCAGTTCCAATAACAAAGCGCAGCGTGGCAGGCCTCACGAAAGGAAAGCAAATTTTGCACCTATGTTTGAAGTTAGCCAGTTTTCAGAGAAGTCGGTTCAAAATCTCCGTTCGAAGCACATTTTCGGAAGGCAGGCAAATAAGAAATTGCGTGGCAAAATGATTGTGCTGAAAGGCACGTAAAGAAGCACGTCGCCGGACGAGTGATTTCGGTCTGCATAACAGCAGGAGTGAGCACCCATTAATGTGTCGACACTTGCTCGGTGTCCCCTGTGATTGAAGTGACAGCGCTAAAACCCAGCCTTGGCAGTGGGGAAAAAAGTAAAAAAAGAAACGAGAAGATCCCCATGCACTGCGCGACGCCGTGGTTGTCAAAATAACGCGGGTTGCCAGAAGCGAGGCCAGAACCACGCGAAGGCGCCCCAACGGGTGGGCGCACGTGGACAAGTAAACGAAGGTGGCGGCAAGTCGACCTCTCTGGCAATCGTAAACACAGACGAGCGGCCGCGCGGCACTGCGGAAGAGAGATGACGTCGAGGTCTCAGAGTGAACATCGGCAAAGGAGACGAGGAATGCAGACAATAGGGTTAAGTAATTAATAAACCCCTTTGGCGGGAATTATTTACCCCGCTTCCCGCGCTGGAAGAGCAATCGGCAGCGTGCGCCGCCACGAAACGGCTGACAAGCGCTGCCGACATTAAGCAAACAGGGCGCACTCGATCCTGGGCTTGTTGTGCTAAAGGCCTAACAATAATTCGATTACGTTTCATAACGTAATTGAGCCACTTGCTTCCTGTTCGCGCTGCGTCTCGTTTTCTTTCTTTTCTCACGCTTTCTTCTTCGGCATCGGTTGCTCCCGGCGAGCAACACCAATAACGCTAAAATTCCTCGGGGCTTCGCTGGGAGAGGAGCCGACAGGGCGAACGGGAGGAATCGGGAATCAGCAATCGGGGCTCGCTGAAGACATTGCGGCGGCACCTCTGTTGAAGAGGAGCGAGTGCAAGGGGGCAAAACAAAAGTGCGGATATAAGAAGCCACCTGTAGTGAAAAAGGGAGCAGGAATATGCGGCTGCGATGGCGTCGCACAAAAACGCCAGGAAGTTCCGAACAGCGACGCAGTGGGCGAAGCCAAAGACTCGCGATCACATTCACGCTACTAGCGCTAAAAATTTACTCAAATCGATCTATTTGTATTTCTTGAACGCAACTGAGTGTCTCCCAAATGGAAAAAGAAATGGCAGTCAGGAAGGGCTAGTGATGAAACATCGCATGTTGATATACCGCGTGTTTTAGCGAACGTTACCAAACATTCCTGAATTCCAGAAACCATGAATTAGAACTACGACGATGGGTTCTTAGCGACTAGTTTCTTAGGATTGGAGGATGTGAGATAATTGTTGACACGTGCTAATATGTCACATAAGCTATATGAAAAGCACTAAATAGCTGTATAAGTGCTCCTGCGTGGCCCTTTACAGTGGGATTTTTCTAGCTGCTTAGTGTCCAACTTAATATCATCGTTTCAAACGGAGCAAATTCTTTTGTCTAATGTCTTGTAGCGCAAGTTACTCGCACCTTTTTTGACACATGAACAAAACAAAAACAAAAACTGGAAAATAGCAGTTTTCAGCGCGTTGGAAATCACGCGGCAAGACAACGCCAGAGCTTACGCGTACCGCTGTTTGCCCGTGAGTGCTACCAAATCATACATACCTGTTTTATTTAACCATGGTGCGCCCGGCTTCCAGCATTCTCTTGCTTTCACCGTGGCATCAACGCTAGAAGTGCTCCAAACTGTTGTTTATCGCCGGCTTCGTGCGCATCCTTCTGTAAGGCCCACGTTGATCCGGGGCTTTTAATTCAACGAGGAGAGCACATTTCTCTTTCTTCTGTTTTTTTGCTTGCATACGCATTACAGAATTTAATGAAGGAGTGACACGAAGTGCGCGACGATCAACAAGCTTCACAGAGTGGTGCCCGAGAAACTTTATGGTGACAGATATTACAGAGAAATATACTGTACAAGGATCGACATTTGGGCGAGTTGGTACTGGTTGAACATCTTGAAGGAGGAGCGCAATATGACGAAGACAGAATGCAGGAGCACACAGGACAGCGCTGAACTCACAACTAACTTTATTCGAAAGTATGCACAAACTTATGTAGTACAACCCATAGCCACGTGCTCTCCCATCTATGGCGTCATTATCAGTGCGCTGGCAAAAGCGCAAAATCCTGTAATCTAGTGCTACACTGTGAGGCGGCTTAAAAATTCAAATTCACTGTCATACAAATTTAACGATAGCATGCTTACACAAAGCGACCCTTTTTTTACTGATATACTGGGCCTCAATAATCTTCCTCGTAGTCGGAAAGTATTGTGGTGTTTTCATAGATTGGAGTGCACCCATGTTCAGAGCAATGTCGCGCGACATGTGAGTAGGCATTACCCGTTAGCGAGCGCCTATGCTCAGACAATCTAATGTTCAGGCAACGACCTGTTTGGCCGATATAGACGTGACCACAGGAAAATGGAAGCTCGTAAACAACTCCCATTCTACAGTGCACAAGCAGGGATGTATGCTTAACAGTGCAGCCTTTCCCAGCATGAGTGAGGCAGCCTGGGCCAACTTCCTATCAGTCTTACCGCAAATTTTGATCATCTTGTTAGGGGCAGAAAAAACAACCTTTACAACCTTTACGCACATAGAAATCAGACTACGAGAGAGATTATTGAGGCCTATATACTATATCAGAAAACAAGGGTAGCGTTGTGTAAGCATGTCATCGTTAAATTTGTATGACGGTGAATTTGAATTTTTAAGCCGCGTCATAGTGTAGCATTACATTACAAGATTTTGCGTTTTTGCCTGCGCACTGATAATGACGCCATCGATGGGAGAGCACGTGGCTATGGGTTGTAGCACATAGGTTTGTGTATGCCTTCGAATAAAGTTAGTTGTGAGTTCAGCGCTGTTCTGTATGTTCCTGCCTCCTGTCTTCGTCATATCGCGCTGCCCCTTCAAGATGTTTTACCGAGAAGATCATAGATCCTGCAGATCCGCGCACGCTGAACGAACCAGCCCTGAAAATCCGAATGTGGTCTTTGTATATCTTCTGCATTAGGGGTATGTAGACCACTGCTTGATATTTTATAAAGAGAGTTCTGTTTTGTCTCACCCGTAGCACTGAAAGTCGAACTTGAGGCTGCGTCAAGCAATAAAGAACAGCTAGTCTCTCGGCACACGCACACCCGTGAGCAAAAGTATGCGGACCACAGGGTTGCCTAAACAACATAATTTCTTCGTAATTAACGCGCATAAGCGGAAACTGACGAGTGCACTAGAAAATTAGTAATGCCAAGTTTCGACTGCTGTCGTTAACTTCAAGTTGTATTCACAGAAAGAGGAGAAAATGAAATTTATTGCGCAATCCCTGGTCCGTATACTTTTGCTCACGGGTGTACATTCTGTTGGTAGATATATGCAATAAGCCGACATCGCTCACATAAAGAAGTGCGGGGTCGGTCATGTGGCAGTAAAACATGAGCATCGGGCTTCTCCGCTTGTAATCAGAGGTTCGATCCCATCGTCAGTCGCCTGAAGTTTCGTTTTACTGAAGAGGCCCGAATTGTTAGAGAAATTTAGGAGATGGGCCTTTGGCGTTATGCCGATGCAATAATAATTAAAAAAAGCTTCATTTGTAGTGCAATGCGCGGACAGCTCTTTGAAGAGCGGTTATGACTATACTTTGTTTGGTGCAATCACTTTTTTGAAGACGAAGGGGGGAGATCTTGTCTTGAATGTCACCGCTACATAAAACGTTGAACAAAAGATGTTTTCGAGAAAAAGAAAGAAAGTTCTTGAAAGCTTATTTTCCCCGTCAACCCGACAAAAGCTGAGACTTATCTGCTTGATACCAAGCAATAAATGAATTTATTAAATTCTAGGGCGTTACGTGCCAATACCACAATCTAATTATGGGGCACTAAGGATTAATTTTGACCGACTGGAGTTCTCTAACGTGTACCTAAGTACACGATCGTTTTTACATTTTGCACCCATCGAAATACGGCCGCCGCGGCGGTCATCGAACCCGCGCCCTCGAGCTTAGCAGCGCAACGCCATAGACTCTAGGCTACCGCGGTGGGTTTATTACTGAGCAAACACTGATTGTAGAGCACACTGCATGATAACTTAAAAGGCCACATGGGATGCAGTCATTGCTTCTTCAGGAACGGCAGCCATAGGGTGAAACGACAAGACAAAAAGAACGAAGGAGAGAGAGAGTAAGACATTCATTAATGGGTGCTGGAAGTGTTTGCCTGTCCATATGCCAAGCATACTACTCCATACGAAAAGGGTGATGCGTGAAATCACCCACTCAAACGAAGTGTACACCCACCCACACACACGCACGCGCACACATAGCTTACACAAGTAGCTGTACAGAAAATAGAGACTCCAAATTCTTCTCTACAGTCAGCCCTTAGAAAGTCTTGCCTAAACGTTTTCAATTTTCAGCAGCAGGTTGTTCGTCTAATAAACGCAGGGTACCCTGCGCATGTACTTGTTAGGCGTCCGAGAGAGTCATCAAGGAGTGTAAATCTCGTCCTGCTGAAACTGACGACTGGGGAATCAAAAGGAGTAGAAAATTTGCTGTCATGCCATATGTTCATAGACTGTCCCTATAAGAAGATTGCAAAAGGTTTTCACGTGGATGTTGTTCTTTCGGCCAACCGTAAAGTAGGTAAGGCTTGTGCTTCGATTGAGAGGAAGGCAGGTGGATCAACTGTTGGTTTCTCTGTGAAGTATCGCAAACCCTTCGTTTCTTCCGCCGTATGTGTAGTTTATCGAATTCCTCTCCCTTGCGGAAAAGCCTACATTGGGCAGACAGGCAACTGCATCAGTGAGCGCCTGCGCCATCATAAGAATACCTTAAAAGGAACACTGACCTCTCATCTTTCAGCGCATTGCATATCTTGTGGGTGCAAACGTTTCTTCGCAAAAACTGACATATCTTGAAGCACAAAGACAGAAGGGCTCGCGAACTTGCTGAAGCCTTCCATATAGAAAGGTTGCGAGATGATTGCGTATCTGAGCCATCTGTCGTTCTCCTAGATTGTGAAACGCACTTGCTCAGTAACTATTTCCACGTGTCTTAGATTTTTTGCACACGCAGGTAGTTGGTTTATTGGTGTTTTCTTTTTCAAGCGTTTTGTTGACTAATTTCAGTTGTTAGCGCTTGTCCTGTGTCCTTCTACTTCTGTGTTTTCTGTTGTTTTTGCACTGATTAATTCGCACTGAGTTTGCTACTTCCCCACGCCCAATATCTATTTGTTCCATGCACCGGTTGTCACTAGATTCCCTTTTAGCCCTGAGTTATTCAAGGCGATATTGTTCGGCGTACTTCGGTTAGATGAGCCCGATGCAAGGGCTCATTGCGTGAGGATGGCGGGAAATCTTTTAATGCTTTTAGTTTAATTGGAAAGATGCTGGTCATGCAAAAGGAGCAGAGTGCTCGAGAGTTCCATCTGTGTGGGAGTGTAACTTGGAAACGCAGCGTGTGGTGTGAGTTAGGGGAAAATACACTTTACTAGCAGGTATACGATGCACGCCATGTAAGCAACGTGCAGCATGACAGCCACGAGATTGTCCAAGTCGTTTGCACATCGCACGGGAACCAGCTGCTTCATGCTGGCCTGCCAAGCCTGATACTCGGCGCATGTCATGCCAAGGTGAATGGCATCGCAGTTAACGCAGTTCTTCGTGCCACACAGCTTGCACTCAACTTCCGGCACGCTCGCTTCTATGAAGCACCACCAGGGGCACTCGGAAGCTTTGCAGTGAAAGAAGTTCTTTGCGGATACTTTCACTTCCAGCAAGCCCTTCTGCAAGTAGTCTTCGTACTCTTCTTTCGTCAGCAACTGTAAAACAAAAGACGTGGATGAGATAGAAATGTTTAGATGTCTAAATCTATATTGGTTGTCTAGATCGAATGAAAGGCCACCAAAGAAAACACCTGACCCCTTATTCACAAAAAGCTCTTAGGCTAGGCTTTTTCCCAAGGCTAAATTTCACTCAGTTCTGGTGCTGAAGGTATGATTCACGAAGACGACCAGCAATGGCAAAGAACACTTAAGAGCGAAAAGCTTTGTGAATTCGGCCCTAGTTCGCCAATGGTAAAGGATCGTGAAAAAAGTTTGGAAATGCGCTCCGAGACAGCTGTCTCCTGCGCAGCTGTTGCTTTGCTTCATGAAGTGCAACTGCGTTGCTAATAAACGAGTGCATGATACTAAACGGTTTTGTTGAATGGAATTCTGGTGTCCTACGTGCCAAAACGACGACCTGAAAGACGGTATTATAAACACTAAGTGTTACAATACCAGTAAAATGCGCGGAGGGTAGACGAATCAGCGTACGCGCCATTAAAACAAAACTTTGCCCACTACCGCCACCGCGGTTTGAACTTATGCCCCTGCGGCAACGTGCACCTATGCCTGGGAAGACAGAGAGCTAGAAATAAATTGAGATGCAAAACCGAACACGATAGCCTCCGCGCTATCCCGCATTGTTCTCGTGTGCCACAATGTGCGAGTGGATGAGACCCACACAGACTCTGCAGGAGTAACGCCTGTTTGCTAATTTTGGAGGCCGCAACAATTAATACTGCAGCTTACGAGGACGAGTTGTGCGTATCGCAAAGAACGTTGTTTTTCAGAAGACGGCGCCGTGGGCTGTAACAGCCTCCTGCTGCCGCAGTAAATGAGTCCTGCGCCACATGAATCACTTAAGCCTGCTGATTTGTTATTTTCTTAATCCTTGAATTTTCTAATTTTAAAAGTAGGAGTTTCTAGTTGAAAGGATGATAGAGAACTTTAGTGACATTTTAGTGAGATTTAGTTACCGTAGTTGTGTTATCGCGAAAACTGTAGTGCCCGCCAGAGATATGTGCCTTAATCAACTTAAGTTGTGATTTTATCTTGAATATCTTATTTTTAACAATATTTGGCAGTAATCGCTGTGAGGCTTTTATCATTGATTGTGAAGGCCGTGAACGTGATTTTCCTTCAATTTCCATGCAACTTTGATTTGCAGTTGTTTCGGAGGCCAACAAACAAGAAGTCCACAGCTTACATGCCACCATCCGCAGAACATTTTCAGAGGTGGGGATCAACGTGGTCGTTAGCAGATTGGGAGTACTAGAAGTGATAGAGGGGGAGTATGTATTATTAAAAATAAAGCAAGCAGGTGGAGTGATTAAGTTTTCATAGCTTTTTTAAAAAGTAAACAATGAATTTTTTTTTTCATCAGAGCTTGGCGCGTTTTGTCCTCGAACATGACGAACCGTATAGTTTATCGTATTATTGTTTATCCAAGCGTCGCTAACATGCATGCACTCAGAGATCCCAGAGGCGACCTTACAACTCTGAAACAGCTAGCACTTGTACTCCATATGGCATAAAACGTGTTTTCTAACGTGAGTCCGTTTTACACACAAAAAAACAAATTTATAATTCATATCTTCTTGAAATCGTTTTATGCTGTTTGGCACCAAAGCCAGAGAAATTCGTAGTGGGAAGGGGGGGAGGGGGCGAAAGAAACTCTCTGATCGATGTCGTTAGCCACGGCAGTTTAGTCCTTTTGCAAATCTTCGTCATGTATAACTATAAGAAAAGCTTTTTGTGTGAGCGTCTGCATTCTCCGCATCCACGCTCCCACTCTTTTTCCTCTGCCCCCTTTGAGCATCATGGCATAGCTGTAAGCAGACGAATACCTCCAGATGTCATTAGGTCTAGCAAAATTTACATGCTGATGTGACGTTATTAGCTGCCATTATTATTATTATTATTATTATTATTATTATTATTATTATTATTAGTAGTAGTAGTAGTAGTAGTAGTAGTAGTAGTAGTAGTAGTAGTAGTAGTAGTACTAGTAGTAGTAGTAGTAGTAGTGGTAGTAGTAGTAGTAGTAGTAGCAGTAGTAGTAGTAGTAGGAGTAGTAGTAGTAGGTTTTATACCTTCTTTAAAAATAAGAAATGAATACCTTTTCATCTGTGCTTGCCGCGTTCTGTCGCGGCGCGACACGATTGATTGATTGATTGATTGATTGATTGATTGATTGATTGATTGATTGATTGATTGATTGATTGATTGATTGATTGATTGAGTGAGTGAGTGAGTGAGTGAGTGAGTGAGTGAGTGAGTGAGTGAGTGAGTGAGTGAGTGAGTGAGTGAGTGAGTGAGTGAGTGAGTGAGTGAGTGAGTGAGTGAGTGTTACAAAGCTCTAGTACATGCACATACCTTCTTTCATCAGTGCCCTGACATCAAATTACCTAAGCAATTGATTGTGCTTCATTGACATTAATAGACATAGTTCTATTAGCTATGAGGTCCCAAGCGGAGTTCCTCAACGATCTGTTCTTGGCCCTCTCCTTTTCCCACACTGTTCACAAATGACATTTCTTCAGCTATTCGACACTCTTCATTCCTTCTATATGGTGACGACGTAAAGCTATTTAAAATTATCAACAGTGTTCATGACTGCAATGGCCTGCAAAAATACATTTGTTCCCTGTCAAACTAATGCAGAGACAATAAGGTACTCTTAAATGCTTCCAAAACTTTAGTATTAAGTTACACGCGGAAAACACAGCGCAATTTCCGCGCACCCTTCGGGATGCTCCATTGCCCCAGGTGCATGAAATGAAAGATCTTGGTGCGCACTTCAGCAAAACGCTAAGTGTCTCTTCACGCGTTAAATATGCGACTCAATGTGCCCTTCGCGTTCTTGGTATTGTCTGTCGTACATCGCTTGACTTCCACTCCCCTGATGCCTTTCTGAAGTTGTATTCTACTATGTGCCTTCCACTACTAGAATATGCCTCTGTAGTTTTCGAGCAGAACGTGCAAATTTAATTCTGACCCGTCCAAGCTACAGTAATATCTATATTGAAGCACCATTTTCCCACCACTTCTCAAATATACTCAACTTGCACCTCTAAAATTAAGACGTATTATGTGTGACCTTTTGTTCCTCTATAAGGTAACCATGGCATTATACATTGCCCAAAGCTACTTTATCATGTGCAATTTTCCGTGTCGCAAAAGTGTACCAAACAACATTCGCCATTTGCTGCCCGGCCTTGTTACATTAAGGACTGTCCAATGACTGGACTCCAAAGAACATGTAGTAAGTATTCTGCCTGTATTGATATATTTCACAATTAATTGGCTGTGTTTTGTATTAATGTAGATACTCATTTCGTATGATTCACTCCCTTTTAGACCTGCCTCATCGATTTCTGTTTCCCTGTTTGTTTCTCCATCTCATATTGTTTTGTCTACCAATACGTCTTCTTCGTACATTTTATTTTGCGTAGCAGTTGCAGACGAGCTTAACTGGACTGCCAATGTATTTGGTAGCAAATTTTAAGGACGGATATCCCGAAATTGGTTCTAGTCTTGGTATTTCTGCTAAGCGCGCATAACTTCGCTAAAGCACGGATTCAATTTCGCAATACCAACATATGCCCCAATGTAAATAATTAAAAATGTAGCTCGAGAACGTTTTGTACTTAGCTACCTAGGCATTGCGATTTCTCATGGAGTTAATTTTCGACTCTTCAGTTACTTCACCTCAAAGGACCAAATGACGATGCGATTTTTTTAGAATATCGGCTGGTACTCAAGAAATAACCGGCGTATGAATTAATTAGTTTCCGAGTTGGTGTCGTGAAGCACGACAATTGTCAAGATTATAGTACTTATTGTCATTCGTTATTTTTGCACGAGGTGCCAAATTCACGGTTACAATGGGGGAAATCACGAGAACCACCTCCACCATACCAGAAAAAACTAAATACCGTTTCCAAAAGTAGCGCGGGAAATTCGAAGAAATATTCGCAAAGCAGGAGCTGTTTATATGCGCCGTTTTTGTTGTGCACCTTTGGGCTGACTGAAACTATGGTATTAGGATATACTCCTCATCAGTAAAAAGGAACCTGGGCCGCTAGAACATGCCGCATCATGCGCCACGTCTCTCAAAACGTTTCAAAACGCCCCATTTGCAAACGCTACAGGCTAGTGTCGCCATCTCGCGGTTGTATGCTAAACCTTCGCCGAACATTCTCTTGCTCCCAGCGTAACCGCGTGCCTACTTGATAATCTTGCCTTGTCAGTGCCTGTCGCCGATACTAAATTACCGGCAAATAATATCATTTGTATAGTAATTAAACTGAAAAGTGATAAAGTGAGCGGCAAGAGCGTGCGCCTACTTTATTCGCGGAACATTTTTGAACCTCAGAACTGCTTCGTGGGCCAATTTTAAAAGCGAGCGAGTTTTCAAGGAGCTTTGCGAATATGGCCACTGAAACCAACATGGAAAACACTAGAGAAATTTCCATATATGCAGTGCGCAACTACACTTAAGAGAGTTCGAAACAAATGATGCAAGTGCTAATAAAAATAACGTAAAATCCCCCCTCCTCCCCCCATCCCACTTGCTGCATGCTTGAGTGCATTCGGTGATAGCCACGCACCCTGCTTCGCACTCTTGCACTTAGTCCCGGCTACACAATGTGCGCTCTCGGCGGAGTTCTCTGGAAATTGTGCACGGTCTCTCGCAGTCGTACCATGTTGCTCTCATCGAGGCTCATGTGAGGTTAAGGACGAGACGATAAAACAAAGCCGTTCGGAAACGACGGCTTAGCCAACTACCACGATATCAATTTCAAGAGATTAGCGAAAGACGATTCTGGTGAGGATCAAGCCTCTGCGAGCTTCATTAGACAGAAGTAGTCTCGTCCTCACGAAATGTTCTCTTTCCTATGCGACTGCCTGTCACTTCACAAAGTGTGATGATAGATATGGGGGAGGAGGTTGCGTTAGGTGGCGGAAAAGAGTAGGTGTGTAGAAATGCAAGGTAGAGCGATGAGACTGCAGACTCTTGTTCACTTAGCAAGAAATAAAGATGTGTTTGAAAATGGGATTACGATGGCTTCCGCTCGCACTACCTCCACTACTTTTGAGCTGCTGCGACGGCAAATGATGTGGGTCCCATTGGAAGAGCACGTAACGTGGAACACCGCAGCCTCCTTCCTCTCACTGGTTGCCACAGGTATATAAATGAAGAGGCGGCTAAGTTTCAGCGTTTTTCCTAAGCGCGTATATTATCAAGGGCCACACTTCTCAATTACCGTCGATTGTTTGTGTGACATGGCTTAAGGAACCAAACCTCATGCTGGACAACCATGTTGCCGGAAGAATGCATCAAAGTTTTCGGTGCATCGTGAGCGAACACAGCTTGTTCTTGTGGCTCCTGGGCAGTGTCCTCGCAATTATTGTCAACCTGCACCTGGAGAGGAGGCTTCTCGAATTATTCTCTCATTGATGTCATCTCGGTAGGTTCTCACGTCAGCGCCAACGCTGGTCTAGCTGTTTTTGTCTGCAAACACAATTTCCTGCGCGTGTAGCTAACTTAGGTCGCTTCCTTAAAGTCTGATGGTGCATCAGGCAAGAGCGTGTGAGTACCCACAACAGATGAGATACAACCATAGTGTTGGCCAACCTGGGGTGGCTTGCACGAACAGTTAATAACGAAAATAATAATGAATTTAAGAACGCGCTCTTAAATGTTCCTTAGACAACGCCTAGTCCGCACAAGAACGCGTTCTTAAATTCGTTTTTATTTTCGTTAATAAATGATCGTGCAAGTCGCCCCGGGTCTCTCGCTGAGCCGAGTAGCAGGCGTTAACTGCGGCTGCGGAAATGTGGCTTAATGCAGTTTAGCGGTTCTTGTTAAAAAGTATTTTTTTTTCTTGCATACGGGGGACCAAGCAAATGTGCAGAAGTTTTTCTTCATATCCGAACATTTGGCTTAACCATGTTTGCCTTAACGAGACTCTGCTGTATTATTATTATTATGATTATTATTATTATTATTATTATTATTATTATTATTATTATTATTATTATTATTATTATTATTATTATTATTATTATTATTATTATTTGGGTTAGAAACAGTAAAATACACAAACAGACAGAAAGTAAAAGAGAAGAAGGAGCCAGCCGGCAACTGCCAATGTAATACGCTTAGCATATGAACTGGCCCCCTACATCGTCATGATGCACTGTGCCTCGTGTAACCTTTTCGATTGCCGCGAGACCGTAGTACATACCCTTATATACTGCCCTTATTTTAATGACGACAGACAGAATTTTCGTGCTACATCAAGCCGACTCAATGACCACGGACTCGAAGGATATTGATGAGACCACTTACTCGAACATCGTGCACGCAGAAGGCCACCAGAGCCCTGCTGCACTTTTTAAAGATGGCTGGGATCAGCGACCGCTTTTGAACGCTGTTGTGAACGCTATTGTGCGCGTGCGCACGCTTTACTTCACAAACTATGGTGCTGCCTGCTTTATATCCTTGTATTTCCTTCTTTTTCTCTTTCTGCATACCTCTTTCTCTGGGTAACATTTTATGCGGTTAATTACAAGACTAACAACGCGTAAAAAAATCGCATGATCTTTAGCTCATAACTTAGAGCAGTAAAGTGGGTGGAATAAACTGAACGTGCTTTACGCATTAAGAATGTACAAAGAGGATGACATTATTCTGACGTCGAATCTCCCCATGACAAATGTAGGCTGTGACTTCGAAGATAACGTACCGCTCGGACTTCGGTGTCTTCAATAGCGATGTCGCAAACAGTATTGTTTCCAGAGTACGGGCATTTCACTGCCACGGTTCCAGATCGTTCTATGGCTTGAACCACGCAAGCCCTGCAGAGAAGAAATAAATTCAGGTTACCTGGAGACAAAAATGAGACATCATCACAATCACCGCCTGATCGTTGTGTGCTTATGCTCATTCTGCTCTGCTGTGGTTTAAAGCTTTTGTGTGGACAGGTGAATATAATAAATATCTCGGCTGATCCATTTCACTCTGTTGTAGTTGTTCTTCGTTCCTTTCCACAGTTATGTTCTCCAGTACTCGTAAAATCGTTGCGAAAATCCAAGAGTCAGCATTCTCCTTTTTTGTTTGCTCGTTTATTTATTTATTTATTTTTGTTTAAATGCATGGCGCCAAAGCTTTTTAATTTATGATGCTTCAGACACAAGGTATATTTTGTGCTTTTGTAATGTACAACAAAAAAGATGATTTTCAGCTTGCACTGGACTTTAGTTGCAGCGGCCAATGAGAATGAATGAGAACTAACTCGCAAAATATAGAGATCATTAAGTTGAAATTAGCAGCTTCAGGCTAGGTGCTCTAATCGGAGCACTGAAGCATGTCAACGATGCAGTACAGTCTCGTATTCTTCAATGACTCTAAAACTAATGTAAACGAGTGGTTTCGTTTTTTTTTTTTAGGAAGCATGGCGTTCATACGCTGACAATGCTAGCAATCCATGCCAAGCTAGAAAGCGGCTTGAATCGACAACACCTCACAACCCTTATTCTGGTTGACTGAGTCCCTGTACTCGCATATTTACCTCATCTGGGACTATACCGCATACTTGTCGATTCCATTCCATCCACCATTTTGCAGGCCTACCCCTTGCCAACTTTGTTTCATTAACAGAACCAGACATCTCTGGCACAGAAGAGCTGATGATAGCGGGACGGTGCTGCCGGCATAGCACGACACCATGACATAGCTGGGGATTTTTTTTTCTTTCTTTCTTTCGTTGTAGTGTGTTTCGTCCTGAAACTACACCACTGTTGTGAGGCACGATGTAATACATGGATTAACTTTAGCCACCTGGGTTTCTATGATGGCCATAGAATCGTCAGTGCACAGGGGTTAATGCATTCATCCGCCTATATCGATGCAACAGCCTTAATTCGGTAACACAGAGAGATGAAATAAACGCGTTGGTAGCTCAAACGACCTTTGTCAAGGTGGGATA
Source organism: Dermacentor andersoni (assembly GCF_023375885.2). Lineage (NCBI taxonomy): Eukaryota > Metazoa > Arthropoda > Arachnida > Ixodida > Ixodidae > Dermacentor > Dermacentor andersoni. The sequence continues at coordinate 75,519,898 of NC_092814.1, forward strand.
TGACAATCCAATATTGTATTGTGAAACATAATCGACGCTGCAAAGCGCCCTCTTGAAATAAAGAGTAGCATTCTGTCGCGCGACACAGCCTCGGATGCAGCGTTGAGCAAAGCCCACTTTGGTCCAACACGGACATTTAATGCAGCGTTCGAAAAGGAGGGCGATTATAGACTTTTTTCGAATACGAATGGAATATACAATTAGTAAGTATCGACTATAGTTTCAAATATTGAATATTCAAACGAAGACGCATATACTTACATCTGCAGGATTATTTATTTTGGTGTAATTAGGTACCGCGCCTGTACTGTCTATTGTGCGAAAAAGGCAGCAAACTATCAATGACAAAGAATCAATTTTAAAGACAAGATCACTAATAGTCATTAAACATAACAGCACGTTGGCATCTCAACATTTTCAGAGCCTGGTTGCAAACAAACTTTTCAAGAATTAATGGTTGTTCCCAAAAACGCTAGGTAAATGGTTGCCGAAATAAAATGAGAAGTTTTTTTAAAAAAGCAAAAAAGGAAAGGTGTTCAAGGACTTACGTACCTCCGACACATGTAAAATGGCCAGTTGCAAGGAAAATATCACTGGTTATAGCGCAAGAGATATAACAGCTGCATGACTATAGACTGCCAAAAACATTAAATATAAGGCTATAAGTAAAAATCCCAGGTTGGCATGCAAGTTTCCGCCGCGAAACCATAAGAAGGCAGCATTAACCAGTGTGTTTCTGAATTGCTTCGAAAACGTTTGTCCTTATTTCACATCTGATGATTTGCGATACTTTGTTTAGCAGACGGATAAGAGCAACCAGACTTGAACAATAGATTGTTGCGAAATATGGGGTTAGATTGCAATATTAAAAAAAATACTGAATAGTTCTTTTTCAAATGCCGAAAGAATAGTTATAGTGTGCTATGTTCGATTCGTACTCGAAACTTGAAATGTTCACCCGCCACTAATTGTTCGGAATATGTTGCTAGAGAGCCTCTGGCACATTGAAAGGCTGCCTCCATTTGTATGTATGCTTTTTTTTAATTTGTTCTTTCGCGAGAGGTCATAAGCACGCGGAGAGCACGAGCCATACAGACCTGCACACCGAATGGTGGCAACTCTTCAGGCAAACTCCATCTCCCTTTGCAACATCAGACTTGCAAACCGGGCATGTGAAGGGCGCTGAATTTACGACGATGTCTTTGGTGTATAACTCCAACTGTTCTTGAAGCCGCTTCTTTTTTTCTTTCGAATCCTGTTCAGAAGATAAGAAACACAGGGTGGGGAATAAGGTAAAAGAGGATAGGAAGAAATATGCTTAAGAACAGCACGCTACTATACAGTAGAACGGTAGTTATTCATTCCCGACATGTAGTACGAAAATAACGTAGCATTCCTGATCACATTCAGCAAACTAAACTGGATTATCTACGTTTATGAAATACTTATATTAAATGTGTTAATAATTACGATTGAAGGTGAATTAAGGACGATTAAGTACAAGTTTTTTTTTTATGTGTGATATAAACAGCTCGTTTATCTGAGCTGCCGATCAATTTTTTATAAAGGTGGAGACAGAGAAAGAGATAAATAGGAAAGGCTGGGAGATTAACCGAGCTTGAGGAAGTGTTGCTTAATGGGTCGTCATCAGGGCAAAGGCCTCTCCCATACTTCCCCAACTACCCCGGTCATGTGCCAATTGTGGCCATGTTGTCTTTGCAAACTTCTTAATCTCATCCGCCCACCTAACTTTCTGCGGCCCCCTGCTACGCTTCCCTTCTCTTGGAATTCAGTCCGTAACCCTTAATGACCATCGGTTATCATCCCTCCTCATTACATGGCCTGCCCATGCCCATTTCTTTTTCTTGATTTGAACTAAGATGTCATTAACTCGCGTTTGTTCCCTCACCCAATCAGCTCAATTCTTATCCCTTAACGTTACCTAAAGGGCACCTAAAATACGCCTATTTATGCATTGCTGAAGCAGAACAGACGAGTCAACCAGCACCGAGAGGCTGGTTGAAAGTTTATAATTTTGACCTAACGTGTTAGTTGAATAAAGGCCTAATATACACGATTTTTTTAGACTATACAGATTTTTGATTTAAAAAATAATGAGCGCACCAAACTTGGCACTTTTGCAGACGAGTTCCTAGACGAGGAGGACATACTGGGCCGCTAATAACGTGAGCTTCAGAAGACTAATAACCAAAAATTTATTAATAAACTTTTTTTTAATAGTACCTTGGGGGCAGTTGTCTAAATGGCAAATTTAGAGGCAGTGATATTTTCATGCACACCCATCTTCTAAAAATCTTAAATATCGCACCTAATTCGAGACATTCATCGTCAAATTCCAATCGAGACTGAGTGCGTCCCGGTACGCGTCAGAGGGCAAGGTAAAGCAGCTTTGGACTAAGTTTGAATGATAGCATGCCGTGGCAAATCCTGACCCGACACACAGCCGCACATGCTTACTATAGGCAAAGCGCGCCGTATCAGTAATTAAATTAAATTAAATTATGGGGCTTTACGTGCCAAAATCACTTGCTGATTATGAGGCACGCCGTAGTGGGGGACTCCGGAAATTTGGACCACCCGGGGTTCTTTAACGTGCACCTAAAACTAAGTATACACGGGTGTTTTCGCATTTCGCCCTCATCGAAATGCGGCCACCGAAGCCGGAATATGATGACACACCTAATTGGTGAAATTTGCTTAAGTTTACGATTATACATTTTGCGTTCTCGTGCAAGTAATGTCCGCCTCTTCGAGTAATTCCTCAGGCACTAGAATCGTGCTATCTGTGGCAAGCAATCTTTAATTATTTTGTATATCCTGAAAAAAAAAAAGCTTACCTCCCATGATATTAAACAGTTCACAGTCATTGTGAATCAGTGATCCGTATTGGTATTGCATCGTTGATCACAATTTCTTTTCGTTCCTGGCCCCAAGTTAATCACATACTCCTCGGCAGCAGAGACAACGTCACGGGTGTCGTCTACCATGTTAACGGGCCCCGCTTTCAGAGCACAAATAGCTAGCGGTATTAGGTAGTTCGCAATACATGGCGTCTATGATGCGTTTATGTGTTTCCGATTCCGCAATTGCTTCCGGCGCGTGCAGTCAGCAAAAGCATGGCCTTTGAGACAAGCTACTGTTGCCCAGAGAAAAACGTCGCTGGCGCACGGATTTGGACACCATCTATGCCAACAATACGAGGATTCCAGTGAAACAAGCAGGCATGAGACCACCACAGGAAATGCACCACACAGCGTGAAATGATGAGATAAAGAAAGAAGGCTATGCTCCGTGAGGTAAACATGAATTCGGTCCTGTCATTTGCGGACGCTGGTCAAAGCAAGGAGAGAACCTCTGGCTAGTTCGACCTCCTCGAACCATAAGACTCACTGCATTTCATTTGATTCTACCTCTACTTAACTAAGCTATTTCGAAAAAATATTTCAGTCGAACAGTTGCCGAGACGGCGCTTTACAGCACATACGATCAATGAGTGAGAGATTAAACGTCTTCGAAACCAAACGACATAAAAGAAGGGAAAAAGTTCAGAATGAGAAAATAAATTTACTCAACGCCTCAGAACATAGGCATTAAAAGTATTCATGAATATGGTTGTTGCCTATAAAACCAAGAAGCCTTCAGTAGGTCGGCTTGCTGTTTGATGTTCACCCTTCTTTATAAAAACTGAAATTTGCTAATGGACCTTGTGCACGATTAGCAGTTAACATAAGCACTCTAGGCGGTAAACATTACAATGAGGCAGTAATCACACAAAACAGGTTATTCACGAAGATTGAAACAAGCAATGAGACCCGTAGACCAGTTTTCAAGAAAAATTAGAAGTGTTTCGCGGGCTTTAGACGAATGCACTTACCGTGTTGAAACCAGAGTTGCTCCAAGTGTTTGCAGTTGGAACGTATGACTTCTAGTAAGGTATTCGAAATTTCATTAAGAAGCGTGTTGTGAGCTGCCAATCACTTTGCCATACATCCCGATACCTGAAAGTAGTTCGTTCACATGCCTGAAATTATTAGCACTTCCCCGTCTTGTTTTGAACCGTTTAAGAAAATATGATTGCTATGCTCTTGCGCCTATAGAGAAAAATAAGCAACGAGGAACGGAAAGACAGTTAGTTTATGTTTTAGAACGATTCACTCGTTCGCCAGACTTTTAAACACAAAACACGAGAACAAAATTAAAGTGTTTCCCGTCACTCGGCACGCTGCCCAAAAATACCCAGAATGAGCGCCCGCGCGGCGCGCCGGCTTTCTGACCGCAATCTTGTGCGACGGTCGTGAGCTCGAGGTATTATGCAGGTAACTGAGGACGTCCAGTGACTCAGGGCTGTCCGTGCGATGCTGTGGTATGTAATTGTGCTATGTAATCAGTATTATGACAGGTAAATAGGTGTAGCATGTTGTAGTTCGAAGTATAGGCCAAACAAGATCTTGACGTCTTGCTATTACGTTACAAAACATTGTATTCCATGACGATTCTGCTTCTTGTGGCGTACTAAAATGTTCATATCACAATGAGTCAAAAAGTGTGTTTCTGAATTTTGCCCCGATCAGAGCACCATTTAAGCACATATGTGCATTTTGAAGAGTTGCCAACAAATTTTTCCCCTTTGCGCTTTATATATATGTGGACGCTGAAAATATTGCAGCGTCTATTTTTTTTAATGGTGAAGCTTAGAATCGTTTCCCAAGATTCATGCACACCTCATATTCATATAAGTGTTACGTCACTAAAAGCACGATCTGACCTTCCACCTAGTCTACCGGCGCCCTTCTGCGAAGAAAGGATACCCTAATTTGACGTTCGGCTGTAAATTAACGGTTTTTTTCGTTTTCTTTTCTTTTTGCCGAACACAAAACTTTGAAACGACCACATCGCTGTTTTCGTTGAGAGGAATCGGGAAGTCGATTTTGATGCCTTTATTTTGTTTTCGTTGCTGGCGAGTCACTATTCGTTGGTACAGCTCCCCGCGCGATTTCAGCAACTCTCGAGAAGCGAACTTGGCATTGCGAACCGGCGCCTGGTTTAGAGGCACGCGATGACAGCGGCACCTCCCATATCCCATAACTTTTCCTACAACGTACGCCCTGTTCTATGACTAAGTGTCAGTGTCCCGAAGAATCAAGTTCGGATCGAGACGCACTCAGTAACAATAACCACACTCACACACCACTTAAACGCCGAAGACGGCAGTGTCACATGCCAAACTGCATTGCCCGACGAACCTGAGAAAGGTTCACTGAACAACACCAATCTTTACCCATCTCTGTCGGTTGTAAACAACGAAGGGTGGCCACGGCTTTCTCGAGCAGTGTGTAAGGAACGAAGAAACGAAGCAGAGAAAGGGAGAAAACCATAAAAACAATGACGTGACTTTTTTCAGGCTCCACAGTTGAATAATGCTGAACTGCTAAATAATGCAACATGTTAATGTCAGCGTTTCGTGTAGCGCCTTCTTCACTTTTGTCTCCTTACCTTAACATGCTGTTACCCGACGTGGTAGCTGCGCTCGTGTACCATGCATTGGGCGCACTTTAATGAACCTCGTGTGTCCAAAATTAATCTGGGGTCCCCACTACAGTGTGCCCGATAATAAGGTCGTGGTTATGGTGGTGAAATTCCAAAACTTAACTTTAATAACATTCGAACATGCTGCTGTAAGTAAAAGCACCCGTGCACGTTCCTTCTTCTTCTTGCGAAGATTGTGTAAGCAGGGTTTCTTTTTTTGTTCTCGTGATGACTGCGTGGATGCCTTTTCTTATTTAGCATCACGCAGGAATACGATGGGCCTTTTTTTTTCTTACAAAGGGGAGTGCAGAAGCGTTGCGGAAAAAGGAGTCGTGGACAGGACACAGCGTCTTTCCTGTCCACGTCTCCTTTTTCCGCAACGCTTCTGCGCTCCCCTTTACAAAATCCACGTCATACCAACTAGCCCAACAGCTTATACTATTATAACGCATATTTTTCAGAGGGAGCGCTTGTTCACGATGCTGCACGTATCATGCGCCGAAGATACCTTTGAAAGCTGACCAGGAAAACGAGCCCGAACACTTCGAATATTTGTTGAAAACGGACTGTGGTGCATCCCTATGTGTATTTTGTGCGTGCGAACGAGAAGCCGCAGACTGAGAAGAGCCAGCGCGGAGATACGCTTAAAGAGGCGGCAGTGCGTCAAAGTATGCGGTCGTGCGTGGGCTTTGGTGATAAGTGTTACCGAGTGGTGTTTCAGCAAGCTTAATGAAGTACGTACTTCTGTAGTTGTTATTGTGCATCTGAGACTTGACCTGGCAGCTGCGCTCTTTATAAATATTATGTAACTGGTGAAATTCGTGAAAAAAGCTAGCCAGCTTATCCTCATGTCGAAAAGTCTGTTATCTCTCGCACAACCACGCGCCGTGTACTTTTCCTGTGCGCAGCCTTCGCTCAGGTAATTAGTTGAACGTCACTCGCTCACGTGCCCGTGCAATCAACTTATATACTCCTCCTTTATTTTATCCTTCGAGTAGTCGCGTGCTGGAACGGTCTTCGTTACGAAGACGCTGCCATTTCCTACTCGAAAACAATTATGACAGACATAAACTCCTACTGTGTTTTGTAATAACCTGGGGCCGAAATAACAAAGCATTTATTTCGTAAGAGCTCCTTGCCATCGGCCGGCCGTCCTCACTAATATTATCCCTTGCATCCAGATTGGCTGAAATTTTATCTTACGGACAATTTAGCGTAAGGAGTTTTTGTGAATTCGGGCCTTGGCCCTTATGCACGTCCATACTGTAAACTCCCCCATTAGTGAGCATCTAGCAGATCACTTATGGAAACATTGCAAAAGAGATAAAACGCGTTTTTCCTCCTGACAGGGTATACACCACAGCTTAAATAATGTTGCACCCAATTAGAGATCCAGAGCGTCCCTTACCTCCAAGGCTCCGCTGTCCATGGCCTTTACGACGCGCACGATGTACTGCTCGCACGAGAGGCCGTCGTGGATGGCCCGGCAGGCGAGGCAGTTGAGAGCAGAACATTGAGGGCATCGCACGGGCTCCGTCGCCGGACCGTCCCAGCACCAGCTTCCGGAGCATCTCGACCGCGCGCAGTGGTACAGCGGGGAAAACTTGTCATTCCCCCGTGCCTTCTCTGCGCTGAGCTCGTTTTGTTTCTGGAAGACAAGGCGACCCTTTAGAGAATGCTCGACAGGCTCGCCAACATTCATCTCGCATTTCACTCCGGATGCCAAGGGCGATACAACGTGAAAATATAAACAACGTGAGATGTTAACAAATTGAACTATATGAAGCATGAAAAGTCCGTGACCAGCGTCGCAAAATAACTATACAACGGCCCCGAGTGTGAAGTGACTTCGCGGTTGGGTGCCATGGAGCAAAACAGACAGTAATGCGACTTGCGTTCCGAGAACGGTGGCCATAACCCAAGCGTGGTTCGGCCAGCTTCTCTTTTCCTAACTTAGTCGAGAGTACAATAAACAAATAAATCCACGTAGACTTTCATGAATGCACATATAGCCCGAACAGAAAATATTCTACAGCCATCGCTTAACTTAACGCATAGCGCTTTCTATAATATGCTATTGGGCTGTGAACAAGTAACGGCATGCAGTACACCGGAAAATGAAGCACACTTGTAAGAAGTTGTATCCTTGTGTCTTCGCGAGGAATGGCTGTGAAGACACAGAAAGTCTGAAAGCCCGCATTCAAAGAACTTCTGGGGCTGAATTCACAAAGCTTTTTGCTCGTAAGTGAACGTTGCCATCGGCCAGCCTCTTTCGCTAATAGTATATATGTCCAGCCTCAGGATTGGAGGGAGTTTTTTTTTGACATACAATTCTAGCACAATAGCTTTTTCGGAATACGGCCTGAGCCCTTATTCACAAGTAAATTTGTCATGTTAATAGTCTAATAGTGTTCGTAAAAGTATACGACAACCAATCGTGAAGCTGGACATTTTATTGGTGACAGTGGCTTGCCAATGATAAACAGAACTTACGATCAAGGAGCTTTGTGCATTCGGCCCCCGATTCCACATTCATCAAGCTACTGTTACGCGAGGTCAGTTTGTACGAACACATAATATATAGTGACAGCGAACATATATTTATTTACGGTATAGCTGATCAATGACAAGCGGCTCTTACGAACGAAGAAGCTTTGTGAATTAAACTCCCCTTTCGTAAGTGCCATCCGCGATTGATCATCCCCGCGCTGGTGGTTTTGTTATCACGCCAACTGCTATCGTTAATGGCGAGCGTCAGAATGCCGGCTAATAAGCAGACATTTTTACGTGAGATAATTTTTGTGAATACGAACCCAGGGCTGTTTTCAAAAAACTTATTGTACACTAGTACCATACGAGATTGGCATCACTGCGGTGATCCTGCGGCTATCCCACCGATGGCCATCATCAGTTGCGGGCGCCCGTAAGCCGTCCAGTCGGGAAGCTTTAGTGCCGGAGGGGAAGTTTTGTGAATGCACGCCCAGATAAAACATTATTTCGGGTGTTTATTGCCTCCAACGAATGTTTTCATTCATACAGCGGGGCTTATGTGGTCTAGCAAATATATTTGCACAATATGTATTCAGTGTAAGACGGTCTCGGTTCACACAGGCTCATATTGCTAGGGTTGTAGAACAGCATCGGCGTCGCATACGTCCCTACGTGACTTTTCCATCGTTTGTCGAGCTTTCCTCCTCTCTAGGGTGGGAGTGGGGCAGCCCTCTGTAGGAGCAGCAGCATCGGCGTCCAATCAGAATTACGTAGACGCTCGTGTCTACACGAGGCAAGTGCCGCTGGCACGCGCTGGCACGCGCCGGCACGCGCTAGCATTCTTTTTTTTTTCGAAGATGTTAAAAAGATGCTACTCTAAGAGACCGGTCCTGTCGGTTCGTCCTCTCTCTCGGAAGGCCGAGATTTTACCGGTCTACGCGGTCGCTTGTTGCCGCAAGGTAAAATATTGTTTTTACTTCACATAGACAATGTCAGAACGAGAAAGTGTCCCATGTGTCACATGCAGTTCAATGAAACACCGCTCTTTATTGAGTATACGGTGGTAGACCACGCAAAAGAAGCAAAATTCAGCGTAAAACGCCGGTAACATACATAAATATCACAAGTCAGCATCCCTTAAACGAGACCTTTGAACCCATAAGTGAAATACTTCAAAAAGCAGCTGCCTGTTATGCGAAGACTAATCAACATGCTAAACTTTTAAGAAATTGAACAGCCTTGATTTAAGGAGCGATGTATCTTAAGTAATGAGAGCAAAAACTCATCTTTCTTTGTTCCAAGCATCCACACATCATGTAAGCCACGCGACAGTTCCGTCGCTTTCGTACGTGTTTCGCTCTAATAAATTAAAAGTTAGGCATGTACTATATTTCGGCGATGCCTCCACCAACCCTTCCTTGAATTAAATTCTGAGCTCTTACGTGTCAAAACCAAGATCGCATTATGATGCACGGAGTAGGTAGGGGACTCCGGATTATTTTGACCACTTGGAATTCTTTAGCGTGCACCTAATCTACGTACATTTCGATGGAGCGAAATGCGCGTAGATATAGGTGCACGCCGGGATCAAACCCGCGACCTCGAGTGGCAACAACCACTCGAGGTAGCCATAGCCATAGCCACTGGGCTACCACGGCGGGTGACCCTCCTTTGGATGAAGTGCGCTATCGCCCAGTGCTTGCGCTCGCCCGATTTTCCAAGCATAAGTATATATATCTCATGCAGGGGAGATGATGAAGAAAGGAAAAGTTCCGTCGCATGGAACACAACGGTGTGCTACGTCTTCGTAAAAGGTCTGCGATGGAGTTCGCCATGCAAGTGAGCGAAATGCCGGCCACCGGTGACTAACCTGCGAAGCATTCCCGTCCACGCGAAGGTGCCCGGCGCTTCGTGGAGCGGCGTCGGCAGCGGCGGCGCTCATGGCTGCGTGTGTTGGTGGCGCGTCGGGCCGCGTCGAGCCAGCGTGGGCTTCCCGAGTTCGGGCACCGTGCCACGAGCGAGGCGCTGCTTTTGGACCCTTTCGAAACCGCAGGGCGAACGAATGTGAACGCAGAACTGGCGTCTGGCACGCGGCCGTGATCTATTAGATCCAGGCCACCTGCCCTTGGGAACCTTTTTGCCTGCGCCCGGGGTATTTTGCGCACCGCGAATATATAGAAGTGACAGTCAAACACGCCAACATCGAGGCGCGAATTTTTTTCTTATATTTCTTCTGCGCTGTCTGCGCATAAGACGGCCGTATTGACACTGTTGGAATCGCACCGCTGGCACGAGTTGTTGGGGTCTCGGTGCTGACGCCCGTTATTGCCAATGGGTCGCAAGCCCCAAGGGTAGCGTTGGCCTGGCGGCCTGGGGCACTGGAAGCATCCGAAGGTCCCGGCAAAGCATGAGAAGACTGGTAACAGAACAACTTGTTTATTCTAACATAGCAAAAGAGCGGCCGGTCAGGTCGACCGAAGTGGAGAGACGGGAGAGCACGTAACTCAACAGTACAAATCGGAGCCTCTCTCCTGGCGTCCGGGGGCAGCTGCTCTTATACCCTCGGCGTCGCGGTCCAAAAGAGAAGGTCGCGGGATGAAGGTCACGGGATGAAGGTCACGGGACGGCGGAGCATGACCCCACGACGGCGCGAACTGTCGAGCCGAGAGACCTGCTGAACCGAGTGTAGTGACGCATCGCCAACCTTCACTTGGGGAGCTCCGCTCCCCTGATGCCGCGCTTTGACAAGCGTGGGCACACACACACACACACACACGAAGACACGTGGCACTGAAACACGCCTGGACACGCTTGGCGGGTAGGCGTTGCGGCGGCGTCGGACGGGCCAAAATGTCCGCCGCTTTGAACAAAGCCCCGGCGTCCGTTGCATCCGCGCCGGCATTACCGCGCGTTGTAGGCGAAACGTAACAGACCGCCCCGCCGGGGGAAGGAGATCCCGAAGGTCAGGGGACTGCATCCGCTGTCCGGAGGGATGTCGCTCGATGATGCTCATAACCGAAGTTGGGCGTCCTTGGGCGTTTCTTGAGCGCAGCGCACAGAGAAGGCCTCGTTCTCACGTTCAGGTGCACACAGGACACTGCAAAGTGACTTCGGGAGAGTTGACATTTTTGTTCTCGTTTGCGGCAAGCGTTAGAACCACGCCAAAAGTCAACCGCTCAGTCAGCAAGCACGGCACAACCCTCACTAAGCCCTGCCAGGCTCTTTCCCCTTTTATACTGCTGCCTAGTTCCTTACAGCAGTTTAGCAGCACTCAGAACGCGTCCACAAATCGGAAAAATTGCACTAGAAAGCACATCATCACTTTGAAACACTACACAAAAGCAATAAGTTAAAAAAAATCCTGCCTCAGGAAGAAAAACATCAGTAACAAGCAATTTTGAGGCTGATTCCCACGTTAGGGGCTTCGACTTAAGCCATCGGCGTTACCGTTGAGACTCCCCTTTTTGTAACGCACCTCAAAGGAATATTGTTGCAAAGCGAGGCTCCAGCGCAGGAGGCGGCCATTTTTGGGAGAGATGGTCTGCAGCCATTGGAGAGGGCAGTGATCCGTTTCAATGATAAACCTCGAGCCGGCTAGGTAACATGACAATTTCTGAACGGCCCACACGATACACGCACACTCTTTCTCGGTGGCGCTATACGCCTGCTCACGACTGGTCAGCTTACGACTAGCATACAGGACGGGGTGTTCTACTTCTCCATTTTCCCGTTGGCACAGTACAACGCCCATGCCTCGCTCACTAGCATCACACTGAACAACGAACCCTTTTGTGTAGTCGGGCGATCGTAGCACAGGCTGGCTTGTTAGGGCGCTCTATAGGGCGCTAAAAGCTCTTTCCTTCGTCTCATCCCAGACGACTGTTTGCGGCTCTGTCTTTCTTAGAGCATCCGTCAAGGGAGCCGCGATATCAGAGTACCTGGGGATGTACCTCTGATAGTAGCCGGCGACACCTAAGAACGACCGAATATCGGTCTTCGTGCGCGGTTGCGGGAAGTCTCGCACAGCGGCCACCTTTATATCAGAGGGGCTGCGTCGACCCCGACCAATCACGTGTCCGAGGTAGACAACCTCGGCCTGTGCTAACTGGCACTTGGGAGCCTTGACTGTCAAGCCCGCATCGCGCAGGCGGGTTAGCACTGCCCGCAAGTGCGCCATATGTTCCGGCCAGGATGCGGAGAATATCGCTACGTCGTCTAGATACGGTAAAGCGAATTCTTGCTGTCCCCGCAACACTTTATCCATGAGGCTTGAAAAGCAGTATGGCGCGTTCTTCAAACCAAAACTCAAAACTTTAGGACGGAATGTCCCCATTGGTGAAATGAACGCCGCATACCTACTAGCCTCTTCTGTAAGTGGAACCTGCCAATAACCCCTGACAAGATCTAGGGTGGAAATAAACTGAGCGCTACTCACTCTCTCAAGGCGCTCCTCGATGTTAGGGATCGGATAAATTTGATCCTTAGTGATGGAATTAAGCCTGCGGTAGTCGACGCAAGGACGAGGTTCCTTGCCCGGTACCTCAACTAAAATCAAAGGGGAGGTATAATCACTCTCACCCGCTTCAATAACACCGAGCTGTAGCATTTTCTTTACCTCAGCCTCCATAATATCGCTCTGGCGGGGTGACACCCGGTACGCCTTGGATCGTACTGGCTCTGGGGAGGTAAGTTCTATGTCATGAGTAAGGACAGAAGTCCTACCAGGCCTCTCAGAGAACAGACCTTGAAACTCTTGTAAGAGCTGGTGTAGTTCGGTTTTCTGCTCAGGCGACAGCGATGCTTTACTTATTAAGTCACTAATGACTTGATCGGTGTCTTTCCTGTTCGTCACTGAGCCTAGTCCCGGAAGCTCGACCGGAAGCTCTTCGGGCACGTTTACCATCATGCACACCACTGCTTCCCGTTGCTTATAGGGTTTGAGCAGATTACAGTGGTAAACTTGCTGTGCTTTCCGCTTTCCTGGCAGACTCACCACGTAGTTAACGTCCGACAGTTTTTGAACAATCCGTGCTGGGCCCTCCCACTGCACGTCGAGTTTGTTCTTTAGCGATGTGCGCAATATCATGACCTCATCGCCCACCTCAAAACGACGGGCCCTGGCTGTCCGATCATAATAAACCTTGGACCTCTGCTGGGCCTCTGCCATTGCTTCACCTGACAACTCCTGTGCCCTTCTTAAGCGTTCGAGGAGCTTAAGCACGTACTCTACCACGACTGGGTCGTCGCCCCTGCCTTCCCATGATTCTCGAAGCATGCGAAGCGGAGATCGCAGCGAGCGACCGTACACCAGCTCAGCTGGCGAGAACCCCGTAGCCGCATGCGGCGCGGTTCTTAAAGCAAACATCACTCCAGGCAGACACAGCTCCCAGTCAGTTTGATGTTCAAAACACAATGCTCTCAACACGCGCTTCATGACGGAGTGGAGCTTCTCAACGGAATTCGACTGGGGGTGGTGCACTGAGCTGTGTAACAGCCTTACCCCGCACCTTTCGAGAAAGGCTGTCGTCAAAGCGCTAGTAAACACTGTACCCTGATCTGACTGGATTTCTGCAGGAAAACCAACTCGCGCAAATATGGACAGTAGTGCATTGACTATCTCAACTGAGCTGAGTTCTTTAAGCGGCACTGCTTCAGGGAACTTTGTCGCTGGGCAGATCACAGTCAAAATGTGTCGGTACCCCGTGGCTGTTACCGGCAGAGGTCCCACTGTATCAATAACGAGCCGTCTAAAAGGCTCCGTAATGATAGGTACCAACTTCAACGGCGCCCTCGATTTGTCCCCTGGCTTGCCCACCCGCTGACAGGTGTCGCATGTCTTCACAAAGTGGTCTGCGTCCCGAAAACACCCTGGCCAATAGTACTCCTGCAAGAGACGGTCCTTAGTTTTCTTAACTCCTAGGTGTCCGGACCACGAACCCCCATGCGACAAGCGCAACAGATCCTGACGATAGCATTGAGGCACGATCAGCTGATCGAACTCCACTCCCCTGCGGTCTAGATACTTCCGGTACAGGACCCCACCTCTTTCCACAAAGCGAGCATTTTTCTTGGCGATACCTTCCTTGATAATGCAGCGTATGTTTTCTAGGCTGCCATCCTTCTTTTGCTCGGCTATCAAAGCCGACCGGCTGACTTTTAGCAACCTGTTAAGTCCGTCTGACGTAGGCGCGATGAGCAAATCTGGAGACAGCTCTTCTAACTTTCCCGTGTCGGGAATTTCCTCTCCAGTATCTGCTGCCTTTAACGCTACAGGCTCAATTTTATCCCGTTCGGGCGTGCTCTGAATACCAGCTTGCTGCGCCTCTGACCCTTTCTCATCGTTCAACAACGTCGGCCCCGCAACTACCGCCTTTGCAGCGAGCTCCCGAACCTTCGATCTGGTTAAGGCCTGAACGCTAGCCTCACCAAACAAAAGCCCCTTCTCGCGCAGGAGGTGATCGGACCTGTTCGAAAATAGGTACGGGTACTGGGGGGGCAGCATAGATGACACTGCGGCCTCCGTCTCAAGTGCTCCGAAAGGTCCTTCAATAAGCACTTTTGCTACCGGCAGACACACGCTATGAGCTTCCACTGCTTGCTTGATCCATGCGCACTCGCCCGTGAACATATCGGGTTCTACGTAAGAGGGGTGAACTACATCCATTGTAGCTGCGGAATCGCGAAGCACTCGGCACTCTTTCCCGTTCACGAGGAGGTCTCGCATGTAAGGCTCGAGAAGCTTCATGTTCTCGTCAGTGCTGCATATAGACAAAAACACGACTTGTGTTTTTGTTTCTGGACACTGCGCCGAAAAGTGACCCGGCTTCTGGCACGTATAACAAACGCGCGCTTGCCTCGTCTCGAACCGCTTTCTGCGTTCGGCTTCGGTTGCCGCCGTCTCCGTACGTTCGGTCGGACTGCTTTCACTCGCATCCGCACTACGTGTATCCCCCTTTGCTCTCATGGGTGTGAACTTCGGCCTCTCAAACTTGGAGCCAAATTCACCCTTTTGACCGTCCTTAGCTCCGCGAGCCCGACGCGTCACAAACTCCTCGGCTAACTCAGCGGCTCTAGCCACCGTACTAACGTCTGGCCTATCCAAGACCCAGTACCGCACGTTCTCAGGTAACCGACTATAAAACTGTTCTAGCCCGAAACACTGCAGAACTTTCTCGTGGTCACCAAACGCTTTCTCTTCTTTGAGCCACTCCTGCATGTTTGACATAAGCCTGTACGCAAACTCTGTATATGACTCACTTCTGCCTTTCTCATTTTCCCGAAACTTCCGACGGAACGCCTCCGCTGACAGCCGGTACTTTTTTAGCAGACTCGATTTCACTTTGTCGAAATCCTCTGCCTCCTCTCTCTCCAAGCGAGCGACTACGTCGGCCGCCTCGCCGGGTAGCAAAGTGAGCAAGCGCTGTGGCCACGTTTCCCGAGAGAACCCCTGCTTCTCGCACGTTCGCTCAAAGTTAACCAGGAACAAACCAATGTCCTCTCCAAGCTTAAACGGCCGCATCAGGTCAGTCATTTTGAACAATACTCGTTCTCCTGCACCGTGTGCCTGACTTCCATTACGAGCGCGTTCCATCTCTAACTCGAGACGCTTCATTTCCAAAGCGTGTTGACGGTCGCGCTCTTCTTTTTCTTTCTCTTTTTGTTCTTTAAGTTCGCGCTCATCTTTCTCTTTCTGTTCTTTACGTTCGCGCTCATCTTTCTCTTTCTGTTCTTTAAGTTCGCGCTCCTGTTTCTCTTTCTGTTCTTTAAGTTCACGCTCCTGTCTTTTTGCCGTCTCCCTCTCCTCAATGGTCTCAAGGCATTCCGACAGCTCGTCATCCTCAGCTTCTAACTCAAGAATAGCCCTTAGCAGTTCTGGTTTTCTGAGTTTGTCTGAGACATCCAGACCCAACTCTCTCGCAAGCTCCAGCAATTTCGGTTTGCGCAACGACTTCAAATCCATGGCTGCTCTGAATGCTGCTTTCTCTACTGCCTACTATTGTCTTGCCGCAAACTAACCCGGTAGCAACGACAACCACAATTACCAGCTCTGTTTCTAACACTAACAAAAGCCTGGCAAAACTCAGAAGAAGAAAGTCCCGCACTCACCAAACCTCGCAGCCAAGACTTCAGCGCAGTCGTTCCGCTGCAGGCAACCAGTCATCACACAGGGCTCGTTGCACTGCTCCCGGATGGTCGTTGTGCTGCTCAGCATACAGTCAACCGCATCTCTTCGCTGCTGGCCTCCGTTGTCGCGATCTCACCGCTGGCAACCAGATGTTGGAATCGCA
Organism: Dermacentor andersoni; assembly: GCF_023375885.2. Classification (NCBI taxonomy): domain Eukaryota; kingdom Metazoa; phylum Arthropoda; class Arachnida; order Ixodida; family Ixodidae; genus Dermacentor; species Dermacentor andersoni. The sequence goes on from NC_092814.1 coordinate 75,536,223, forward strand.
CCGCTGGCACGAGTTGTTGGGGTCTCGGTGCTGACGCCCGTTATTGCCAATGGGTCGCAAGCCCCAAGGGTAGCGTTGGCCTGGCGGCCTGGGGCACTGGAAGCATCCGAAGGTCCCGGCAAAGCATGAGAAGACTGGTAACAGAACAACTTGTTTATTCTAACATAGCAAAAGAGCGGCCGGTCAGGTCGACCGAAGTGGAGAGACGGGAGAGCACGTAACTCAACAGTACAAATCGGAGCCTCTCTCCTGGCGTCCGGGGGCAGCTGCTCTTATACCCTCGGCGTCGCGGTCCAAAAGAGAAGGTCGCGGGATGAAGGTCACGGGATGAAGGTCACGGGACGGCGGAGCATGACCCCACGACGGCGCGAACTGTCGAGCCGAGAGACCTGCTGAACCGAGTGTAGTGACGCATCGCCAACCTTCACTTGGGGAGCTCCGCTCCCCTGATGCCGCGCTTTGACAAGCGTGGGCACACACACACACACACACACACGAAGACACGTGGCACTGAAACACGCCTGGACACGCTTGGCGGGTAGGCGTTGCGGCGGCGTCGGACGGGCCAAAATGTCCGCCGCTTTGAACAAAGCCCCGGCGTCCGTTGCATCCGCGCCGGCATTACCGCGCGTTGTAGGCGAAACGTAACAACACTGATAGCAATCACAGATTCGCGTAGATTAGTGATACGTTCTAATTATGTGCTTTCATGACTTCCATACACACACTCATTCCACATACCAGGTCAAGTTAGCGCGGTAGGAGTTGTCATTGTTAGCAAAGAAACTTACCATCGTACCCTGTATGGAATAGGGGCCATTGTGGATAACCGAAAATCACAATAGCAAATGAAATTCTAGGCTGCTGTAAAGTAATCAATATGAGAAAGGCGAATCGCGTGTTTAATTTGAATACAAGCACAAAGCGAGAGAGAGAGAGAGAGAATCGGGCGTTACTAATTGAAAAGCACAATAAAACAATCAAATTTAAAAGGGCAATCGGTTGACAATCAATCCTGTTCGATGAGAGAAATACTTTTGCAGCCGAATCCCAAAGTTCGGGCTCCAAAAAATAACTAACATGAGCTGTCAAGTCCAGGTGAAGTCTATGAAGGAGAAATATAAAAATTTTAAAAACTTAAATTTAAATTTTAAATTTAAAAAACTAAATGCTCTTAAGTTGCGCCTAACAGAAATAAATGATGCTGTTTCAGAAGCACAGAGAGCAGAACCAGACCTGTGTAGGTAACAGTTCAGGGTTAGACAGCGGCAACTTAATTTCGTGAGGAATACTTCAAGGCACCATTTATTGCAGAACTCACTAATCTGTAGAAATAAAGAAAATAAGTGAGTGGAGGGCCTGATAGAGCTTGAGAGCTTGCATAACTATACGACCTCCGTATTCTAGCCGCAGTGGTCGCAATGGCAAACTGGAAGGTGTAGACCGCAGAGGGTCGCCTTAGCGAGTGAATCAGCCGACTAGTTCAACAGCAAGCCTTCGTAGCCACTCACCCAAATTAGGCATATTGCATGTTGGCAAAAACTAACGAGGGAAATAACCTTAATACGGGCAAGCCACTAAATGCATGTATGAAAGAGAACGTAGATAAAGAATCTGTAAAGATCGCAGCTATCGGTAGTTGACGGACCTACGTTGACAGAGTCTTTCTTCTGTACTAAATGTGATCAGAAGTTCTTAGGGTTAGTGGCAATAAAATTAGACGTTTTAACATTTAAAAAATGAAATTTGTAAGGCTTAATGTTTAGAATAACTGCAATGAATCTAAAATATTAAGTTACAAAATGGGACATTCCAAAACGTATCAACCCTTTCCTTAGATTGCGATGTCTCTTTGTTGAAGCACCCTTACATCATCTTGAAATAAACTGTTTGGATTTCCGTACATTGCTCATACTGCTTGCTTACTTTTAATCAGTACTATAATTTGAATTGTTGTTTAATTTTGGATTATCAACCCTATTATTCGCAGATCACCCTTAGCGCTCATATTAGAACCAGGTTCAAACGTCCGCGAAGGCCGCTGCTACTGATGATGATGGTGATGACGAACTCAATAACTGCGGCGTAGACACGCCGTGGTGAATCGCCTACGAATGGAGCGGGTTGTTAAAAAAGAAAAAAAAATGAGGTCTTAGATTAAATGAACGAAACCTTGAGGAGATGGAAGAAAAAGCGTGGTCGTAAATTCTGTAACGTGCCTCTCGTCACCCGGAACTTCCTCGACCAACTAATCATACAGCTTTGTAGCACTTCAATCACGTCAACACTTCTCTTCGCGAGTTGAGGTTAGGCACATCATCTCTTCGGCGCCAGGGGCAGGCCGGCGTGCTGTGACACCTGCTGTAACAAGATCCGCATTGGATGTGCTGCTGCTTCTTCCATCTTTGGCACACTCTCTTTCCCTCTTTCTATTCCCTTTGCCCCACCCCTAGTGTAGGGTAGCAAACCGGGTACTCGTCTGGTTGACCTCCCTGCCTTTCCTGTCCTTACTCTCTTTCTTGACGCGCGCTTTAAAAGTGAGAAGAAGTGGTCCATTCACTGTCTCATGACGCAATACAATTGTAGTCTCCTCTTCGCAACTGTCACTTCAACGAAAGGCGAGATTCTTTATAGGTGGGGGTGGGTTATACGGTCGCTCAATCCGATAGCGATCCGATTTCGGAATGTGTACTGTGTCCACAGATACCGCCAGTTTTATAATAGGGGTACTTGTAATCTCAAATGCTGCAGATGCGGTACTGCAAAATAATATGAGATCATATATTCAGTAGATCACTTGAACTAATGTGCGACTCGTGCAGCTGTAAAGAAACAGCCGAATACATATTGTGTTTTTCTTTTTTCATCGTTACGATGTCGAGCAGGGCGACGTTCTTCCTATTGTGTCAGACCGGCTTGATCGTGAGCCGCTTTCCGAGAACAACGGGCCGAATTCAAGAAACTTCTCGTTCGTAAGCACTCTCTTGCCACTGGCTCGTCACTTTCGCCAATGATATTCCCAGCATCTGGATTGGCTGGAATTCGCTCTTACGAACACTACTATGCGTAAGAGCTTTCTGTGAATACGGCCCCAAGATTCTTAGTCGTTATGTGACGCAGGCTTACAAAGAAACGCAGGCATTACTAAAGTTTCAGAAATCTACGCGCCTCACTTGGGCAGCACCAAGCGTTTGCAATAATACTGCCACTCTTCCTCCTTTTTCTCTTTCTTTTCATGCCTTAAAAGGGCTGACATCCAATTTTCATGGTACCCATTTTTTTTTTTAGTGCAATGGATAGCTTACCGGTCAGAGTGTCTAATCATGAAGTGCTAACGCGGAAAATGCCGTGGAACATTTTTTATCCGAATTTTTCGATCTGCAGTGAGGATGTAGCCGTTCACTGGAAGCAGGCTGAAAACGTTCATAGGTGAGCGCGACAGCGATTATACGCCGACATTAGTGGGAGGCCGACGACAAGCGCGGCCGTAACTATGTATGAGAAAGTATTGTTTTGTATATCAAGTTGATGTTCCTGCGATTTATATTTTCCGAATTGTTAATTTTTTTCTGTGATAATGGCTACGTGTTTTCGTGGTTTTCTGTCCTACTGCTTTGGTATGTAACCAGACAAAACGAAACCAATCGGATCGAAGACGAAACGACGCCTTTACGCGAGGTATACAGTTCAGCGTGTCGCCGTAGCCACGCGTGTGTTTTTTATTTCCGACGCATAGAACGATGCGCGAGTGTCTGATAATATACCAACTGCAATTTTAAGAAATAATTATGCTGTACTTAATAACAGTCGACTTACGTACAGTAATCTCATAGAATACGTCCGAAGTATCAAATGTCATCGCCAGGTCTCGCCACTTACTGGTTTCTTACTGGCAACTCTCTTTGCCCTGCCCAATTTAAAATTACAATTCCTACTTAAATTTAGAACAGCGTGGTGGATTCCTTTACTATAAATAATGGTGATTTCATTTCTATGAACGTCTCACAACCCATTCTGGCCAGTTGTCAGTCCCTTTAACACCCTTCCCCCTGTGTAAAGTAGCAAGCCAAACGTGCGTCTGTTGACCTCCCAACCTTTCCTTCCTTTCCCTCAAAGAAAAGTAATATCAGCACGGCTGACTATTCGCTTTTTAACAAAACAGGTCTCTGGGACATGGGCATCAAATACGCTGGATAATGCTTGTATAATATGTCTCTAATATGTTAGATAAATGTCATCTGCTAACGTCAGAAACAGCTCAAATTGTGCTGTGAGACCGGATAGAGTTGGCTTAATGTCTTCAATATATAACCTGCCCACGTCTGCGACTGCCTCAGCTTTAGGGTATGAACCCCGCTTGCTCTTTGAGGAACTCTACGAAATTCGATAACAGTCGCCAGCCGGTTTTCTTTTTGCTGCTCTGCTAGTCTGCATTGCACATGGGCAAGGTGAAGGTGAGCGAGCAGTGCGTCATCACTGCAATGGTTCCACTCCCGGTAGTTTCCTGCAACGACATCCGCGTATCAGATGCCACAACTTGAATAGGCGGTGGTTTACAGCTTCAGAAATCTTGTCGCGTTCACTTCGTCGTGAAACCTTTCTGCGGGGTATACAACCAAACTAAGAATTTAAGCAACTTTCTTGGTGTCCAGCGAGGAACACGCTATGTTGGTAGTAAATCAGCTTCCGGAGTTCCAATTCCTTATGCACGGAAATATGACATTACTGTTCTTAAGTGCGAAAAGTCCTTTATAAAATGTACATTTTTTGTCAGCTATCACGGCAATAACTGAGAGTATTACTCATGCGGTCAACAGTGTCGCTGATACACAATTCAAGGGATGTAGTAATTATACAATAGAGAGTTGCTTGTCCGCCTCAACCAGTAGATCATTTTAACGAAATTTCAGCATGCCACTCCATCACACCGCACTTACGACAAAAAATAGATAACACACAAATCGATCATAGATGCGCATGTATAAGCAAATACAATTATAATGTTATAATGTTATAATCACTTAAAGGGGGCTAGAGTCGGCGCGTTTTCCGATAAAACATATATTGTTAATTCAAGTAGTGTTAAATTTAACGGTCACTCAAGTAGCGATATGCTGATCTTACAATATTTGTTACATTCACACAAAAACAAAGGTGTAAAAGCGTTCTCTTTTAGAAATTTCTAGCCATCTTGTGTGGCTTTAAAAGCCTTTCGTGTGAGTCAAATTATTGCTGACACTTGCATAAAAAAAGTTATGTACTAGAAAGCCGGAACTCATATTCAAGTTCTAAAAGATAGAAAACATGCCATGCGAACCTAGTAAGGGCGCCCGTGCAGTTTGCCTGTACACGAAGCAATATCCCGAGAGTCATTTATGTGCGAAGCTAAAAAAGAGAAAGAAGAAGTCAGATACGTGAAGAAACGCCAAGACAAACCGAGGGAGCAAAAGTGTTTTCTAACGTCCCTCCTTCAATAGTGCGTACATCCTGTCCAACCCCAGACGTACGCTGGCCACGTCCCGGGCAAAGGTGATTGCAGCCGCGTTGATGGCACACTTACGCAATGAAGCCCCGGCCACCCGTTCATTTGTATAACCCACAGGGGCGCTTCGCAGCGTTCCTTTCTTCGAACAGGTTCTACGGAAAGAGGGACAGTAAACGGTCACGGACCGACTTCCTGATTTCTGTGTCATTCTTTGCCAAGGATAACCGCTTGCGGCTCCATAAGCGGAGCCCGAACAACCGCTACAACCGGCAGTGCTTCACCGCAGCTCGAAAGGTAAGGTTCTCGGTCGACCTGGCGCGTGTGGCGGGGGGCCTTCATGCTGCAACGCGCGTGGGTCGCGTATACAGCCTACCGCTTGTACGCGACTTCTTAGGCTGTTGACGATGCTCGAAGCCTGCCTATGCTGTTTGTCAAGTCATGGCGAGTTTAAGCTTTACCTCGGCCACTCAGTGGCCCTCTATTCACTAAGCCAAGCAGGTGCTTCTGCAAGATCCTGACACGCTGCCAAAAGTAAATACATATTTGCTGGGGTAATGGCGAAGAACGGGCTACCTTCACTTGGAGCCTTGTATATATCCTTGCGGTTTCAATTAGTTTGGAATATTTATCATCCTGATGCTATTAATCATGAACGCAATAACTAATTGTTTTCTTGGCGACCGCGCTAAAGTTCGCTATATATTTTTAGCACGGCCAAGCTACTTGAGTCCTTCCAAAATTCATCTCGCGAAATTTACAAATGTGCTTATTTACAAATTGACGAATTTACAACGAAGTGCTTATACAGTACCTGGAAGTATACGCAGACATGGAAGGTTTCCGAGTGCACAACCATTTTCTTTGCCACCGTCACATGTTGTACAATTGGGACAAAACTACAGTGTAATATGGGCTGTGTTGTGATTAGAGGCCCAGAAACTTGACGACACGTTTACCGCTTCCATTATTACAGATCCTCTTCTATATCAAAAAAGAAAAATTGACATACTGAAACGCTTTTATTCATTAGTTGGAACATACATAGAAGGAAGGAATCGTGATGAATCGTGATTTTAAACAGTTCTGGCAAGTATACCGTTGCAAAGCTAGTAACAGGATTTTAACCACGCATTCTAATAGCGGCACCTTTTGTAGGCTATACCAATACAACAGAGCAAATTGGATGGTCTTCTTTCGATCGTTTCAGAGGCAGTCGACAGCGACAAGAATTCCTGAAATTTCCTCCAAAAAGCACCATGAAAGCGACAATTTTCATCGGAGCCCTCTTGGTTGTGTGTAAGTAAACTGTTATTCGGTTATGTATTGTTTTTTGTTACAAATCGGTTGCTAAGGATAGATTGAGGTAGAAAGTACCTCGGCTTCTCCACTTTCGTCGATTCTACAGAAAAAAAGAGCTAATCTTAAGAATTAACTAAACGAAGGAAATGGAGATAATCATAATAAAGAAAAGGATGTTATGACGGCGAGCTCAATGAACATGTACCTTCTGTGCCCACCACAAGGCAGGTGCAGCATACCTCTTAACGGTTTTCAGTGTTTAACCGCTTTCAAGCTGGTAATTCAAACACAATAAAATACTGAGAAGTGCGGCAAGTTGGATGGGTTGGTAAAGTTGCATAATGACGGATAAACAGCGCAAGAAATGCGGGGACTGAGAAAAAAAAAAAAAAAACAGACGTGACTGGCGCTGTGACGTCCATTTCTTTTCTTAGACCCCGTCTTTCTTGCGCCGTTTATCCGTCATTACCTATCAATACAGTTTTTTAGATGCACTAGGTGTTTGAAACTGAAGTACCCTATGTATAAGAATGCATTTAGTTGAGTGAGAACTCGTGCATACAGTAGTTCGTGCTATCAAAGCCCGCATCCATGGGATACATTTTGTACACGAGGAGATGTTTTCCCCCTTGTATACCATTGCAATAAGCCGGATATTCAGGCTATGTTGTTCTTGACATCCAGAAACTGCAGTGGCGTAGCCTGAAATTTTATTTCGTGGGGGAGGGGGGCGGGAACGTACTTGTTCGGCGACGGTGAGAATGAGGGGGGCCAGTGGGCGCTAAGAATGCCACGCACTAACATTTCTTTCTTTCGGGGTGGGGGGGGGGGGGGGGGGGCGGGGGGCAAGTTCCCGGAGGGCCACCCTGCTTCTCTGGCTACGCCGTTGAGAAGCTGTGTGCACGTTTGAAATAGCAAGAGCTCAGTGCACTTCGATGAAGATATCCCGATGATAGCCTGCTGTGTTGAACCACTTGTCATTTTTGCGTGTTTATGTTTCAGAATTTACTCACATGTGATTCTTGCTTTGATGTGTTGGGCTGCTGAGCACGAGGTCGCGGGACCGAATCCTGGCCGCGGCGGCCGCGTTTCGATGGGGGCGATATGCGAAAACACCCGTGTGCTTAGATTTAGGTGCACGTTAAAGAACCCCAGGTGGTCGAAATAACCGGAGTCCTCCACTACGGCGTGCCTCATAATCAGAAAGTGGTTTTGGCACGTAAAACCCCTTGACTTAATTAAATTTTGTCTTGCTTTGATTTTAGCTCTCATTCTTACCATGCGCGTAAAAGTATTGCACCTTTCTGACTCAAATTTGCGTCCCTTATTTATTATCAAATACAAGTATTACAAAAAATTTTGTAACGTCTCTTTTGTTAGTGCTCTCCCCTAGCTCTACGGTTTCCGACCTGATCCATAAACTTTGTCTGAAGTGTGCGTAGTTTATTTTATTTTGTTCAGATGACATCATCACAACATTTTATAAGCGCGATTATCACTCTGTACAAGTTGTAATGGCCCGCTATGAAAACTTGAGCAACAATTGTACATTGCTTGCACACTCACTTTTCACCCCAGAGAAGCAATCCGCAACTTCAAAAATCCTGCAGTATAACGGAAAGGGTTATAAAGTGCCTCTAGAAGCGAGTAACAGCCGTGCATTCACTTAAGGGAGGAAGGCTGTACAACTTTGCACTACATTTGCCAATTTACTTGGTCTTCTGGTTAGTTCCAGTTCGTGCAGTGACTCCAGTTCTATGCAATACCGAAGATGTATACAGTATACGGGCTTGGAGCCGAAGGTCACCCTAAATTTTGGTTGAATCTGAATGGGAAAGATATCCAACTTGAAATCGCATAGCTGCCATAAGAAGCTTTTAGTGACATGCTTGAACAGTGTTGCAATCAGAGGGCATAAACAATGCAAGGCCAAAGGGGAGCTGTAAAACGAAGAAATGGAACACGAAACGGAGAGGCGTAAGATTATTCGAGTGCGCCATTCCAACACTGCCCACCTTTACCTCAGCTAGTTTCGTTACCTTCAGCGCTCCGGTGAAGTCGTGTAGACCAGCCATTATCATATTTTATCATAATCACCATCACCAGCGGCGGCCTATTTTATGCACACTGCAAAACAAAGGCGTCCTCCCAGCGATATCCAACTACCCGTGTCTTGGTCAGTCGACTGCGTGTTATGCCTGCAAATTTCCTAATCCCATCGTACCACTTATCTCTCTGGCATCCTCGACCATTTTCCCTTTCCATAGCACCCATTCTTTTACTCTAGTAGACCATCGGTTGTTTGCTCTACGCTTTATATGACCTGCCTGAATCCGCTGATTTCTCTTAGTTTCGACGAGAACACTGTAAGCTAGCCTGTTTGCTCTTTCATCCGTCTTTGTTTCTATTAATCTACACCTATAATTTTCTTTTCTGTTGTTTTGTTGTGCGGTGCTTAGCTTATTCTCAAATTTCTTTATTACTCAAAGTTTCAATACCATAAGTTAAAACTGGTAAAAGGCACTCATGCATACGTCAATTTTTAATGTTGACAAGCTGCCGTTCTTCGCTTGAGGCCCGGTGCGTGTCAAATGCGTTTCAATGAATTTTCATTATTCAAGAAATTTCCTTCTCACGATCCGGCTCACCTGTCACTACTTCGCCCAGATAAATGCACTCCTGCACGACTTCGAGAGGCTGATTACCAATCGTAATTTCTTGTTCCTTCACAAGAGTATTGTGCGTTACCGTAGTCTTTTGGCCCATTAATTATCGAACCTACCGTTTTATTTTGCCAGCTCATATTCTCAGTGATATGTCGCGAGTCATCTCCAGCGTTCTTGAAGAGGAGTTAAACACAATTTTATGAAATGTCACTAAAATAGTTTATTAGTATTGCATACTATTCCAATTACATAACGCAATCTGACGAAGGCTACTCCTAGTCACTAGTCGACGCAGCAGTGTTAAGGTAATTTGGCGGTCACTATATATAACCGACATGACGGATCAAGGCCGTGTAAACACTTTAGAATACAGAATACTGCGCATTTGCGAGGTCGTTACCCCCGCTCATATTCAGCAGAGCCACGATTCTGGACCCCAGTGTGAATTGAATAATGCGTGATCTTCTAATGGGCAGTATTCTGTGATTCTAATGCAGCTCTTGAAGCTCTTAATGTTTACGCCGTAGGAATTAGGAGCAACTACTGTCTGCCATCAGAGAAAACTGCCACCGTTGTGTTTACAAAAATCGCGATATATTTCCGCCTTTTTTTTTTCCTCATTCCGTCAGCCCACCTTCTTCTAGGGCCTTTCTTCCCCTTTGTCCCATTGCCTGTAGAATAGTAAGTAGGCGAATATACGCTGGCTAGCCACTATGCTTTTCAATTAAGAGCTTCCTGTGTCTCTGAATGATGTGAACCTAGAAAAATAGCCCACCAAATAGCCAGGAATTTGGTTCAGAGCCGGCGGTAGTAAGTTGGTATTTTTCTTTATTCCAGGAACAGTGATGTTTTCAGTAGGATACTTCAGGCACAATAAAGGGGACAGTGTCGTTGCAGCGGGTGAGAACCTACTTGCTAAGGCGCCAGCAATTCGCTGGATAAGAGCGCCGCGAACAGCAGCAGTAAGAGCACTGGGCCGCTATTTTGTAGCGATGCCTTATGCCTTATTCTATGCTATTCTTATCATCCACCACACACGGCCGCCTGATCCCGTTGATAATGTGGGCAGACCGTCGCTCTGACCACTGGCCAAGCGCGAAAAGGCTGAAAAAGCATAGAATCGGAAAAGGCATCGCTACAAAATACCGGCCCTGGCATGCGACGCAGACAAAGGGCCCAAGGCGCACACGGCACTTCCAGTAATTTCACACTGCTGATTTTGAAAGCATGATGAGCCGCAAAACAAACTTTCGTGCGCCTGCTCTTGAGAAAGGTCGCCGCTTGTACGAGGCAGGTCACATTTATGACATCAGATAGTATATAAAGCAGAAAACGAGTGCAAATTGCGATGCCATTGCACCCCGAAAACAAAGCGCTCCATGGAAAGCTAAGACGTGGAACTCCGTCAGTTATATTGCAGATGCTATTGCGCTGTGCACGTTAATATTTTCGTGTACTTAATCATGTAGATTGGTGCAGCACAAAAGTCATGGACAAAGGAATACGAGATTTTTTTTTTTTCTGCTTCGTCGATCGCACATGTGTTGGCATGTTCCACTTTTCCGTCCATTTTTCTTCTTCTTTTTTGATGCTTCGCCCATCTTAATGTCTTATTAATTCGCTCAATCCTCAGCCTTGGTATTTTTCACAGCTTAGCGGAGCTAAACTGTCGCCGGCGGATAGTGCTCGTGTAAGGCCGGCGTTGACGGCTAGTTTGAACATGCTACTGCGTTGGCATTCGCCGGCGATGCACAGCATACAGAATCGTGTACAAGTCGCAGCCAGAGCTGGGAAGCGTGAGGAAGGGAAATAAACCTTACTTAAGAAAAAAGAACAGCCAAAAAAGACACACACAGGAAACATGCAGGAAGACAGGAAAAGGACTGGACTACCAACTGTTTATTCGACAGAACGGGGCTCTAAATTATAAAGGCCACTCTGTCACATGACAACCGCATAATTGGCTTATGGCAACCAACCGTCAAGAAAACACAATGCCAAAGGCCGCATGCACCTTCTATCTTCCAAGGAATCTCACATCTATCTTTGCCTAACCCCAGTGATGACAATGTTAGCAACACAGATGTTAGTTAATCGTAACAAAGCAGAGTCACACGTTCATAGCATAGCAGAGTCACATGTTCATAGCAAAAGCATAGTAAAAACCAATAAAACAACTAAACAACTGGCTGGTTCAAAACCAATAAACAACCAACTGGCTGTTTTTTTTTTCTTAAATACAATGGACCAACTAGCCCAACAATGTGTTTTACGGGAAATATGCCCTTAAATAAAAAGACCGAACCACTGAAAAGATGGCAAAATGACGACTACAAATCCACCTATTGGCCTTGGTGCACAAGCTCCGAAACCGCCACACCTGCAGAAGCTAATAACCACAATTTGCATGGAGCACGAAGCTCTTGCTAATGAACTGCTCCTATATTTATGCTAGAAGAATTATACAAAAGTAGCGTTGGAAATGTGCGTACCGTTGCCTAGAACCGCGCTTATCCAGGCTTTCCATCATACCATCTGATGAGGCCAGGATGAAAACTGGTTGGCCTCACCGAGTTCAGTCATCTTTGAGTAACTGTTAGTGCGCCCAAAAAGGCAAGATGTTTGTTCGGATTGGGTTCCACGTGGTATTTCGGCAGCGCAAAACATAAGAAAGAATGTAACACAATCAACATAACGTAGCTGGCGGCTGCATCTGCTGCGCCTGGACCGGCCGTCACATGCCATTGCATTCGCGAGGCCGCCGCAAGAAGGCGCCACGGGTCCAACATGATCCCGCGCCTGTTGCCTATAGCGGCACCCCTAAGTATAAAAAACACAGTTTACTTCTCATTTGAGACATATTGGGGCACCATGAAAAAGCGTCTGTCGATAATGACGCCAAGGACGCGGTGAGTATTGGCCCACAAATTGTTTTGGCTGTTGACCGTGACACCGTACCAGGGTCCGTAGTTACAAAGCAGTTTGTAAGCTTGAGTGATTCGTAAGAGCAGGCGCCGACAAATTGTGATAGCTCATGTAGTATTAATTGTCGAAGGCGGCCTGCCTATGACATAACACCGACATATATGTGTGACCTAGCAGTATTGTGCCCCCCACCCCTCAAGTGGCAAGCTCCAAATAAGAAAAAAAAATGCACCCCTATCAGTCCACGGTATCTAAGAATTCTAATCTATTAATGCAAAGTTGATTATCCTGTGTTTTCGCTATTATAATGCGACAGCATTATAGACGGACTTCGCCCACTGACGAAAAGTATGGGCCGATCCCTAAGTAAAGCTGCGTCTCAAACACACCGTCTCCAAGCGCTAGATGTCACGAGGTAAGAGTTCTAAAAACTGGCACGTGACATAAGAGCCAGACGTTTCAACGAGCGACTTCGGCACGAGGGAAGCATGCGCACTATCATGGTCTAATGGTTAGAGCATTGGGCTGCTGGGCTGGAAGATTGAGGTTCGATCCCATTCAGTGGTTACACATGTCTTTTTAGCATTATAGGCGTGATTCGCCCTCTTCGGAGGAATCTAACCGAAAACTCGAGGTATGTTGAACGCATGCGCGAACGCCCACCACAGTGTGCACGAAATCGCAAGTTTGTAGGAAATACGCAGTATAGAAACGTCTCCTTGAATTCGATTCTGGGCTTTTAAGTGCCAAGACCCCGATTTGATTATGAGGCACGCCATAGTGGGGGACTCCGGATTAATTCTGACCACCAGATGCTCTTTAACGTTTTGACATTTCGCCCTCATCGAAATGCGGCAGCCGCGGCCGGGATTCGATCCCACCAATACGTATTGGTGGGATTCGATCCCACCAATACGTATTGGTGGGATCAACACCTTGTGCACCTTGTGCTTAGCAGCGCAAGAGCATAGCCGCTAAGCCACAGCGGTGGCTCAAAACATCACTTTGATAAATGAGAGTGTGCAAGCTCACCCGCGAATAATCCAGGTGCAAACATTTGGCAGGACGTCTCAACCATCACATTCTCAGTATGCTATCGCATATCTGGAGAGCTAAATCGACCTGGCTTGCTGCAGCGCGCAGCGAAGAGCTTTAGCTCTCTTTGTCATGCACCTGGTGTAGAATTAACAGACCCTTCGACGAAAGAACTGTTTGCTATTTGCCGGCCACATTCACTGATGTTTTTTCTCTTACAATTGGCCAGCGATTATTTTGCATGCGAAACTGTCGCTTGCAAACTGCGTAGAAAGTATTGGTACAGGACCCCGTCCTCAGTGTCGCCTTATACACAAGAACTAGGAGCACACCGGCTGAGTTTAATTTTGTTTCTTTTAGAGAACTCTGAGCACGAACTTGTATGCTTGCCTTTCTTCCCGCATTATTCGTTCGATCGATCGTTATGTGTTTTGTTGATGTTGTTGTTGCTGTTTACATAAACTTGTAGCAGCTTTTTTTTTGTGCTCCAATTTATGGTCGTATACGCACGTTTCGGCCATTATGACTGATAAACGCCCATGGACAAAATCGAGGGTCTGGCGCTTCTCCTCCGCTTGCTCCTCGCAGTGTGCACGACCGCCTACGGATGCGACCACATGGGCTACCGCCGGGATGCGGGCCGCTGCAAGACGAAGCACGAAACCAATTTGCAACAGGCGTCAGCTTCCCAGAGATGCTGGTGGGAGAGCTGCTTCTATTGCGTCGGCGACGTGCATGCATGCAGGATGCGAGCGGCGGCCCTTGAGGACTCCTGAACTGGCCATTAAGCCCACTCGAAAGCAATAGATAGCGCGATCAGCAATTATTCAGCGACAGCTGTTTCTGCTGTGGTTGCTCGGTGTTTTGCCGTCTTCGCATGCGTACCAAAACATAAATAAGTGCAGCGTTAATTGCCGTTGCCACATGTAACTGCAGCAAAACAAAGAAACAGGAACTACTAACCATAGAAAGTGCTGTGGGATAGGGAGGTAATATGAACTTTGCGTTCGTAAAGAAGAGAGGAAAGGTGCGTCTACTGACAACTAAAGTGCGCTGGCCTAATGTGTCTCTTGTATTCCGATTGCGTCGTATTTTCGCCTCCTTGCTTTATTTATATACGATCCATGACCTCCGAAGCTCCACTGTTCATACGCGTAAACGTAATACGTAGCGTGTTCTGATTCCATTCCTGTTAAATGCATTTACGGCTGTTTTTAATGTATACATTTTTTTTCAGTATTCGACGCTTGATCCTGAAGAATACGCACATGAGCTTTAATGTTGCTGCATTACTACGTGCTGCTCTAACGCAAGAAGAGCAACGCGATTTCAAGGCTCATTTAGCGCTGAGAATTAAATGAAGCTGAAGTAACTGCAAAGTCATTTACTAGAGTAATCAACGCATAAAAAAATTCTGCTGTTATTTTTTTTTTCTTGTGTTCTGCTAAATGAAATTAGTCCTAAGTTAAGCTTCAACTTATCTCACAGGGCATGGAGTGAGCATTCTCAACGAATGACCACTTCCACACATGTATACGTAGCTCTTATGTCGTTGGTGTTTTTGTGTGTTAAGCAAAGAAGCAGCTGGAGCTTCTTATGTCAGTATCCCCTGTAATACCTATATTTAAACAGCCAAATAATAAGACGTTTATTTTTGTTGTTGTTTTGTTTCAGCGCATTCCACGTCCTCTCGGAGTGCCTCAAGCTGGCCTCTCGGTACTCGGACTGTCCCCAGGCTTATGCTATGGCTGAGCTGAAAGAACTTCGCGATGCCAGCCGCTTGACCCCCGACCAGTGCCAGGGTGGACGAGAGCTGTGTGGTGACGCGCCGAGAAGACAATACTAGTCCCAGCGCTGCCGCCACAAGAGGCGTCGAATACGTCCCAACTGTGACACCTGTCACCTCGCACTGCCGCTCTCATGCCATCAATTATGAAAGAAACATCCGTAATGCTGGACATTATTGACAGGAGAAGGACGAAAACCCGAACACCATGCACGCGCAAAATGGTGCGGAATAAACATTTTTTTATGAATGACAGTTCTGTCAGCACAAGGTTTGTATGTCATCGGTTTGCATAGCTGGTACAGAACTGGGCTTTGCATGATGAATGTTACGTAGTAAAATGAAAATGTTCAGCAAATGCCCTTGGCTCAGCAGGAAGGTACTTAATTTCAAAATCTCGGTCATTGGAGATCGTATTTTGTACTGCTTCGTGAGGGCCAGCTTGGAAAATATGCTGTGAATAATAATATTCTATTTTAGCTACAGTGACATACAGTTATGCAGGGATCAATTGGACCAACTCCTGTACTGACAACTTAAGCTTTACCTATCTCGCCTTTGATCTATTTTAACGCTGTTCACACTCTGAGCAACCTCATAGTGAAAACAATGTGGATATTTAAGAATGTTTTCCAACTTTTCTTGTAAGCCTGCAAGATGCTGTTGCAAAGCCGCATATAGCTCCTGCACTTGAACCTACGTTGATATGCAAACATGAGAATGCGGCTCACTTCCCATGTGCGCGATGAACTAGCCATTACTGAAACCAACATTTTATTCGCATGAAGCTGTCTGCAAACCGTTTTTGTGACAGTGAAATGGAGTAACACAATACACAAGTATACTTTGGTAAGTGTACCCAAAATCAAGAATAGGGCTGGCAGTTGGAGTAGCACACTGTGGTATAAAGGTTATAAACAGGGATAAGGTGCCTCAGAAAGACTGGCCAACGTTTCGATATAAGGACCTGTCGATAGGAATCCATTGACGAAGATAGGTCCTCCTATCGAAACGTTGGCCAGCCTTTCTGAGGCACCTTATCCCTGTTTATAACTTTTATACCACAGTTTGGTCAGTGTACGTAATTTTAGACTACTTGGTAAAATACAGCCCATCAAAACATAGACATCGAGGGCCTTATCGAGGGCAACATATTAGCAAGCGGAAGCATTTCCCTGTAAGGCTGCTCAAATGCAGCGGTGGGGTCAACACCGCAACGTAAATCACGCGCCTAGAGCGTCTGAACGCGCTCGATACTACGGAAGACTTCGCTCGACAACGACAGATGGCGCCAGCGAACCAGCAGTCAACCGAGTAGCAGAGAGCGTGCGACGCCAGCAGCGCTGCGCTTCCGTTCCCATATAAAAAATGAAATAGCAAAGGATAATCCTGCGTTTAACCATATGCTAATTTTACATCCGTTAGTGAGTTATTGGGATTACTCAGACCCTTCGCATTGACCGACTACAACAAAAAGCCTTTGCTGCTTTCGGTATCGCACCAACGCACTGACTGCATCAATGGCCTGTCGAAGAATGATATGTATCGAGAAATAACCATACACAATGTCTCACATATTTGAAGAAAATAATATAGTAACAATAGTCCTCCAGACGTGCTAACATTGCATATTACATGCTCTAGATATAACTGCATAATAATAAATGGTTTATTGTACAAGAAGTTCTAACTACAATGTATACGGGGGGATATTGTTTAAGGAAACATAAAAAGGGTAGGTTGAAAAGCACGATGACGGAACAGTCATGAGAAATGACGCAGTCATTTTGTAAGCTTAAAGAGACACAAACTGAACTCTAAGTATACTGAGCGAAATTGTTTATGAGATTAAAGTCAAATGACCAGATTGCAAATGACGCCAGAACACCAAAAAAAAGCAATAAACAATTAAAGCAACGATTATACGTGATTTCACTAGGACTAGAAAGTTTCATAGTGATGTCGTATAGAGACGTGGGAAATACTTAGCGTGCCTAAGAGTCAGAGGAATAAGTTTCTCTTTCGGAAAGGCTGTTTGCCATCCGCCAGCTACCTACATTAATATTACCGCAAGTGGCGGGCATTTCATTTACGAACAGTTCTACCGCAATAAGGTTTTTCTAAATACTAGCCCACATGGGCGTTGCACGTGCCGAATGGGGAGCAAACACAGCGTCGTTCCCGGTGGTAGCAGACACAATGGCCGGACACCCATACAGCCTACGTCGTCCAGAGCGTTGGTGGTGTGGCGGAGGCGCCGTACATCTACATACAGAACGCCTCCAGGGCGTTCTCTCAGTAGAGGACGCGGGAGAGACGATGTTTTGCTTAGGCGGGAGCCTGTCATAAACTCGACCCCAGAGATCGACTAGCCGCGGCACCTGTACCCTGGAAACCACGTTGCCAGACGTCAAGTGTCCGCTCTCCTACGTTACCCGAACACGTGCATAACAAACTTGTGCTCGCAGCTGTCCTTGTGAGGGCGCATGGCGTGTAGGTCCGTATTCAGTGCGCCTCTCGACACTTATAGTCATTGTGATCTCAATGTTCATTTCCACCTACCACGTTTCACTGTAGACCCACGCATATCGCAATAGTATAATGGTGTCCTTTGTAAACGTACTCAGTAGAGTGTACGACACTTACAACACCTCTTAAACGTTGCAACATTGTGTGCACAGTGCCGTCTTCGTATTGGCTAACGGCAATCTTCGTTCGCGTCCGCAGTGTGAATAACCCGGTACTTCATTCCTTTCTGAAACACGGGTACTGTTGGATATCGCACCACTGGCACGAGTTGTTGGAATCTCGGCCATGACGCCCGTTATTGCAAATGGGTCGCAAGCCCCAAGGGTAGCGTTGGCCTGGCGGCCTGGGGCACAACTGGAAGCATCCGAAGGTCCCGGCAAAGCATGAGTAGACTGGTAACAGAACAACTTGTTTATTCTAGCATCGCAAAAGAGCGGCCGGTCAGGTCGACCGAAGTGGAGAGACGGGAGAGCACGTAACTCAACGGAAGAAATCGGAGCCTCTCTCCCGGCGTCCGGGGGCAGCTGCTCTTATACTCTCGGAGTTGAGGGCAAGAGGAAGGCCTCGTGACGAGACCACGTGACGGCGGGGCACGGACGAGCTGAGAGACAAGTTGAGACGAGTGTAGTGACGCATCCGCCTTGCCGGCGCCGGACAGACCTCCTCGCTTCACACTTGGGAAGCTCCTCTCCCCGGCTGCCGCGCTTTGACAAGCGTGGGCACACACACACACACGCACACACGAAGACACGTGGCACTGAAACACGCCTGGACGCGCTTGGCGGGGAGGCTTTGCGGCAGCTCCGAACGGGCCAAAATGTCCGCCGCTTTCAACGAAGCCCCGGCGTCCGTTGCATCCGCGCCGGCTATACCGCGCGTCGTAGGCGAAACGTAACAGACCGCCCCACCGGGGGAAGGAGATCCCGATGGTCAGGGGACTGCATCCGCTGTCCGGAGGGATGTCGCTTGATGATGCTCATAACCGAAGTCGGTCGTCCTTCGGCGTTTCTTGAGCGCAGCGCACAGAGAAGGCCTCGTTCTCTCGTTCAGGTTCACACAGGACACTGCAAAGTGACTTCGGGAGAGTTGACATTTTTGTTCTCGTTCCCGGCAAGCGTTAGAACTACGCCGAAACTCAACCGCTCAGTCAGCAAGCACGGCACAACCCTCACTAAGCCCTGCCAGGCTCTTTCCCTTTTTATACTACTGCCTAGTTCCTTACAGTAGTTTTCCAGCACTCAGAACACATCCACAAATTGAAAAATTGCACTAGAAAGCACGTCATCACTTTGAAACACTACACAAAAGCAATATGTTAAAAATCCTGCCTCAGGAAGAAAAACATCAGTAACAAATAACTTTGAGGCTGATTCTTACGTTAGGGGCTTCGACTTAAGCCATCGGCGTTACCGTTGAGACTCCCCTTTTTGTAACGCACCTCAAAGGAATATTGTTGCAAAGCGAGGCTCCAGCGCAGGAGGCGGCCATTTTTGGGAGAGATGGTCTGCAGCCATTGGAGAGGGCAGTGATCCGTCTCAATGATAAACCTCGAGCCGGCTAGGTAGCATGACAATTTCTGAACGGCCCACACGATACACGCACACTCTTTCTCGGTGGCGCTGTACGCCTGCTCACGACTGGTCAGCTTACGACTAGCATACAGGACGGGGTGTTCTATTTCTCCATTTTCCCGTTGGCACAGTACAACGCCCATGCCTCGCTCACTAGCATCGCACTGAACAACGAACCCTTTTGTGTAGTCGGGCGATCGTAGCACAGGCTGGCTTGTTAGGGCGCTCTTTAGGGCGCTAAAAGCTCTTTCCTTTGTCTCGTCCCAGACGACTGTTTGCGGCTCTGTCTTTCTTAGAGCATCCGTCAGGGGAGCCGCGATATCAGAGTACCTGGGGATGTACCTCTGATAGTAGCCGGCGACACCTAAGAACGACCGAATATCGGTCTTCGTGCGCGGTTGCGGGAAGTCTCGCACAGCGGCCACCTTTATTTCAGAGGGGCGGCGACGACCCCGTCCAATCATGTGACCGAGGTAGACAACCTCGGCCTGTGCTAACTGGCACTTGGGAGCCTTGACTGTCAAGCCCGCATCGCGCAGGCGGGTTAGCACTGCCCGCAAGTGGGCCATATGCTCAGGCCAGGATGCGGAGAATATCGCTACGTCGTCTAGATACGGTAAAGCGAATTCTTGCTGTCCCCGCAACACTTTCCATGAGGCTTGAAAAGCAGTATGGCGCGTTCTTCAAACCAAAGCTCAACACTTTAGGACGGAATGTTCCCATTGGTGAAATGAACGCCGCATACCTACTAGCCTCTTCTGTAAGTGGAACCTGCCAATAACCCCTGACAAGATCTAGGGTGGAAATAAACTGAGCGCTACTCACTCTCTCAAGGCGCTCCTCGATGTTAGGGATCGGATAAATTTGATCCTTAGTGATGGAATTAAGCCTGCGGTAGTCGACGCAAG
Organism: Dermacentor andersoni; assembly: GCF_023375885.2. Lineage (NCBI taxonomy): Eukaryota > Metazoa > Arthropoda > Arachnida > Ixodida > Ixodidae > Dermacentor > Dermacentor andersoni. The sequence continues at coordinate 75,556,427 of NC_092814.1, forward strand.
GACGAGGTTCCTTGCCCGGTACCTCAACTAAAATCAAAGGGGAGGTATAATCACTCTCACCCGCCTCAATAACACCGAGCTGTAGCATTTTCTTTACCTCAGCCTCCATAATATCGCTCTGGCGGGGTGACACCCGGTACGCCTTGGATCGTACTGGCTCTGGGGAGGTAAGTTCTATGTCATGAGTAAGGACAGAAGTCCTACCAGGCCTCTCAGAGAACAGACCTTGAAACTCTTGTAAGAGCTGGTGTAGTTCGGTTTTCTGCTCAGGCGACAGCGATGCTTTACTGATTAAGTCACTAATGACTTGATCGGTGTCTTTCCTGTTCGTCACTGAGCCTAGTCCCGGAAGCTCGACCGGAAGCTCTTCGGGAACGTTTACCATCATGCACACCACTGCTTCCCGTTGTTTATAGGGTTTGAGCAGATTACAGTGGTAAACTTGCTGTGCTTTCCGCTTTCCTGGCAGACTCACTACGTAGTTAACGTCCGACAGTTTTTGAACAATCCGTGCTGGGCCCTCCCACTGCACGTCGAGTTTGTTTTTTAGCGATGTGCGCAATATCATGACCTCATCGCCCACCTCAAAACGACGGGCCCTGGCTGTCCGATCATAATAAACCTTGGCCCTCTGCTGGGCCTTTGCCATTGCTTCACCTGACAACTCCTGTGCCCTTCTTAAGCGTTCGAGGAGCCTAAGCACGTACTCCACCACGACTGGGTCGTCGCCCCTGCCTTCCCACGATTCTCGAAGCATGCGAAGCGGAGATCGCAGCGAGCGACCGTACACCAGCTCAGCTAGCGAAAACCCCGTAGCCGCATGCGGCGCGGTCCTTAATGCAAACATCACCCCAGGCAGACACAGCTCCCAGTCAGTTTGATGTTCAAAACACAATGCTCTCAACACGCGCTTCATGACGGAGTGGAGCTTCTCAACGGAATTCGACTGGGGGTGGTGCACTGAGCTGTGTAACAGCTTTACCCCGCACCTTTCGAGAAAGGCTGTCGTCAAAGCGCTAGTAAACACTGTGCCCTGATCTGATTGGATTTCCGCAGGAAAACCAACTCGCGCAAATATGGACAGTAGTGCATTGACTATCTCAACTGAGCTGAGTTCTTTAAGCGGCACTGCTTCAGGGAACTTTGTCGCTGGGCAGATCACAGTCAAAATGTGTCTGTACCCCGTGGTTGTTACCGGCAGAGGTCCCACTGTATCAATAACGAGCCGTCTAAAAGGCTCCGTAATGATAGGTACCAACTTCAACGGCGCCCTCGATTTGTCCCCTGGTTTGCCCACCCGCTGACAGGTGTCACATGTCTTCACAAAGTGGTCTGCGTCCCGAAAACACCCTGGCCAATAGTACTCTTGCAAGAGACGGTCCTTAGTTTTCTTAACTCCTAGGTGTCCGGACCACGAACCCCCATGCGACAAGCGCAACAGATCCTGACGGTAGCACTGAGGCACGATCAGCTGATCGAACTCCACTCCCCTGCGGTCTAGATACTTCCGGTACAGGACCCCACCTCTTTCCACAAAGCGAGCATTTTTCTTGGCGATACCTTCCTTGACAATGCAGCGTATGTTTTCTAGGCTGCCATCCTTCTTTTGCTCGGCTATCAAAGCCGACCGGCTGACTTTTAGCAACCTATTAAGTCCGTCTGACGTAGGCGCGATGAGCAAATCTGCAGATAGCTCTTCTAACTTTCCCGCATCGGGAATTTCCTCTCCAGTATCTGGTGCCTTTAACGCTACAGGCTCAATTTTATTCAGTTCGGGCGTGCTCTGAATATCAGCTTGCTGCGCCTCTGACCCTTTCTCATCGTTCGACAACGTCGGCCCCGCAACTACCGCCTTTGCAGCGAGCTCCCGAACCTTCGATCTGGTTAAGGCCTGAACGCTAGCCTCACCAAACAAAAGCCCCTTCTCGCGCAGGAGGTGATCGGACCTGTTCGAAAATAGGTACGGGTACTGGGGGGGCAGCATAGATGACACTGCGGCCTCCGTCTCAAGCGCTCCGAAAGGTCCTTCAATAAGCACTTTTGCTACGGGCAGACACACGCTATGAGCTTCCACGGCTTGCTTGATCCATGCGCACTCGCCCGTGAACATATCGGGTTCTACGTAAGAGGGGTGAACTACATCCATTGTAGCTGCGGAATCGCGAAACACTCGGCACTCTTTCCCGTTCACGAGGAGGTCTCGCATGTAAGGCTCGAGAAGCTTCATGTTCTCGTCAGTGCTGCATAAAGACAAAAACACGACTTTTGTTTTTGTTTCTGGACACTGCGCCGAAAAGTGACCCGGCTTCTGACACGTATAACACACGCGCACTTGCCTCGTCTCGAACCGCTTTCTGCGTTCGGCTTCGGCTGCCGCCGTCTCCTTACGTTCGGTCGGACTGCTTTCACTCGCATCCGCACTACGTCTGTCCCCCTTTTCTCTCATGGGCGTGAACTTCGGCCTCTCAAAGTTGGAGCCAAATTCACCCTTTTGACCGTCCTTAGCTCCACGAGCCCGACGCGTCACAAACTCCTCGGCTAGCTCAGCGGCTCTAGCCACCGTACTAACGTCTGGCCTATCCAAGACCCAGTACCGCACGTTCTCAGGTAACCGACTATAAAACTGTTCCAGCCCGAAACACTGCAGAACTTTCTCGTGGTCACCAAACGCTTTCTCTTCTTTGAGCCACTCCTGCATGTTTGACATAAGCCTGTAGGCAAACTCTGTATATGACTCACTTTTACCTTTCTCATTTTCCCGAAACTTCCGACGGAACACCTCCGCTGACAGCCTGTACTTTTTTAGCAGACTCGATTTCACTTTGTCGAAATCCTCTGCCTCCTCTCTATTCAAGCGAGCGACTACGTCGGCCGCCTCGCCGGGTAACAAAGTGAGCAAGCGCTGTGGCCACGTTTCCCGAGAGAACCCCTGCTTCTCGCATGTTCGCTCAAAGTTAACCAGGAACAAACCAATGTCCTCTCCAAGCTTAAACGGCCGCATCAGGTCAGTCATATTGAACAATACTCGTTCTCCTGCACCGTGTGCCTGACTTCCATTACGAGCACGTTCCATCTCTAACTCGAGACGCTTCATTTCCAAAGCGTGTTGACGATCGCGCTCTCTTTCTTTCTCTTGTTGCTCTCGTTCTATCTGTTCTTTACGTTCACGCTCTTTTTCTTTCTGTTCTTTTCGTTCACGCTCATCTTTCTCTTTCTGTTCTTTAAGTTCACGCTCCTGTCTCTCTTTCTGTTCTTTAAGTTCGCGCTCCTGTCTTTTTGCCCTCTCCTCAATGGTCTCAAGGCATTCCGACAGATCGTCATCCTCCGCTTCTAACTCAAGAATAGCCCTTAGCAGTTCTGGTTTTCTGAGTTTGTCTGAGACATCCAGACCCAACTCTCTTGCAAGCTCCAGCAATTTCGGTTTGCGCAACGACTTCAAATCCATGGCTGCTCTGAATGCTGCTTTCTCTACTGCCTACTATTGTCTTGCCGCAAACTAACCCGGCAGCAACGACAACCACAATTACCAGCTCTGTTTCTGACACTAACAAAAGCCTGGCAAAACTCAGAAGAAGGAAGTCCCGCACTCACCAAACCTCGCAGCCAAGAATTCAGCGCAGTCGTTCCGCTGCAGGCAACCAGTCATCACACAGGGCTCGTTGCACTGCTCCCGGATGGTCGTTGTGCTGCTCAGCATACAGTCAACCGCATATCTTCGCTGCTGGCCTCCGTTGTCGCGATCTCACCGCTGGCAGACAGTTGTTGGAATCCCACCGCTGGCACCGGTTGTTGGATATCGCACCGCTGGCACGAGTTGTTGGAATCTCGGCCATGACGCCCGTTATTGCAAACGGGTCGCAAGCCCCAAGGGTAGCGTTGGCCTGGCGGCCTGGGGCACAACTGGAAGCATCCGAAGGTCCCGGCAAAGCATGAGTAGACTGGTAACAGAACAACTTGTTTATTCTAGCATCGCAAAAGAGCGGCCGGTCAGGTCGACCGAAGTGGAGAGACGGGAGAGCACGTAACTCAACGGAAGAAATCGGAGCCTCTCTCCCGGCGTCCGGGGGCAGCTGCTCTTATACTCTCGGAGTTGAGGGCAAGAGGAAGGCCTCGTGACGAGACCACGTGACGGCGGGGCACGGACGAGCTGAGAGACAAGTTGAGACGAGTGTAGTGACGCATCCGCCTTGCCGGCGCCGGACAGACCTCCTCGCTTCACACTTGGGAAGCTCCTCTCCCCGGCTGCCGCGCTTTGACAAGCGTGGGCACACACACACACACGCACACACGAAGACACGTGGCACTGAAACACGCCTGGACGCGCTTGGCGGGGAGGCTTTGCGGCAGCTCCGAACGGGCCAAAATGTCCGCCGCTTTGAACGAAGCCCCGGCGTCCGTTGCATCCGCGCCGGCTATACCGCGCGTCGTAGGCGAAACGTAACAGTACCTAACACAAAATAATGCCTTCATATTCGCATGTTGTCGCAATGAACTAAGTCAGAGTTGTCAGATGAACCATCTCTCATCTTATGGTAGTCTGTAATATAGTCGGCATTGCAAACACGGCAACTTCAATTTATGCACCTCAATGAATGCTGCCGCACAAATTTCTTGGGGTGTTCACCCTCGCTGCAAACATCATGCGCAAAGCGTTACTTTCTGTTACTTGAGAAAAACAGCGAAAATAATGAGACGCAGAATCATTTCGTGTTTGCGTGTGTCCTTAGTGTTTCCTTCGTGTTTAGGCCTCAATTTTTTCGCTGGTCTTCTCAAGTAACAGTATGAACCAACTGGCCAAGCAAGCAGCACTTCTGGAGTACTTTGCTTTCTGAGTCAGAGATGGCGACACGCAGACGCCTTATTGTTCGATGACCACACATAACACCCGAATGAGGATTTCCCTCGTTTAAGCGTTCCGTTTGGATTCATGAGCTCAGGTTCGGTATGTCGCGAAATCGCGCCAACACGCTAGAAAAAGTTAATAACAATTGTGCAAGACAGCAGTGTGTAAATGTTATACAAAGTTAGGACCCATTGGTTCTTAAATAGTTTCCTTGAGAAGTGCAAACATTTCGAAGTAGGAGAAGTTTAAGTATCTAAGAGCACAGTTCACTCTTGTATAAGTATTTGTGGCTTCACATTCATTCTCGTGTAATAATCTTTCTACGAGCCGCCTTCCACAACGCTTACCAAGGATGGGACGCAACGGTCGTTTGTAGTCTATGACTTGGAGTAGCATTCACTAATGCCTACTCTATCCTCATTGGAATGGCCAGAAGTCACGAATCCTCGTTTCAGTGCACAAAGAAAAGATATCTGCACCACGCTGGACAAGGTGGACAAGGTTGACAATAATTCTGCTTTGCTACGCAAAGCAGAATTATTGGATCCTGGTGACAGCCGATGTTAGACCAAGTTGCCTAAAAGCACTAGTGCATTTTTAAAAGCATCAGGAATAATTAAAAATTATAGTCGTCAGTTGCTTTCCTTGTGTTTGTGTTAACAGATTCTTCTCTAATTCCTCCTCGTCCTTTCTACCACTTGCAGATCAAAGCCCAGTTCAGAGCCCACCGGACACTCCATCTAGTTAACCCCTCTGCCTTTCATCTTCTCTCTCTCTCTCTCTATCCGAAATATCAATCCTAACATTAACTACATTCACATTATAGGGTTGCATCAAATTTAATCTCAGCTTGGACAAGCGAAAATTCTCACCGTCTTTGACAGAAGGCTGTTGTGATTCTGATACAATTACCATTTCGTCTCTAGTGAAAAAAATTATGGGGTTTTACATGCCATAACCACGATCTGATTATGAGGCACGTCCTTGTGGAGGATTCCGGAAATTTTCATTTCTCGCCACACAGGCGTTCATCATTCAGCTGCTGGAGGCCCCTAGAAAAGGTGAAACAGCACTCACTTCTTCGAAGTACAAACGCTGCGTCCGGAGCCTGTGGTTTTCTAGCCAAGAGGGTGTACTTGCACCGCCTGCACATTTGATAGTACAACCTAAGTCAGACTACATGGATTCATTCATTCATTTATTTTTCGTTCGTTCGTTCGCTCGTTCATTCATTCACTAATTCGTCAATTATCTATTATCTCAAATTCACGAATTTCGGTCATTGAGCTATGAAAGGGGTGGGCTTTTTTTTCTACCTGAAATATTTTTGATCGAAGCCTTCATAATACATTACTGAAGCGAAAATGATTCCACTCTTTCGCTGTTTGAACAAAGAAATAACTACTTAAGATAGGTAGCATAGCGAACTGGCCATATAAGACGCACTTACGATAAATCGAAAGAAAAATTCTGTGGAACACATCTCACGATGACTGCCGACGGTAATGCCTATAGCATTGAATCAATGTAGAGGCGCAACGTATTGCCATCGTCGAAGCAAGTTATGTATGAGGCGTGTAGTGCAGCGGAATTCTTTTGCGCTTCCCTGCGAACACTCGGCGCCATCTAGCGCCGCCGCCGCTAAGCCTGCGCCTGGCCTCCAAAATACGTAGCGTGTCGGTGCGTGCGAGCGCTGAGAAGCGCGTCATGCGGCAACTGGGCTCTTTCGCGCTTCTTTCTGGATGCGCTGCGCCATCTGCGCCATCTGGATACGCTGCGCCGCCTAGAAGCCCTCGCGTGGCCTCCGAGACGAGAAGCGTGGTGCGCCGGTGCCTGCGAACACTGATAGCGTCCTCGATCACCTTGCCCCGGGATCGCCCCGAAGCCAAAAAAGGTGCGCTTTGCACCGCGGTGGTGGCGCACTGCGGAGGGTCAACGTCGAGGACAAAACTGCACCCCGTGCAGGGTGCTTGCATGCAGCGCCACTTTACCCCTGGCGCGCAAAACGTGCGCGAACACGCGCGCGCGCACATCTTGTTGTTTGCAGGTGCTGAGCATCCGCGGCAAGCGCTCGAACCTTGTCAAACGGCGTGCTCCGACATACCTGGTTGCAAGCAAACACCAATGGATATTATAATTAATCCTGACGACCCGTTCCTGACGACCCGTTCAACGAACCTGTCCACTTTAGGTCGCTCTTCACCACATTGTTTTTGGACGAGGTCGATCAGCATGTACGTCGTCTTCGCTGTCAGACGAACTTGAAGAAAGCTAATCGATTGCGGCAACTACTAGCGCTTACTTTCTCATTGCCGACATCTCCACTAGCTAACTCCGTCAACTGCGTTGCAACCGCAGCTATCGGGCCAGAGCGTTTGCGGTTCTGAAGTCGGCTGTGCGAGCGCGCGTCGAGCGTCCCGCAGTACTTGCTGAGATTGCACCCCGGCGCACCGCCGATTTTCTCGGTGCGAGGCAGGACAACGGAAAACCGCTCCAACAGGGTGCGCTTCCGGTGATCGAGGATGGTCGGTGCGCACCGGTGCGGTTGATCGAGGATGAAAGTGCGCACCAAGGCGCCCCAGTGCGCACCGGTGCAGGTGATCGAGGACGCTATGAGAATTCTTCTCTCGCTTGCCACACACTCACTGGCACATACTCAGTGACCCAAGTTGGCGAGAGGTTCATTGAAAAACGGCACATACCCAGTGCATTAATGGTGCAGCTCGCTAAAGCGTTGGCGTGAAAGGTGTTAATTGTAGAGCGTGTTAAGAACGGCCCAGCTGAGGTGCAAGTGTTGCCAGCCAGTTGCGACAACGGGCGTCAGCGCTTCCTGGAGCGCCGCCGCAAACCTCTAGCCACGGCGTCACGAAGTCGCCATTGTGACTGAATGCGTTCGGCGGGCCAACTATTGTTACCGAACCCACCAACGCCGCCCTGTTCTGCTATGGGGGGGGAGCTGCCGCGGGAACGTCGACGAAGGCCCCTTCCCACGCGCCGACCAAAACGCAGAACAATGGCTACCCGGGCGCGCTACCAGGGTCGGGTCCGAGTTCTACGAAGCCCCTCTGACGTCGGCTCCAGACCGTGCACCTGTGTGTGTGTGTGTGCGTGTGTGTGCGTGTGTGCGTGTGTGCGTGCGTGCGTGCGTGCGCGTGTGTGTGTGTGTGTGTGTGTGTGCGTGCGCGCGTGTGTGTGCGCGTGTGTGTGTGTAAGCCGTCCTGGGGAGAGGCGGCGTGTTTACAATGACTGGACGAACGTTTCCGTCCCCTTGGAATCAGGGAGCGACCGAGTGCTTATAAGCCGCTGCTGTGCGGATGCTCGACACACTTTTCTTAAGCAGTCATGTTGGACTGAGACACTCTCTCAAGCAGCCGTGTTAGACTGACGTACTTTCTCTCGCAGTCATGCTAGACTGAAGAACTGCATGTAAATACTGTAAATAAACCCGTATTCCTCGTTCTCGATGAGAAGCAGTCCTTCCCTTCATCAACGTCCTCAGCGTGGATAAGTTGGACTACGGCATGGGCCAGCTACCTTCGAATTCATGCCGGACTCCAATCTTGACAACGGGTCACGAGCGATAGGATTGAGCCCCCAGTCATAACAAGCGGTACACACTCAGTGCATCTGTGGCGCAGCCTGCTAATGCGTCGGGTTGCTGTGATTGAGGGATCCTTGAGACGTGGGTTTGATTCCGCTCAGCATAGGAGAAATTTGAGGAATATTTTGCGTCGTTGTAGAGCAGCACATTAGCGGGACACACCTAGACACCCAAGTTGGCGTCAAAGACCTTTATTAGAGAGTGGCAAGCACCTACTGTCACGTACCCAGTGACCCAAGTTGGCGTCAAAGAGGTTCATCGAAGAACAGCACAGGCCAAATGGCACATATACAGGGCTCCAAGTCGGCGTCAAAGAGTTTCTTTAAGCAGCGGTACCTGCCCAGTCTCGCATCTACAGTGACCAATATCGGCGTGAAATAGGTTCGTTGAAGAATGACACGTATGTACACTGCGGGATACAAGTTGGTCCAACGGTTGGTTTCGAACCCTGTTCCCTCAGAATAGCGGCCCTATGCGCTACATACTCGATCACTGACTACCCAGTGACCCAGGTAGGGAGGAAACCGGTTAGATAGATAGCCCCCGAAAAGTCCGTGAGTGCCCTAAAAAAGTTCACGCAGTAATAAAAGTTAATCGTTGCAGAAAGCTGGTTGATGTGCATCTGGCCTCAATCCAGGCCTCCTCTTTCACCCTGCTTCAGAGCGGATGTAATGTGCGCAGCCACATGGCTTTGGCTTTGGAGGGTGGCGACCGCAGTCGGCCACCCAGGTTTGGGGATTTTAGGGACATGACTTGGTGATCTGATAATACCGCGCATAGATCCACAGGAAGAACAATGCCTGTGTGCGCGCTATGAAAACAGTGATATTTGACAGCTAAGGTGAACTGTGTTGTAAACGTATGTCCATCTGTTCAACAGGATGGTTCACACGGGACGACATTGTCATCACGGGACATGTGATCATCACGGAACCTTGTGATTCAACGGCACAGTTCAAGCCTCGGAACGCTTAATGTCATACTTTATTTTGTGACGCCAGTGTGCTCAGACAAATCTGAGTGAGTCATATTAAACCTTCCTTAGCGATTCTGCATAAATTCTAGAGCTGATGAAAAGCTATATTGTTAAGGGCCATAAACTGCGCATGCATATGTGAGCTTGGGTCAAACTAGCCCTAACCACGCTTAATAGCTTTACTGGTATGGTTACAAACCGTAGTTTATAATAGCAGGGTGAGAGAACCGGCTGAAGTGGTTGTACAAGTTCATGCCAAGGTATCTCTATATGTGACAACTGTTGCATATGCGGCTTTTCATCCGAGCTGATTTTATTAATCTAGCTTATGGGTGACATAATTATCATCGTTGGAGTCGGCTCAACGCCGTCAGTTAGCCCTATATTACTTGGCACTCACAATGAACTTCACTCATGCATCATCATTTGGCTGATTATTCACCTCTTTACTTCTCCCTCTCTCTCTCCTCTATCTGTCTTACCTCAGAAACTGTCATGCAATTTCTAAATGCAAGTGCCTTGTTCATTCGTGAAGAGACCAAAGTCTCCACAGTTGGAGCAGTTAGCCCAGGTATATCCAGCACCTAACTTGTGTACTGCCCACAAGAACAACTTGATTGAAATATTAAACCTTGCTTGATTGCTAGCGTGACTGGAAGACTGATACTCGGCAGGTGGGTAGATGCAGGCGTATTCCTAACGAAACTACAGACATGTTGTGTGCTGTCTTACATGAAGGACAGCTTATATGGTTCGCGGCTAAAGGTTGTTTTCTTTAATTTCGTTCTTCTAATTTAGTGCAGCCTGAAAAAGTCCAAAAGTCATGAAACTAATTCTTGACGCAATAGGCGTCAAATGCATATGCTCCGCAAATGTTGATGCTCCCCAAAGGGGAGCATCAACGTGGTATATTTTGATTTGGTGGTCCCCAAAGGGGTGCAACAGTTCCTAAGATTCAAACAGCAGATTTCTTCATAATCCAAATGTACCGATAGACGAACAAGTTTGTAAGATCTTATAACGTTCAGAAGAAAGTAACACCAGCACCTGTGATGGTGGAACGTTGAAAGCTTCCAAGTTAACCATAATCTTCGAAAGTCTGACAAATGTAACCAAGCGGATCATCCACTACAAATTACAGTACGTCGGACGCCCAACTGAATTAATATCAGGATGCCCCTAAATAGCAGAGCCCAGCTCCGTTGAAGAAACTTGTCATGATCCCGAGTACCGACAAAGCTGCAGCAGCAGTCTGATGGACTTAATGAATCTCAGTTTGAAGAACAAACTACAATCTAGCAATAGAATTTCCAGGCATGGATACAAGTTTTGACAGCTTAGACCATATATTGTTGAGAAGATTAAATCCTAACCGATTTTTTTACACAATGAACCATCTAACGCTTCGTTGCAGGATAAAAAGGAGTAGCCCACACTCCACCCTCCACTCTTTGTACATAAGATCAACGCCTTTCATATAGGAATTAGAGCACACTGAAGAACAAGAAAAGCAGAACAAGTCTATGCCTTTGGCACGGAAAATTAAATTCTGTAGCGGGTAAGGAATGACGTGTACCAACAGAGTAGTATTCAGGATCCGCTTCTTTATTTTAGGTTCTTAAAAAGGTGTATCGTGCATACATCACCACCCTTAGTTGGCCAACACCCTATAAGTCCCTTTGTGTACATTCGGGTGTGGCTAGTTACATTCAGGTTCATTTGCTTTAGTGTACGCTTTGTTGAGAACGAGTGCATCTTTTATCCCATCCAGTGCCATACTGTTTAACTTAACGCACCGGCACAATCTGCATTATAACCATCAACCCGGCACTAGGCTAAAAGTGTTAGCCTAATCTGCTCTTAATTAATTTTTTCTTCATACCTACCTATGATAATGGCGTGTTTTTATGCTTTTACTGTAACAGTTACGGCTATTACAGCAGTTGTCAATGCCAGCAGTTGTCAATGCCAAATCAAGGCTAGTGTAAAGTCACCGCGTCATGTTTCGCGCATTATGCTTTAGCACAATTTTCTTAAATGTGCTTTTCTTGTTCGTATAATGCATATTGTGCTTTGTTGGTTAAAAAGTGAGGAAATCAGTTCATTCAAAGAAAGAAGTTGCAATACTTCAGTCAGCCTCACTAGTAGGAAGAATATACAGAGTGAACTATAGAAGAGCCGATTTTTTTCAACCTTCAGTGAAGCAGGAAATCATGCACCAATGCCAACTTGTCGCATATTGGCACCGTGCTTCGATAGTGCTACTGCCTCTTAACATGACATAGAGTGTGCGCAACTCACTCAACATTGTATGAGATTACACAGTTCATAAAATGAAAATAAACGAAATTGTACAAAACGCGTTTATTTCTGTGTAGCATTTAATTAACTGCTTCACAATAGATTCGCGTCATACAGATTCCATGGTGCACGTTTGAACTGCATAGTTTTTACAACTTTAGGCTGCTTGGAGGAAAATTTCAGCAACGTTTCCATGAACACATACAGTACTGCCAACATACATCCTCGTCCAGAACTGTCAATTGGCAATGTTTTGAATTGGATGCTGTTCTTCAGAGGCAATTCTAATGTAAACCTTAACATCCAACATCTAACTTTGAATTCTTCAGTCACAAAAGCAATGACACTGTCAAAGTGATTACTGCAACAGAAAACGACGTAATCGTTCGCGTATAGAAATGTTTTAAGTACATAGTCCCCGAAGTAGTTGTCTAGTTCACGATCAACTTTGCTTAAGTATCACCTATGCAAATCCCTGACTTGTGAAAAACACTCCTTCTTCCACCCCACTAGCGTCGAACTTAAATACATGCCCAAGATTTCCAGGAATGCTACTGTAGCCACACCACACCTGTCCGTAAAGACTGGCTCCTGAATTTGTTCTTTAATGCAATCCTTTAACAACCCAACACACTTTAATAATTCGTCATGCGGCAAGCATTAATTGCAGAAATACGCAATATCCATGCTGAAAGCTAAGCATCTACTAGGATTCTCTTTAAAAAACTGGTGCGGAATTCACAAAACTTTTCCTTCGTGAATGATTTTGCCCTTACTGTGCCACCTTCTCCAACAATATCTTCAACATCATAATTGGCTGAAATTTGTTGTTTATTTATTTCAATCTATTTTACATACCGCAGTACAAGGGCTAAAGCAGGATTGGGTACAACTGGGGATTCACAGAGAACGAACATCAACACGAATGTGACAAGAAGACTAAATAACGGAATATGACATAGTAAAATAAGCTGCAGAAATAAAATCGTCAAGGGGAAGGAAACGCACATAACCAGGTAACAAATTCGAATGGTGGATTTTTCAGGGCTAAAAGCAGTATTTAACTGTATTAATGCGTGCCCAGAAATGTTTCAGATTAAGGTCGGGGTAGTTTCTGGTAGAAGGTTCCTTGGCGAATATTAAGTACGCACATTTTGATAGACTAGAGGGGGAATAATATTATACAATAATTTTAGGGAGTCCACATCGCGGCAAGTCAAGAGTGGTGTCATGTTTAAGGAGGGAAGAGCAGCATAGTGTGAGAAGGCGCTGCCGTATCGGTGACATTTAACGCACACAGAGCGTTTTCTGCGCGTATTTGATTCTACTAATATCGCACTGGTTGAAAAGGCACCAAACAACAGAGCCCTACTGAAGTATAGGTCGGATCAGCGTTTTGTACAACAGAAGCTTCGTATCTTTAGGAGAAGCAGAAAGCGTTTGCTTTATATATCTAAGTTTTTGAAGGGCTTTACCGGTTACCGGTCCAACAATTATAGGATAAGACATTTTGTGAATACGGGCCCTGAACTAGTGCTTGGGAGTTAGGTATGCGGAATGGGTCTAGAAAGCTTAGTTAGACTAAGCAGTTTTGGGAATAACCAGCCACACTATACTGCCAAGTGACTTTCCCAGAAATAATGGCCCGAAAAGACATCTCCTGCGTATGTGTTTTTGGCGACAAAATAGAAAAGAATACATGGCCCGTATTCACAAAATTTTCTTAGCTAGAATTGTTCGTATGAGTAAATTTCCGGACGTATTATTAGCGAAGGTGACCGATCAATGACAAAGACACTTACGAACGAAAATCTTTGTGCAATCGGCCTTAGTTCTAAAGTGAGTGATCTGGCCTTCTTGGCAGTAGATGCAACCTTATCTAGCTTGTGTCTCATCGAGAGACCGACAGCACGTTCATTAAGGACAGACGTCTTTGTTCTCACGGTCTTAAATTCTTCTGAATTGCCGACAATGTTTTTGTTTGACCCCATGCTCTCAGTCCTAATGACAAAACAGCCTTCTTTGTCCGATATTACGGGCCTACGATCCCTCTCTACAAGATTAGTCCCCAGTGGGTGGATAGGTTCCGTTGTGATCGGCCGTTAACCCGCGACAACCGTCGGTCACGGATAACGTGATAATGGGGAGCGGGCTGACGGCCGCGTCAAAACTATTCTCGACGGGGATGACTTATGGCCACCAGTGGAGTCCTACCAGGAGAGGTTTTGCAATGACGGGGCGATCTGCCAAGACAGGTCCCACCAGGAGTACGTCTGGCAGGAGGGGACATCCTTTACATTGCCTGTCTTCCGCCCAAACTGCTGCGTCCGCGCCGAAAAAGGGGTCAGTGTGTTCGCCCCCCCCCTCGCCTGTTTGTGTATAGTGATGTACGTAGCTCTCTTCAAAGGGTATGTGCTACCACCCTCCAGATTTGTGGGACATGACGGCACCGGTCTCTTCAGGCCAGATTGGGGGAAGGCGACTGGACAATGACAGCGCAGGGGTTAAAAAGAGAGACGGATGATGAGAGAGATTGACTGCTAGAACTTGTTGATGAACTTCTTATTTTTCAGTACTTGCAAAATTGTACATATTGTAACATAAACGTGCGAGCTTAACCGTCTTGGACATCGGGGCCAGCCCCACGTTCCCTTACTTCTCCACGCTGAATGGATACCACAAATCTGCGGACCGCCGGTCGCAACAGTTCTCAACCACTTGGGATACAAATGTAATAATGTGGCGCGGTAGGCTTAACACATCAACGGGTTTCATCTGTAGGTCATTTTCGGGACCTAGAGCTATAAAGTACAGCTACGCTTGCCTTCAACGACGGCGTCGCCGAGAACAAGCAAATTTTTGTGCCCGTGACGTGTGAATGACGTGCCCACGATTGACGCGTTGGTGCTGCCTTCTATTGAGCACGCTAAGATGAGTTTTGTCTGTTTTTCCTATTCCGCCACCGTACGACCTTTCAGTTGAAAGTCGGTATTTGTGCTGTTCTTCTCGTTCCACTTGTGTCGGTGTCGCCAGCTTCGCACTTTTATTATTTACATTATGTTTTATTTATGCTATAAGTTAGGATGTATTTGGTAGGCACACATGAGAATTTACTGAAATTATTTAGTATGTCGAAAGCTTCATGGCTTGTGAGGAAGCCATGAACCAAAAATACAGCAAAGGGAGTGCGTTAGCACGGTCGTGTTCGTATTGAGATGATTCAACAGATTCCTTGCTTCTATGAATGCGCACATGTTAACATTTAGTAAGTGCTTGATGAGCACCTGGTGAAACTGCAGCCACCTCGCGAATAAGAATGCTGTAAGCGTGAGCCTCTGCTAGTTTCAACAATTCACATGTCCCTTGCCCTGTACGCCTTTCCCACCTTTAATCAACTCTTCACACAGCGCACAACAGTTCTGATGCCCCTGCACAATAGCCTCATTATGTGCGAGTATTGTCAGGAATACTGGCTCGGACTTGTTTAAGAGCTCTGCAGATAGATGTCGAAAAGACACGAATACATATAGCAGCTTTAGTGGCCTCGTAGAGAGTACAAGAAAGTGCTCGCACCACTCTGTTGGCGCAGCGACGGCTCAAGTTACATGTGTGCAATCATGCGTCACCTCGTATCGATCTAATTACGTCTTCATGTTTATGCGTGCTTTTTCCGTTGTTGATGTTGGCTGAGTAAACATTTTTTGATAATCTGAAGACAGCATTTTACACATACTAAACGTGACGGTCATCCCGCGACGTAGTCACTTTGTAATTTGGTACAGACTACAAAGCGCCAATAAATCTGGGCCCGTAATACAAAACCTTTCTTCGGCAATTGGCAAAGAAAACGAGAAACAGTGAAGTCAAAAGCAAGCAAGCGTGCAAGATGAAAAGCATCGCCGCAAATTTCACGAGCCTAGATCTGTATCGCCATCTCTCGTCAATACAAGGAACTAAGCCTAGTGTAGCGGCAGTTTCAAACGCAAGTTGTGGCTTTGAATAGGTAGGCAGGCCAGAAAGTTCGGCCACCCTATACAGTGATCCACTGTATAAGCATAGGCGCTGTCGTTTTATATCATCCTCCAATAGGAGGAGCGTACAGTCGCGTCACTACATAAGAAAATGGCTCATTCATATGATACAAGCTGCACACAGATAAAAAAAAAGTCTAGCAAGAGTTTTCAAAACAACGGCACATAACTAGGACACTACCAGCAGACCAATTTTGACGTGTTTGCTAACGTGGATGGAAAATGTTATTGCATTTTGTAAGATCGTAGACATATCAAATACGCAAAAGCAAGCGAGGTGCCCAGCGAGGACCTCTGTAACATTTACGGAAAACAGATTATTCAACGGAGCTACACGCACGTTTACCGATGGTGAGAAAACCCCTAAATTTTATAATTCCCTTTAGTGCTTCAGTTGACAGTGGTATTCTTAATTTAGTGTTTATTGATATCATTACTGTCTACTTTTGCGGAAGAGAACAAGAATCCATAACTGTTTTGTTCATTTGGTGTATTCATCTGTGGAAAAGTTTTCACACGTGTAGTGAAGGTTGTTTTAGGCATCCATTATACAGATATGTGTGTTCTGTTTGCCATTTCACAGGGGGCGCAAACTTCGTAAAACCTTTGTTGCTTTTTGTTTGCGTTCACTTGAAATAAACTTGAATTGTTGCTGGCTGTTGCACATCCAGACTAGTGCCAATAATAATGACTATATCTAGACCTTAGTTCGCGCCTTTCCTAACTATGTGCTTCATTTTCTCGTTCAGGTTTCCTCGAGTATCCTTACTTTCACGCACTTGTCCGTTTCTTTCACACTCCTCTGAGGTGCCAGAACATGTTCCCCTCCTTCTCTTTGCAATCCCGTCATTATCCACAGTCCCTCCATCGCCGGGATGCGTTAAAACCTTTGTACAAAGAAAAAGTTGTGTGTGAATAACTCCTTGCCTGAGCACAAAACATAACTTGTCGCTGAAATGTGAAGCGGCTTCCAAATGCCTCATCACTGTAATCAGCATGTGTGCCGATTTGCACAGACACCATAACTGTTATAAATGTAATGACGCAATATCTCGTGATTTGGGAGACGTATATCAGATACAAAGGTAGGGCGACATGTTTATCAGGGCTGCATAGTCAACTAAGCGAAGGTTCGCTGACCAGAAACAATAAAAGGATTTGAGAGGCGCCATGTCACGCTAGTATTCTATCTTTTTTTGTGTGAATATGCTTTCTGAATTCTCGCGGTTTGCTCTTTCTTTTTTTTTTCTTTTTTGTATATTCGGTTGGAGAGACAGAGAGAGACAGAGAGAGAAGGGATGAGAAAGGCAGGAAGGTTAACCGGAAAAGCTTCTGATTTCAAATAATAAAATTTCAATTGCCTATACACTTTTAAACCACACAATAAAGGAAATAACATTGACATATCTGGCATATCACCAAAAGAACTGCGTTTAGTGTTTGTATAGTGATGTGATACGGTGAGTTCCTTTTTCTTTATGCCTGTTTTATATTCCCCTTTTCGACCGACGTTCTATAACTGATGTATGTGGCTTCTCTTGGTTGTGCTCCCATGGCCGCCCGCTCTTATGCTGTCCCGTGCGCTGGGGGTCAGGGCTCCTCAAGCTGTTCTCACAGCTTGTACCTGTCCTCCTCGTAACTTTTTCTTGTTCCGGAATAAATTCCAATTCAATTCAATTCAATTCAATTCAATTTGCTACCCTGGACTGGAGGAAGATGAAGGGGAAATGAAAGACGGAAAGAATAGCATAGAGATAAAGCAAACGTGCAAAAGAAAAAAGAAATAGAGGAGGTTGGAAAATTTGTGAGAACTATAGTCTCTCTGATGGGCCCATTCGAACTCAATAACTTCAAGAGTACATGACCAACGTGTGGTGTGAGGACTGTATAGTCTGGCGTTACAGGACTGTCTGCTTCGAAAGCGGCTTCGGTTGGAAGTTTTCGATCAGTCCAGGGAGCTATGAAATAAAACCTAATAAAATAAAATAAATAAAGCAATAAAACCCTTGTTCGGTTTGTTGAAAAACAGCGCTCGCAATATGTTCGGCGTGTTCCATCCGTATGATGGGCTCTAGTCGAGAGCGATGTTTCATCGACAGCGCTGTTCCGGTTGGCTCTGAGATCTGGACAAATTATGGGCATATGATGCCCGCTGCTGCGGCGGCCACCATGATTGCATTACAACATGGCAGCGTCCAGGCAGACCGCTTAATTCAATTTTAGTTTACCTTCGGTGCTTACTATACGTCGGGGCAGCAATAAATAAATAGTAAATTCTGCCATCATTTAGACTCATGTTACGCTGAAGTCTAAGTATTAGCGACAAAGTATTAGTGACAGCTAATGTCATGAGACTTAAAATTGCTACCGAGCCGCGCAAGTGTTTTGATTTCGATCTTCCAGGTGGCACCACAGTAGTCATACGCCTTAGTCATGCGTTGATGATGTGGAAAACTCCAAAAGTGTATTTGTTCATTGCAATATTTCTACGCTCTACGTGAGCGATGGCAGTATGCTAAAACACTGATATCACGGCATGTCTATCACGGTTCCATGGAGAGGTGGCGCAGGCACATCGTAACGTTACTAACGTGCCCCCCTCGCCCAAAGCTAAAACGATATGATGGTGTTGCACTCCTTGTCTGTGCGTTGAACGTCACCTTTTTATGGAATGTCGAAATGTACAAAAGACGGCACCGTATAGTCGCACAAAATGCGGAAGTTGTTTTTGTCTCCGTACCTGGCGCTCTCGCGTCGCGATGTCGTTCTGGAATGCTGTAGCGTGTTCAGCTAAAGCGCTGACAAGGTCAAGCTGTTATAAGCGATGGCAGTGTAGAGACGCCATGCCATATATTTGTGTTTGTGGTGCTGCTTCTTACTATATGCCCACCACTACAATATCCTGTGCCTTTAAATGTCGGTTTGTCAGCAGTAAAACTCATTTCTTAGTCACCACTCGTGGCATCCGTATTGCGTTCTTGTGTCTTTCGTCCATTGTGCGCTGCTGCATCAGTATGTTAGCATCGAATTAAGCCAGCTCCTTATGTGCACCTCGAAGTAGCTGCGATAGGCTCATTGCTTTGCTGAGAACTTTCAGTATTGACGGTGTTGCGAGAAGGCTACAGGCTCACCGGCAACATTCGCGCAGTGCGACTGTTGCCATAGGAAGTACAAAATCTTAACCCCGCCTACGTGCTGCTCCAGGAAGCTCGAATCGGCAGGAGATTAGTTGGACGACATTATCATGTGAGTCATGTGAGCATCACATTATCATGTTTGTACCGTTTTTTCTGCGGCATGAACGAACGGGTTGGCTCCCACCTGCGTGCTTCAACCTATTTTGCGTTTGATTTTTGTTTTCTGAGAGCGATTTTGGAACAAGCGCTTAGTCATATCGAGACATTCTCTTGCAATGAGCTCAAAGAGGAGTTTTAACTTTCGTGAAACCCTTTTAATATACCTATTGACACCATATTCCCTTCGCAAATTCTTTTGCAAACTTTTCTTCCTTCTGCGTTTATCATCAGCCCTTAAAACGCACGGTTCTTGGCAACAAAACAACGAACCTCATCGAAATTTACTACGCTAAAATATATATGTCTATGCTTTTGTTCCAGCGATAGTCCGTACGTCTACATTACTTTTGCTCAGTTGATTCATTAGCTAAATTTCCTCTAGTATCGCTAAAGTCAAAGGTTCTAGGGCAAAGTAACTGCGTTCTTATTGACACTTGAGTGAATACTGCTGTACGCAAATAAAATATGCGCTATGGTTTCTGTGGTATTTCCAACACGCTACTCATGTGCAGTCGTCATCGGCAAATTTTCTCCGATAACACAGGGTTCTCAGGCATCCTTATCTGGCTTCGAAGAGTAGTGCCCTGCCCTTTGAATGATCGTAAAGCTTTTCTCTTTTGGTTTCATTCGTCGCTATTTGATACATTTCCATCGCTGGTTTCTTCTCCATCGCTACCATACAGTAAGCTGTTCTTGCCTGTCGAACTTGATGTGAAAATATAGCAGTGTGTTCAATGGGACTGGTTGGTTCATCTTTAGAATAAAAACAGGAACGGCGCATCACAGGACGAGCGAGTAAAGAGCACAGGACAGAGCACCGTGTCCAGGACAGCACGCGACAGCGCTCTCTACTGCGTTCTTTGCTCGCTCGTCCTGTGTTGCGCTGTTCCTGTTTTTATTCTAAAAATGTTAAAATGTACTTTGCCCGCCGTGGTTGCTTAGTGGTCATGGTTTTGGAATCCTAAGCACGAGGTCGCGAGATCGAATCCTGGCCACGGCAGCCGCATTTCGATGTAGGCGAAGGGGAAAACACCCGTGTGCTTAGATCTATGTGCACGTTAAAGAACCCCAAGTGGGCGAAATTTTTCCGGAGTCCCCAACTGCGGCGTGCCTCATAATCAAATCGTGGTTTTGGCATGCGAAACCCCATAATTAATTTTTTAAATATATTTTCCTTGTCACTGTCCACGTCAATCACGTATTGTTTCCTGGCCAGTTCTCAGGCTCTGTTTCTCAACTATGAGTAGATTTTTTTTTCTAAATAGGATAGTACCTAAAGTGTTTAGCCACCCATTTGTTTTTCTTAATTTTGTTCAATCGTTTTCTTTTAAATAGATTTTGCTCTGGGGGCCTCCCGTACTTCGAAGGACGCCCCGCAGGTGTATTCCTGTATTGCCTCATTTCTACTTTTTTCCGTGCATAGCTAACAGTGGCTATCCAACATGTCTTCGATCAATCTATAGTTCAGTTAGCACTGCAGATTTTAAAAATAACACCGAGTTTCTTCGTATTCCCTACGTTTCGATTATGGCAACGCTTATCTTGCCTTTTGTTTTCACTACTAGTTGATGATTTTTCATGTAATTATTCCCCTCTTCAATCCATATACCTAGGTATTTGTATTCTTTAACCTTCGATTTTTCTTTTTCCTGCACTATTACCTTCCGATCACAGGTGTCTATAAGCACCCTAAGGCCTGATTTCATTCCCCTGAACCTAAATCCTACAGCGCCCTCCTCTCCGCAAATAACTGCCACATCCTGATTACCTTTCTGATGAAATAGAAGGTATGATGTAGTCACAAAACGACGTGGCCTTGGGCTAGTTGGTGATCTTAAGAAATAAACATGTTTTGCGCGGATTGGACACCACAAAGAAGAAGACGGGCAACAACGGAACGCTACTATCAACTGATTTTGGTAGAGTTATCGTATTACCTCCCACATGACAGCCTTCTTCAAGACAAGGCTAAAGGCGATAAAACAGTTGTTCAAACATGCCGCATAACATGACAGAGGCACCTAGCATTTACAGGGGGGCAAGTTCCCATCGTTTCGGTTGCAAGAGTCCGCCATAGTTCGGATGTGAAGCGACTCTAGATGTAGACGCATGGCTCGATTGCTTTCTTTCTCAATCACGTGATATTGCGGGTCATGATATTAGCTGGGATGAGGCACATGTTGATTTTCATCGATCAGGAGGAGTCACGAATTAAACATAGCGGTCTTTCATCCCCTGATAGACTTATTTGGGTACAGTTTCGTCCCACGGCAATAAAATTGTTGAATCGAATGCCTGGAAACACCAGCATGTTAACCGTGCAATAATTTTTAATGCGATTAGCATTCTTTGGGACTTCACCCAGTTTGTGGTATCTATACGAGCTCTTTCATATACCCAGTGACCTAAGTTGTCAACTAGCTTGGGCCACTAGGCATGGGCTGGCTGCAGCGCTGTCTTGCCGAGCAGACAACTTGATCCACAGGGTATGTGCCCGAACAGACCACTTCGTCAATGCGTGTGTAATGCTTGATACGTGCCTGTTTCTGATCAATCTCCGAGAATACACATGTAGCAAGGGGACGCAAGATGTATGTAGTCTTCAATTATATTGAAGTTAAAACGCCCCATCTTCAAAAGATACCTCGATCCACGTCGATCAGGGCTGCTGGATGGGTAGTCATCGCAAGAAAGTTGCAGCCAGGATACTAGGGACAGCGTGGGCTGCTAACGAGCTTAAGCTGGGATGCAGTGATCACAATGAGATGTACTGTATCGTCGTATATCATTTGGCCTTGTGGTTGGCCGCGATATCGCCTCTTCGCGTGTCTGCTGACGAGGTTATAAGGTTTCGTGATTCACGGATGTCATGGGAATATAGCTTGGGGATGCAATAGTCGTTATAATATTCATCATAACATACAAAACATATCATCACAAATTACACACCCACCATAGCATCATTAAGGCGTGCGCAATAGAAGTCGGTGGTAACGCCGTTAAACAGGAAACCAGTAAGCTATCGCAGGAGACGAAAGATCTGATCAAGAAACGCCAATGTATCAAAGCCTCTAACCCTACAGCTAGAATAGAACTGGCAGAACTTTCTAAGTTAATCAACAAGCGTAAGACAGCTGACATAAGGAAGTATAATATGGATAGAATTGAACAGGCTCTCAGGAACGGAGGAAGCCTAAAAGCAGTAAAGAAGAAACTAGGAATAGGCAAGAATCAGATGTGTGCGTTAAGAGACAAAGCCGGCAATATCGTTACTAATATGGATGAGATAGTTCAAGTGGCTGAAGAGTTGTATAGAGATTTATACAGTACCAGTAACACCCACGACGATAAGGTGAGAGGGAATAGTCTAGAGGAACTTGAAATCCCACAAGTAACACCGGAAGAGGTAAAGAACGCCTTGGGAGCTATGCAAAGGGGGAAGGCAGCTGGGGAGGATCAGGTAACAGCAGATTTGTTGAAGGATGGTGGGAACACTGTCCTAGAAAGGTTGGCCGCCCTATATACACAATGCCTCATGACCTCGAACGTACCGGAATCTTGGAAGAACGCTAACATAATCCTAATCCATAAGAAAGGGGACGCCAAAGACTTGAAAAATTATAGACCGATCCGCTTACTGTCCGTTGCCTACAAATTATTTACTAAGGTAATCGCAAATAGAATCAGGAATACCTTAGACTTCTGTCAACCAAAGAACCAGGCAGGATTCCGTAAAGGCAACTCAACAATAGACCATATTCACACTATCAATCAGGTGATAGAGAAATGTGCGGAATATAACCAACCCTTATATATGGCCTTGATTGATTACGAAAAAGCATTTGATTCAGTCGAAACCTCAGCAGTCATGAAAGCACTACGGAATCAGGGTGTAGATGAGTCATATGTAAAGATACTGGAAGCTATCTATAGCGGTTCCACAGCCACCGTAATCCTCCACAAAGAAAGCAACAAAATCCCAATAAAGAAAGGCGTCAGACAGGGAGATACGATATCTCCAATGCTATTCACAGCATGTTTACAGGAGGTATTCAGAGACCTGGAGTGGGAAGAATTGGGGATAAAAGTTGATGGAGAATACCTTAGCAACTTGCGATTCGCTGATGATATTGCCTTGCTTAGTAACTCAGGAGACCAATTGCAATGCATGCTCACTGACCTGGAGAGGCAAAGCAGAAGGGTGGGTCTGAAAATTAATCTACAGAAAACTAAAGTAATGTTTAACAGTCTCGGAAGAGAACAGCAGTTTACGATAGGCAGCGAGGCACTGGAAGTGGTAAGGGAATACATCTACTTAGGGCAGGTAGTGACCACGGATCCGGATCATGAGACTGAAATAACCAGAAGAATAAGAATGGGCTGGGGTGCGTTTGGCAGGCATTCTCAAATCATGAACAGCAGGTTGCCACTATCCCTCAAGAGGAAAGTGTATAACAGCTGTGTCTTACCAGTACTCACCTACGGGGCAGAAACCTGGAGGCTTACGAAAAGGGTTCTGCTGAAATTGAGGACGACGCAACGAGCCATGGAAAGAAGAATGATAGGTGTAACGTTAAGGGATAAGAAAAGAGCAGATTGGGTGAGGGAACAAACGCGGGTAAATAACATCTTAGTTGAAATCAAGAAAAAGAAATGGGCATGGGCCGTACATGTAATGAGGAGGGAAGATAACCGATGGTCATTAAGGGTTACGGACTGGATTCCAAGGGAAGGGAAGCGTAGTAGGGGGCGGCAGAAAGTTAGGTGGGCGGATGACATTAAGACGTTTGCAGGGACAACATGGCCACAATTAGTACATGACCGGGGTAGTTGGAGAAGTATGGGAGAGGCCTTTGCCCTGCAGTGGGCGTAACTATGATGATGATGATGATGATGATGATGATGATGATGGGAAAGATTTCGAATCGGATTCACATTGCCCATCTCCAACGGATAGATGCGCTGCCAATATTTTCCTCCTGAGAGCGTTCTTCTTTATTTGTACCTTCGACTGTACGTGTTTATTTCGTACGACCTTTCTTTTTTAGCTATTTACTCACTTTATTTAGCTATTTACTCACTTCTGTTCCTCTGGAGCCGTGGTTCTCCCAACGAAAGCCACCACCATCCGTTTCAAGACGTGTCACCCAACGACACTGACGGCTGCGGAACTTGCAGCTCTTCGCGCTGCACTTCGTCTTGTCATCCCAGAACAACGTCGAAGATGGTCAATATTCAGTGACTCGAAGGCAGCACCGTAGTCTTTGCTATCAGCCCTGCGGCGTGGACCACACGAACAACTGGTATTCTAAATTAGAAACGCAATCCATACCTTGACTGAGAAAGGACACCACGTGACATTTCAGCGGCTTTCAAGTCACTGCGGTGCCATAGGGAACGAACACGCTGATAACGCTGCTCGGTTGGCTCTTCAAGGCGACGAAGAGGAGCAGATACCGTTATCAAGGACAGATGCCGCTAGAAAACTTCCACTGCTCACCCGTGCTATCACGTGTTCCTTGTGGACCACAGGAAGTTTTCGAAACAACCGGCTGCACAACCTAGACTCCTCTACGTTTTTGCATTCAAGCTGGCCTCTGCCATCGCGAAGCTACCCTGCTTTGAGGAATATGGCTAGGGGCAGCCTTCACTAAGTCCTTTGCATTCCGTATCGGATGGGCCGACGACGCCTCGTGTGATGACTGTGGTAGCGAGGCGATACACAAAGACGGTCGCTCGAAATCGCGATAGCGCGATTCGACGAATGACCTCTAACAGAGGAACTTATTTTAGAATGCCGAAATCACAAAAGCATCGCAGCGGAGGGCGACGAGGGCACTGTTGCACTTTTTAAGGGCAACAGAATTGGAGAAGCGGCTGTAGCCTGAACAGCTGTTTATAGTGCTGCAAGTGCTACTGTGCTGTGCGGTGACGGTTTACGGCGACAGTATTTGACTGCGATTGTATGTATATGCTCCTTTCTTTCGTTATCTCTGTTTGCTATCACTTTAGCTCCCCCTCCCCTCTCTCCCCAGCGTAGGATAGCAAACCGGATCTGCCCATCTGGTTAACCTCCCAGCCCTTTCCCTTTCTTCTGTCTCTCTCTACTCACTTCTGCGATGGCCCTGCTAAAGGGCTTTTATACACAAAGATCAATCAATCAATCAATCAATCAATCAATCAATCAATCAGTGCAGCACATTAAACGAGTTGGAATCTATATACAGCGAAGCTTTGTGTGAGTATGTACTGTTAAGAAAGGCCAGCTGAAGTGCAAGTTTTGCCAGCCAGTTGCGACAGCGGCGGCAACTTTCCTGCAACGCCACCGCAAACTTCTAGCCATGGCGTCACTAAGTCGACTGTGTGTGAAGAACAAGAAGCACGTCCTCAACTCTCCGTCACTGGAGCCAAGATGAGTGCGACAAAGCAGGCTTTGTGCCTGAACCCGCCACCGCCAACCTGGTCTGCTGTGAACGAGGGAGTCCCCGAAGGAACGTAGTTCGAGACCCCTTCCCATGCGCCGTCCAAGACGCAAGACAATGGGCACCCGGCCGCGCTGCGGTGGTCAGCTCGGGGAATAAAAGGCACTTTTCCTGACACAAGCCCCGAGTTCTACGAAGTCCGTCTGACCTCGGTTGGGGACCGTGAACCTCGCGCAAGAAAGTGTGTGTGTGTGAGTGTGTGTGTGTAAGCCGTCCCGCAGAGAGGCGACTCGTTTACGATGACTGGTCGGCCGTTTGCCTCACCTTGGGATCGAGGCAGGACCGAGTGTTTATAAACCGCTGTTGTGCGGCGGCTCAGTGCACTTTCTCTCGCAGTCATGCTAGACTGATGAACTGCAACATCCTTACGTGGATACTGTAAATAAACCCATATTCCTCGTTCTCGATGAGAAGCAGTCTTTCCCTTCATCAACGTCCTCAGCGTGGACAAGTTGGACGACGGCATGGGCCAGCTACCTTCTAATTCATGCTCGACTCCAATCTTGACAACTGATTACGAGCGATGGGATTGAGCCCCCAATCCTAACAACTGGCTGACAGCGGTGAGATGGACTTTGCGACATGGTGCTGTGTTTGCGGTGAGTGCTTGGTTCTTGCTTTGACTCTCTAGGCTTCATTTTGTGGTTGTTCTGTTTAGAACTGTAGGGAAGCTAGATTGTTGATTGTTAGCTAGGTTGTGTTTTCCTAGGTAGATTTAGCGAGCAGGACCAAAGCAGTAAAGCAGCAATCATGGAGTTAAGGACACTGCTGAGAGACGAATTGTTGATTGTTGGTGAGGAACTGGGCCTAGATGTACACAAGGAAATGCTAAAATCGGAAATATTGGAGCTAATTTCCGAACAGGCCAGTGAGGAAGAAATTGAAATGGGATTGGAACTTCTAAAAAAGAGAGAGAAACGGGAAAGAGAAAGAGAAGAACGGGACGGAGAAACACAAGAGAGAGAGGAACGCGATAAAGATAGCGAGTTAAAAAATGCAACTTGAACTTGAAAGCAAACGTTTGGAGTTGTCTCAAGGGAGTGAAGGGGCTCTGGGACGATCAAGTGAGGCAGAATCATACCGCATGGATAGGCTATTAAAGCCATTTGAGGTCGGGACCGACATAGGCTTGTTCCTATGCAATTTTGAAAGGACTTGCGAGAAGATGAACTTTGGTCCGAGTACATGGCCACAGCAGTTGCTGTCTATATTGCCGTGTGAGGCGGCGGAAGTAATCGCCAGACTGAGTGCACAGGATTCATATGATTATGCAAAAGTTAAGGCTAGTCTCCTGAAGAAATACCGCCTTTCAGCCGAAGCTTTCTGGCAAAGTTTTAGGAGCACAGGCAAGAAAGATAGCGAGGGGTATCCGGAGTTTGCATATGGCTTGAAGGCCAACCTAGTCGAGTGGCTGAAAAGCGCGGAAGCGTACGACAGCAGAGACATGATCATTGAATGCATGTGTCTAGAGCAGGTTTACAAAAGCATCCCCCAAGCTGTGAAACTGCGGTTGCAAGGCAGAGGCAATGTAAACACTGTGGAAAGGGCGGCTGAATTAGCCGAAGAGTACGCAACGCGTAGAAGGTTGAACGCCGAGGACGGAAATTGGGACGGTTGAAATGGACCGCGGAAACCATTTCCGTTCAAAAAGGGTTCGCAGACTAGACGATGGGAGCCTGTAGACGTGGAGGGAAAGCCCTGAGAAAAGAACGAGGAGAAATCAAACGGGGAAACAATACCAAAAGAGCAGAAAAGAAAATTTGAATCATTCAGACCAATCCACTGTTATAAATGCCACAAACTGGGACATATAGCTGTAAACTGCGGGAAGCCTAGCGTAGTTTTCTCCTACGTGGAGGAAAAAGACGAGAATATGTAACTTTTAAACCCATATCTTCACGACCTGCAAGTTAATGGTAAACCATGCCGGGTGCTAAGAGGCAGTGCCGCCACGATGAACATTGTCCATCCGTCTTACGTGACGGTAGATGACTTCACCGGAGAAGTAGCATGGATCAAATAGGTTGTAGAAGAACACAGCATGTGTCTGCCAATGGCCAAAGTCAAAATCAGTGGACCATTCGGGGAGCTAGTGACCGAGGCTGCAGTTTCCAAAATTTTGTCACTGCAGTACCCCTATATTTTTTCGAATCGTTCAAATCGGTTACTGCGTGAAAAACGGCTTAAACTGGGAGAGGGCGTAGTACAGGCATTGACGCAAGGCCAAGCTCGTGAAATCGCGTCGCTTTCGGCTGAAAATGCACAAGCTGCTCCAGCGAAAGCAGAAAAAGGGATAACTTTAATACCCGACTCCGAGCTAGGCCCGAGGGACAAAAAAAAAAAAACAGTTGAGGAGCGCCTACCAGCTGACCAGCTCAATGAGAGCGTATCACTAGAGTGTCAAAGTTCAAGCCTGCAGAAAGAGCAAGCTGACGCAATCGCAAGCGAGACACGGGCCTCAAAGAACTTTGATCAGCTCTTACGTGTGGACAGAGAGTCAATGGCAGCCGAGCAAAAGAATGATGAGAGCTTAGCTAAATTACATCACACAGCTAAAGAAGGCATTGCTAGGCGCAACGTGACGATACATGAGAGAGGAGGATTGTTGTATCGGCACTACAGAGATCGAAAGGGTAGGATTTTAGATCAGTTAGTCGTACCTACTAAGTACAGGGAGGACCTTTTCAGTCTCTGTCATGGAAATGGGTGGACCGGCCACCTAGGCATAAATAAATCAAAGGAAAGATTGGTTATGGAGTACTACTGGCCTGGCTGTTTCAAAGACGTAGAAAACTTTGTAAGATCATGCGACGCCTGCCAGCGCTCGGGTAAACCAGGAGAGGCATGGAAAGCTCCACTAAATGTAGTGCCCTTAATAACATAACCTTTCAGACGACTTGTGATAAACACGGTAGGGCCTCTAACAAAAGCAAAATCGGGTTACAGGTACTTGTTTACCATGATCTGTCCGGCTACAAAGTTTCCAGAAGCAATCCCTCTGAAAGAGCTCAGCTCCACCGAAGTAGTAGACGCGCTCTTGACAGTGTTTACCCGAGTTGGGTTTCCAGCCGAAATTCAGGCGGATCAAGGGTCAGTATTCACCAGCGCACTGACTTCCACATTCTTGCAAAAGTGCGGGGTAAAGTTAATACACAGTTCTATGACTGTCCTCTGCGGGTTATCGTAACTGAAGCTGCGACTTGGCAGAAAGCTGTTGGCTTGTTTTTGCAAGATAAACTAAACCTTCTAATCATTGACGATCCTTTTCTCGTTAGAGATTCTGGTGAAGTTATTAGTCAGCGCTGTGTATGTCGTCTTCGCAGTCCTTGTCCTTCGCGCTGTACGTTATTTTTGATCTGTCTATCACCCTCAGTCAAACAGTGTAGAGAGGTGGCATTCAGTGCTTAAGCGAGTTTTGCGTGCGCTCTGTTACGAGCACAAGGAGGACTGGGAGAACTGTCTGCCGGCAACTTTGTTTGCTTTGCGAACAGTTTCACATGAGGCTACGGGGTTCTCGCCAGCAGAACTAGTGTATGGGAGGACACTCCGTTCTCCACTGAGAATGTTAAGAGAGATGTGGGAGGAAAGAGGAGAGAGTCCAACAGTAGTTGAATACGTGCTAAATCTGCTGGAACGGCTAAGCGTAACCCAAGATCTAGACGAAAAGAACATGGGAGTAGCGCAAAAGAACGCCAAATTTTATTACGACAAGAATGCCAGGCTTCGTACGTCTAACGCCGGAGACCAGGTAATGATCCTCAAACCTTCAAGAAAGAACAAGCTTGAAGTTCACTGGGACGGGCCCGTTAAAGTGTTGCACAAACTTTCAGATACTAACTATGCTCTGAAAATGCCCGGTCGCAGGAAGGTGAGAACATATCACTACAATTTGATGAAGCCGTATGTAGAGCGGAGCGGAGTCGTTAACTATACCATCAAAGAGCAGGATGACACGAGTACCAAGTTTAAGGAGTATAAGGCGACCTCCAACTCTGAAATCGGCCTAGAAGAAGTCGTAAAACATTCGGTAAGCTCGCACGCTCTAAGACCCGAGCAGCTAGATGAGCTAAAAGAGGTGTTAGGGGAATATCTCGACAGATTCAGCGATCGGCCAGGTAGAACCGAACTAATA
This sequence comes from Dermacentor andersoni, assembly GCF_023375885.2. Classification (NCBI taxonomy): domain Eukaryota; kingdom Metazoa; phylum Arthropoda; class Arachnida; order Ixodida; family Ixodidae; genus Dermacentor; species Dermacentor andersoni. Next base: position 75,586,089 of record NC_092814.1, read on the forward strand.
ACACATGAAATTGAGCTGACATCAACCGAACCAGTAAGATCAAAGCATTACAGGGTGTCTCCAAGACAGAGAGAAATTATGGAGGCAGAGATACAGCGCATGATAGAGTTGGGAGTTATTGAGCCCGCTGAGAGTGACTACACGTCACCGCTAATACTGGTATAGAAACCCCTAACAAGGACCCTCGTCCGTGTGTTGACTACAGGAAGTTAAATGATATCACTGGGGATCAGCTGTACCCGATACCCAACATTGAGGAAGAAATTGAAAGAGTTAGCGCTGCTAAATACATTTCAACTATAGATCTCGTGCGGGGGTACTGGCAAGTTCCTCTTTCAGAAAGTGCCAGCCGCTATGCCGCATTCATCTCATCTGCAGGCACTTTTCGCCCTCTCGCACTCAGCTTCAGGCTGAAGAACACGCCGTTTAGCTTCTCTAAGTTAATGGATATTGTCCTAAAAGACTTGGAGGAGTTCGCCTTGCCATATCTTGATGATGTAGCAATTTTTTCGGACAGCTGGGAACAACACGTATCGTATCTCAAACAGGTGTTATCACGGTTGAGGGAAGCCGGCTTAACGATGAAAGCGAAAATGTGTAGATTTGGTTGTTCACATGTAACTTATCTGGGCCATGTTGTCGGCCAGGGCACGAGACGGCCGGCCGAGCTGAAAATAGCTATGATTGCAGAATTTTCTCAGCCGCGCACGAAAACAGACCTTCGTTCATTTTTGGGGACTTGTGGGGTACTATCAACGGTACATTCCGAATTACTCGCAAATGCCAAGTCCATTAACGGACGCCCTCCGAAAGGGAGCACCGAGTAGCGTACACTAGGATAAAGACAAAGAGAACGCTTTTCAAAGTTTGAAAAGGCTCTTGGCTTCTCGTCCTGTGCTTCGCGCGCCAGACTACACAAAGGAATTCATAGTTCAATGCGACGCAAGCGACAGAGGTATGGGCGTGGTACTTAGTCAAGTCGGCGACGATAACGAGGAGTATCCTATCCTCTATGCAAGCCGTGAACTAAATGTAAGAGAGGAAACCTACAGCGCTTCAGAGAAGGAATGCGCTTGTTTAGTTTGGGCCGCCCAGAAGTTGTGTTGCTTGTACGGAGCGACGTTCATCTTCGAGACCGACCACTGTCCTCTGACGTGGCTCAATCAAATGTCACACAAAAATGCCCGCTTGCTCCGATGGAGTCTCACTCTCCAAGAGTACAACTTCTCCGTTAGATATAAGAAGGGAAAGTTGCATAGCAATGCGGATGGTTTGAGCAGACTAATTTGAATCCTGCGTTTAAAGGTCCCGCCTAAATTTTATAATTACTATTGTTAATTTTGTTAAGCCAAGAAGATCCCCTCTCATTTAGCAGGATTCCCTCCATGATTGCTGAATTTGTCAGCACGAAATCGCTTCATAAATTGGCATAGCGAAATGTAGCATTTTTTGTTTATGCACTTATGCTTTCTTTGAAGCCTAGCGGGTCTAAAGTGAGATTCAAGGTACGTCATCTCGGCGCAGAGCCGTGTTGTGGGGTTCGTTTTGCAGTAGCCTGTCCTTGTTGGATGTTTTGGGGCGGTGACATCATTACAAAAGTGGTCACTGCGAGCCAAGGCATCACCCCCTGGCCACCAGCCGTTCTCTTCCTGCCCAGCGGTTGTCAGCGCTGGACAGCCGAGATTTTCCGGGCCATGGAGGCGCTGTTAAGAACGGCCAGCTGAAGTGCAAGTTTTGCCAGCCAGTTGCGACAGCGGCGGCAACTATCCTGGAACGCCACCGCAAACTTCTAGCCACGGCGTCACTAAGTCGACTGTGTGTGAAGAACAAGACGCGCGTCCTCAACTCTCTGTCGCTGGAACCAAGATGAGTGCGACGAAGCAGGCTTTGTGCCTGAACCCACCACCGCCAACCTGGTCTGCTGTGAACGAGGGAGTCCCCGAGGGAACGTAGTTCGAGACCCCTTCCCATGCGCCGTCCAAGACGCAAGACAATGGGCACCCGGCCGCGCTGCGGTGGCCAGCTCGGGGGATAAAAGACACCTTTCCTGACACAAGCCCCGAGTTCTACGAAGTCCGTCTGACCTCGGTTGGGGACCGTGAACCTCGCGCAAGGAAGTGTGTGTGTGAGTGCGTGTGTGTAAGCCGTCCCGCAGAGAGGCGACTCGTTTACGATGACTGGTCGGCCGTAACCCTCACCTTGGGATCGAGGGAGGATCGAGTGTTTATAAACCGCTGTTGTGCGGCGGCTCAGTGCACTTTCTCTCGCAGTCATGCTAGACTGAATAACTGCAACATCTTTATGTGGATACTGTAAATAAACCCATATTCCTCGTTCTCGATGAGAAGCAGTCCTTCCCTTCATCAACGTCCTCAGCGTGGACAAGTTGGACGACGGCATGGGCCAGCTACCTTCTAATTCATGCTCGACTCCAATCTTGACAACTGATTACGAGCGATGGGATTGAACCCCCAATCCTAACAGTACAAAGTTGAAACACACACACACGCAAGCTCGGGCGCACACAAAATTATGTCGAGCCTTCTATTAAAGGGGTGGAGACATGAAAATTTTCGTTCATGCGTTCTTCAATTCAAGCGTTGCGTGCTGCTTCAGGAAGCACGATGCGCACCGCGGAATTCATATATACCCGATAAATAATTTAATAATAGCATTATTATACCGAGCGATTTCGGTTTCGGTTTCTGGGCTCTGGGTGATGCTATGACGTCATAGGAGAGGAAACGCAACACGGCTTGGTCACGTGGGTCACAAATTAGTGACGTAAAACTATGCTGCGTCGTCTGCTCGCACATACGCGTGCTCTGCCAGCAGAGGTAAACAACTGGCGATACGAAGTGCATGTCGCGATTATTATAATTGTTGCGAAGAGCGACAACAACGGTAAGAAAATATTGCGGCTTGTCAGAGTCGGTGATTCATTCCGAAGCGCCGTAAGCTTTAGCTTTGAAGTGAACCGGAAAAGGCCTAGCGACGATATCGGCGGCGCCGAACGATCAGAGGCGATGAGGCTGCCGTCGATGCCAGAGTGACCACTCCTCGGTCGCTGATTGGCCGCTTCACCGTACGGCTTCCGCACAAATGGGTCCCGGGCCCGTCCTCTCTACGGCAAGGAAATCTCGCCGTTCGCGAGCAAAACCGCCGCCGCACGGGGGCCCGCGGACGGCAAACGGCGTGCGGCGAGTTTCCGTGCCGGTAACGTGGACGGGCCTTCACATTGAGAAAGGCCAAGCGAACGAGAGACCGCTCCGAGCTGCCGAGCTATGCGACTATGCGAGGAGAGAAGCGGACAACACGAACGCCGCATATCCTGGTCCCTTTCGGAGTCGGCCGGCTAGCGTTACATTCAACGTGTAAAAGCCCGTCCGCATGGCAACTCGCCGCACGCAGTTTGCCGTTCGCGGGACGCCGTGCGGCGTTCGTGTTGTCCACTGCTCTCCTCCTGTGTCCGTGTCTGCACGCCTTACCCCTTCTTTGCATTAGGAAAGGATTTCTATATGCCTGCAGCTTGGTCATGGTGGAGGTTATGCTCGGTCGCTCCGCTCAGCAGGCTCCGTAATCGGCATTTCATCGCTACTTGCCATACATCACGTTTTTGTGCTAGTGTGCTATGACGTCAATATTTTCATTCCTCCGCTGTGACGTCATAACTGCCGCGCTATAGCGATGGGTCTCGACCACGAGAAGTAGCTTTTAATTACTTTTTGGATCTGAATTAAAATTATTTTGAAATGTTTGCAGCGTCCAATGCCTCGTTGTGGTTGTCCTTGCATATGGAAGCAGCCTACTACATACTTTTTAGCCTCAAAATTTGGTCTCCCAACCCCTTTAAGCTGAGTTGCTGACTGTTAGGGAGTACGAAGGGTGCCTTGAACGCATCATGGTGTCAGAAGCTGCATGCGCATACGTACATAGTGCAGTCCGAATACATTTCATCCGCAAGAAGCGTTTACTTTGTCATTACCTTGCAGTCGCGGATGCGAAACTTGGCGAACTTTCTGGTTCTTTCTTCTCTTTTTTTGCTCCTGTCAACCGCACTGCCGGCGCCACCGCTGTCACGGATGGATGCTTGCTATGAGCGTGCCCTTTGAAACGGGGCGGTGGGTTGCGCCACCGAGCTCTTGGTATTATTTTGCCTTACGTCCTACCTATATTTCGAAAAAAAGAATTCCCAGCATCAAACCTTCTGAACCACTATTGGTAACTTTGTTCTTGTACGCATCCGTTGTTTGTGGCCGCCCTGCATTTCTGCCGTTAAACTTCCAATCGCCTCTTACAATCTCTATTGCGAACATGTTTATTTCCCCCTGCTATGTCTGAAACCAAGGGATTCAACAATTTGTTTATTTTGTAGCGAAGAAATTGCTTCGGGAGCATCCGGAAGCTCCGCGGATGCGCGGATGCGAGCGCCATCTGGAGGTGGTGCCAGGAATCCGGCGGCGCGCACGGCGCGCCTACTCCGCTGTCATTGGTTGGACTATTTGGCAAGAGAACAGCCAGGCCGCAGCTCCCACGGTCACGAAAGCCGGCGAAGTTCGCAAAGACTCGCTTTTAAAGATAAATAAATAAATAAATAAATAAATAAATAAATTGTGACATGTTTTAATTAACAAGCCAGAACGATACACAGGCAGGTCTGTTTATCTAGCGTCAGGCACCGAGCGCGCGAGCTTTTCCTCGAACGAGGCGTTGACGATGCGCTCGGAGCACACAACGCTTTCCGATGCGCCCGAAGCAACTTCTTCGCTACAAAATAAATAAATAATTCAGCCGGTGCCTCGGTGTATCGTGACGAAAGCAGGCAACCTCAAGTGGGCTTTCTATTGACTGTTCATCGCCACTTTCAGTGCATTCACGATTACCCGAAAACTTAACAACTGTTACTTCGCCGGAGTCAGCAGGCGATGTATTTATCACAGCACGTAGTCGTTCCATTTAATGGTCTAATAAGCAATTCTGAACGAAGGTGTCTCTTTGAGTGCGGGTTAAGGAAAGAGAAGCGCTCTGCTTATCTTCCGATCCGTTGCGTACCCTGCGGATACAATTCAGCCTTGTGCCTCCCTCTCACCTTCCTGCATGACTCGCCGGCTAAGCAACGCCGTCACTGACGGCAGCAGGCGCATCGACACGCGCGCGTATCCGCCTTGTATTGTCTCCAGCAGGGCAACCTCACTCGAGGCGCTTGATCCGCGAGACAACCTGGCACTGGCGCCGCCCTCCGAAACGCGATCGTCGATTACGCTCGAACAAGTATATGGCGCAGTGTGGCCCTCGGGACACCGCAAACGACCTGCGGCGCTGGTGAGACTGCGGCGGCGGCGGCGGCCCGCACACGGCCTTGGATCGTCGTCGCGCGCATACGTTCGTTCCCCGTGGCCCAGAGGCAGGGAGGCCCGGCGGCGGCGCGCCGTGGCGCCAGGGGCGCAATTACGTATGTTGCCCCGTTGACGCGAGCCTGTCAGCGTGGCCGGCACCGGGACGCGACGCAGCACTTCAAAGGAAGAGCGCCCATGCGGGTCGGCCGCCGCGGCGCCGCGTGAGAGCCGCCTTCAAGAAAGCTCTGCGCGGACGCGCCCGTGTTACTCCACGCCGGCGGGAGCAACCTTTCGGCGGAGAAATATGATAATTGTCTTCGGACCCGAGCGCGCCGGGTCCGGCAGCCGCTGCCCGGCGCCGCCGCCAGGGGTCCGTGGAGAGCAGAGCGCTCTAATGGTCGCGAGACGGCTTTAACGGGAAGACCGGACAGCGCGCGGTTCAACGTCACGGCGCGTGGTAAACGGCACCCGAGGACGTCCAGTGGACGCTGCTCTCGAGCACGCCTCTGCTCCGCGCTCGAAGGCCGGGCGGCGTTTTTCGGAGCCCAAATTGCGACAAATAGCGGTTCTCCTTCGCGCGCGCGGCTGACACCGCGACGCAGCTCGACAGAGAGAGGGAGAGCAGCGGCGCGCGAGCATCGCGGTAGCCGAGCCTCCTCCTCTTTTCTCCTCTTTTTTTTTTTTCTGCAGGTGACAGCCGCCATGGGAAAAAAAGGGGAGGGGGGGGGGGCGAGTCGAGAAATCGAATTGCTAAAGGCCATTTGCCTGGCGCTAATTAACGCCACAAAGGGAAAGACCGCGCGTGCGCTCCGCCAGGCCTTAATTGCATTTTCTAGCTCGCAAGGGTTCTGTGTTCCACTTCGCTCAAGCGTGATTGACCACCGCCCCGAGAGGGCCCGGCAGCGAAATGGCACCTATAATTCCAACCTTTCAAACGGACACGTAAAAGCCTGTAGTATAGCGCTGACACGCAAGCAGAGATCGTTTGCAAAGAAAGCCTCCACGCTAACACGGACACTAATTACCTGCGTGAGACAAGAGCTGCATGGAGTGGATCGAAGCATGAGTAGTTCACTTTGGCTTATTGCGGTCATAAACGTTGCGTTTTCCTGAGTGTAAGGGAAGAAAATAAAATATATCAACCAGCAAAAGGGGTTAAGCGGGCATAAAATGTCAAATACATCTGATGTCAAGAACAAAATTCTATCTAGAAAAAATAGAGCTTTCGTTCTGCCAATACTATGTCACTGACTGCGCGGTGTGCTGATAGGCCAATTGGTATTTTTTCTTTATATTAGAATGTCTTGTTTAAGTGTGGTTTCAGCAAAACCATGAGAGCATCTTACTTTATGACTTTTGATTAACTTATGAACACGAAGCCTGTAGCCCGTGACCACATTTAAAGAATGCCATAACTACGATGAAATTAGATTTTGGTATAGTGTTAAGGACCAAGGAGGAAAAAACTTTAAATACCACTGCTTTACTCTGATAACGAGTTACTCTGAACACATTCCAACGTCGCAAGAAGGAGAAGAGAAAACAGAAAGGTGCAAACACCGCTTCAAGAAAGCAGACAGCCAGTTACGATGTATGTGTATAGATTACATAAGTAATTGTGCTGAACAATGCCATAAGTGCGTTTTCACACACTTTTCATTCACACTAGGAACCTCAAATAACAGAAAAATTATTTGTGCCGTAAATTGATGTAATTTTTATTCTAGAAAACTTCATTGGCCCGTAGCCCAATCCTGAAAACATGCAATAAAGAAAAAGAAAGAAAGAAAGGAATAAAGAAAGAAAGAATGCGACGACGGAGAAACATAGAGCAGAATTTTGTGATAATTCTTTTACACGTACTATACAACTAATATTCAGAAAATCCTTACTCTATATAAACTATTTATCAGAACAGATATCCGCCATGTATGTTAGCTATACAGGACCAAAGCCGGCCAACGGCTAAGTGTTCTTCGCCATTGGACGAAGACAACTATCGAAAAGCTTTATGAATTTGGCACTATTCATTTCACCCACAAAACCTAACAGGCGGGCACTGCAGTAGCGGTGGGCACAGCTTCGTGTGAGCACTGACGAAGGGCAAAAGGAATGGAAAATAACAAGGGGCTGAATTCAAAATGTTATCATAGGTGATCGTAAGAACTTTTAAAATCGTGAGATTGATCGTGAGATCGCAAGATCACAAAGTGATCGTCAGAATTCTTAATTAGGCGATCTTTGCCATTAGCCCGCCACCTTCGCCTATAATATGTCCAGCATCAGGATTGGCTGGAATTCGCACTTACGAGCAATTCTACCGTAAGAGCTTTCTGTGAATATGGGTCAAGAATCGGAACAAAACATGGAACTCACAGTCACGAGTATATTGCACTAGAGCTGTTTATAAGAATATATGCTAGCCAATCATGATCTTGGAGAAAATAATAGCGAAGGCGGTCAGCCGATGGCGAACACCACGTACGAAGGAAACGTTTTGTGAATTCAACTCCTGGTCTCGTATCTCCAAAAAAGATATTAAGCTATAATTGCTCCTAAGGGTAAATAACATGCAATCGTGATGTTGGACCTATTATTGAAGATGGCTGGGTATTGGGAAACAGCCTTTAAGAAAACAAGAAAGAGCTTCGCGAATTTGGCTCCTGGTATCATATTCAAAAAAACTTCCGTAAGAGCGTCTACTTATGGGCCAACGTTCGAGTGCCCAGCACTTAAGATAGCGGACGGCCAGCCTCTGTAGCAACCGCGCACAGCACTTCACGACCTGACATTTCTTGCATACCAGCCACTGTCTGCAACGCCGGTTACAGGCTACGGCTATTTCCTTTGGTGAGCGAAACCTTTTCGCGAACAGAATTTATATTTGCTGAAACATGACGCAGTTAACATTCGTAACACAGTAAAATCAACCCAAAGTCGTTAACTTTTTTTCCCCAAGAAATGCAGGTATCAAAAGTGGTTGTGACATTCAAAGGAGGAGGCAAAAATAAGTTTTCCAATTATCGCCCGTTTTTATATTACCCTTATTTTCTAAAGGCTTAGAAAAAATAATAATGACTAGACTAGTTCGCTGATAAATTTAATTTAATCGACGTCGCTCAATTTGGCTTTCGGAGCGCCAGTTCCACAGAACTTGCAATTTCAACTCAGAAATATTTCTTCAGAACGTTTCAAGAAGAAGCTATCGGTAATAGGCATTTACACAGACCTTTCCAAGGTGTTTGATCATCTGAGTCATCTAACTTTACTAAATAAATTACAGCTGTACGGTGTTCGCGGTTTACCATTAGATCTGATAGCAGCACGTCTCCGCAGTCGTATGCAAAGAAATAAATGGTCATTTATCCTCACCCAAACCCGTAAGTATAGGAGTTCCTCAAGATAGAATTTTAGGTCACTTACTATGTTATTCTCTTATTAATGATAGAACACATATATGTCTTATATGTCTTATACGCAGATTACACAACGCTGCTATTCCGTTCACAGAATTCCCAGAGTATAACTAACGAGGTAAATAGCGTTCTCGAAATCCTCAGTAGCTGATCACTTTGAATTCATTAGAAATAAATGTAAACAAACCAAAAGCTGATCTATTTTTACTCCCCCAGGTAAGCTTCTCACTAACTGACACCCTGGTTTGGGAAATTCCGCGATAGAAATTGTTCACACCGTCAAAAATCTAGTCCAGTTTCACAAAAATTTGTCTTGGGATACACATGTCATCATCATCATCAACAACCTGGTTACGCCCACTGCAGGGCAAAGGCCTCTTCCATACTTCTCGAACTACCCCGGTCATGTACTAATTGTGGCCATGTCGTCCCTGCAAACTTCTTAATTTCATCCGCCCACCTAACTTTCTGCCGCCCCCTGCTACGCTTCCCTTCCCTTGGAATCTAGTCCGTAACCCTTAATGACCATCGGTTATCTTCCCTCCTCATTACATGTCCTGCTCATGCCCATTTCTTTTACACATGTCAACCACCGCATTTCTCGCACTTCCAAAGCAATAGGTGTACTAGCAAAATCACATTTCTTACTCCGTGCGAGTACAAAACTCCAACTACATCATGTATTATTTTTACGCTCAAGCAAGCTACTGTTTTCTTGTCTGAGGCACCGTGACAATAACAAATAGGTTGCACATATTAGAAAACAAAGCCATCCGTCATGTAGCTGGGCAACACTACAAAGCACACACCGCACCACTTTTCTCACGTTCTTGCATAATTTCTCTTCACAGCTTCTATGCATACAATTTAGCCCCGAGAGATAAAAAAAAAAGCCTGAGATTTTCTGATGGAGCCCAACGTTCATTAGCGGAGCTCTCTCTGAAATAAAAACACGTTCATACCCATCCCGAAATATCGACAACTGGATTATACCATACACAAGCTTAATTATGAGCGAGATGCTATGCCACAGGCTTCCGAATCTTTTCGACTACCTGCTGCAAAACGAAATAGATATTGCATCTACAAGTAAGAGAGCACTGAGAAAGTATTTCGTGTCTCTTCAGTATAGCATATACCTGTGAACAATTCGATTTCTCATGTTTTTATTTTGATGTGCTTCTATAACATTTTTTCGCTGAATTATAATAATGCATATTGAGTGTGTTTCTTTATGTCGAAAATAACATGGAATGTCATGCTGTCTGCCTTGTAAGGGGGGCCCGAATGCCCGTCAAGTGAACAAAAGAGAGAGAGAGAGAGAGAGAGGGAGAGATGCAACTGAGAGAAAGGCAGGGAGGTTAACCAGAGCTAAAACCCCCGGTTTGCTACCCTGAACTAGGGGAAGGGAAAGGGGAAGTAAAGACGGAAGGAAGAGCGCGACAAAAATAAAAGCGTCAAAAAAAATGAAGAGGGACGGAATGACATCATTAGTCTTTCTAATAGGCGACTGCCACGTCAAAAGGTCAACAAAGCTTTCGGTGCCACGACAGTTCATGTCGTCAAGTGAGCAAAGTTCAATGTTTGTTTAGGTCTCTTCCATTTTTTGATACGAAAAATTGAATAAAAAGTTGAATTAAAAAAAAAAAAAAAAAAAAAATATAATACCGTACGAAAAATTTGGGAGACTTGACAGATAGTGCTATGGTGTTGGGCTGCTGAGCACGAGGTCGCGGGATCGAATCCCGGCCACGGCGGCCGCATTTCGATGGGGGCGAAATGCGAAAACACCCGTGTGCTTAGATTTAGGTGCACGTTAAAGAACCCCAGGTGGTCAAAATTTCCGGAGTCCTCCACTACGGCGTGCCTCATAATCAGAAAGTGGTTTTGGCACGTAAAACCCCAAATATTATTATTATTATTATTATTGACAGATAGTATAAGTTGATCGATACTTTATACTGGCTCTGCACTTGTTTCAGTTAAATGTGATTGTGTGTGACCCTGTTTAGGCCACTGACAATACAGTTTAAAGAAGTTCTTTCAAAGCTTTTCGTCCGCTGCCTGCAATATCTTTGCCTTGCGATTTCAATTTTGCAAAAAAAAAGAAAAAAATAGATGTGAATTTTCTTCACATTAGTGGCACGATCGCCGCAGCTGTAGGCAAAGGCGGCAATCATTTGCACGGGCGAAATTTCACGTAAACGGTCCCTGGTCCTTCGCAGGTCCAGCTTTGCACGCGCAATATTGCACGCGCATGGCACCAAGCGAAAACTGGTTTACGGTCACGCTACGCTAAATCCACGACTCCGGTTCACTGCCGAGAGCACTGACAATTCACGAAGTGTGTGCGCACTTCTCTTATCATCATCACCCATCCCAGTACTTTCACTCCCCTTCCCTCTTCCCCAGTGCAGAGCAGCAGACTAGAGCGCACTAGCTCAGGTCGACCTCTCTGTCAATAAATTCTATTCAATTCAAAGTGTGCGCGCAGGCAGGGTTACATGGTGTTGCTGTTGGTGCGCAACATTATATATCGAGATACAATGGTTTTTTTTAGGTAACGGCGGTGCTCTGCATCCTTTTCCATGGAAGCTCAACCGGTCGCGCAGGCGCCCGAGACGCGCTGTCGCGTGCGTGGCCGCGAAGGACACCGACCACGAGCGCATCGCCGTCGGGCGCAGGCGGGAAGAAAACCGCGCCGCGGCTGGAGGCCTGTCGCGTGCAGCAGGTGGCCCCGTCGCGCCGGGGGCGGCTGCCGGAGACAAGCCGATAAGTGGTCGTTGGTCCGCGATGGCGCTGCGCGAGAGGAATGGCGGTGCCGCGGATCGCGCCACCGGACGGACCGGCCAATGCGACCGAGAGCCAGCGGGTGACGCTAATTGAGAAGGATGAGCGGGCCCGCAGCGCTCCGCCCGACCGCAAATGAAGAAATATGCCGATGAGATGGTCGCCATAACTATTCATTTGCGGTCTCGCCGGCCGAGTACTTTGGCGCCGGTGCCGGAAACTCGATTGCGAGGTTTCGGGACCTAGTTACGGGGAATAATTGAAGCGTCCAGCTTACAGACTCCGCCGGCGGCAGGCTCGTGTGGGAGGGCGGAGCTGCTCGTCAACGCGCTGCTCCATCTTGGGCTCGGCGGAGGAGCTACCAACGGCTGAGACGGTATTTCGTCACTGTCCATGCCTTCACCATGGAGATTTAAGAAGACACAAAGAGAGAGAGACAAAATCGACAACAACAACACGTCAGTGTTCTAGGTTTGCAGCAATCTCGTTATATCCACGGTGTCGGTAACATCGGAGTGCCGGCAGCATTTATTCTTAGTCTCAAAGCAGCCCAATTTAACGAATACTAGGGGATCACTAGCTGTGAGGTTAGCAGATTCCATTTGTGAATTTCAGAGGCTGTAGTAAAAACGTGAAAGGAAGCCTAGAGAGCAGCGTGAAATGAGATACACGGATTCGCTTTTTAGAGTTGTATCAGCAAAAAGCAAGTGGTTGGTTACTGTCGAAAACAGTGGTCAGACATCTGTTTTTTTAATTCCACCTCCTGAAAGGTGCCGATTATTTCGTGCTGATATGATGGACTTGTGATATTTCCACGTATTTGGGCGATTTATGCGTGCGAAAAGTACACCCACTTTAAGCATTTGCCTATTGTCAAATGTCACGCAACCGTCGTATCTTTTCATCTTTATTGTTTCTTTCATTAAATAAAACACAACTTTAGTTCCGGTGTATGAGGACAAACTTGTCCTCACAGATGCATCAACGACAGACGTCAGCTCGATGATCAATTTTTACCCTAGGCTTGCGGAATAACAAAAGCTACCATTTGTTTCCCAAAGGATCACCTACGGGAGCATTACTATTTGGCATTCTACAAGCTACTGCATTTCTGGCCGAAAGTGCATACAGTAAAGACTGGATGATCTACTCAGATCTAATCCAAAGCAGCTCTGGAGACACTAATGTCATGCCCTTTTCGCAGTGGCAACTTCTCGCTTGGCTACGACATTAAGAAAATATACAGGGTTTTCCAGCTAATTTTAGCCAGTTTGAGAACATATGAATGCCCCGTTGCTGGACAGAGCCAAGGTTATTTTATTTGCCGTCGCGTGGAGATACTCAAATTATTATCTTTTTTTCATTCCGCCTAATTAGATAACTAGTCCTCCTTAACTAGTCAACTTCTCAAATATTATAATTAGATGAGAAGCGTCAATGAGAAAATTGTAGAGCAACATGAAAAACTCCCAGTACAGCTTTCTGTTGCTGAATACGTAATACATAAAAGTGTTTTTCCGAGCGTGAAAGAAGCCCGCAAATGCAAGTATATTGCCACGCGACTGGCCGCTCGAGGCACTTTGCGCGTATTCGCGGGCAACTTTCACGCTTGAAAAACCCCTTTAATGTAGCACGTATTGAGCAACAGAAAGCTGCATCGCGGGAGTTTTTCATGTCGCTCTACAATTTCCTCGTTGACGCTTTTCATCTAGTTATAATATTTGAGAAGTTGATTAATTAAGATTAATATAGCTAATTAGACGTAATGAAAAAAACAATTTGAGTATCTCCAAGCGACGGCAAACAAGATTACTTTAGTTCTGTCTGGCTGCGTGGCATTCGCATATTTTTTTAGCTGTGGCTAAAGTCAGCTGGTACACCCTGTATACCGGGTGTTTCTGCAAACATTTTCAAAATTTTTTTAAACGTTGCTTGTGGCAGATAGCACAATTCTAGTTCATTAGCTGGTCTACTCGAAGAGGCGGACATTACTCGCAAAAAAATTAAATGAAATGCATAACCGATAATTAACATAAAAATCACTCATTGTGTTTTTACTAATTACCTTATGGTCCATGCTGCAATTTACAAATTCTAGCCCCGGAGTTCGCGAGACGGATCCATTGAACTAATTCGCAGAATGACACCAGTTTCGATATATTAATTCCCGAACTTTGAGGAGAAACGCATAGGCGTTTTTGGCCTCTTGTTCTGACTTCAAGGCAAATTTGAAACGTGTGTGTGAAAAAGCGCCACGGCATTATTTTTCACTGGTTACTGAGGATGCCTCGCAACGATTAACCGACAAGGCTATACTCCATTATTACACAAATAGGCGCATTACGTTCCAATTCCATGCTCAAGGCCACATGCTTCAAGGCAACTTGGCCTTATGGCACGCACAATGTAATTAGCCACATCGACTAGGAAGTACATAGCGTCTTAGACTGCACATCTTGAACTATTCGCCACAACTGCGAGCTCCACCTGCTCTTGTCTGAGGTGAAGCGCCATTGCTGTGTTCGCTATGGTTATAGGAGTTAGCTTTACGAAAGCATATTCGTAACTCATTAGAATGGCTGACAGTTCTGCATGAAATGTCTGCGGCTGCGAAGAGTTCCCTGACCGTGCACCTGTTGCGCTACACGTCACTTGTCACTCTCAACAAGCGCAACAGTGCTGTTTAAAGGGCCCATAAAAGAGCGTACTCAATTCAATTTCCTGAGAAACTTGCACTGCACTGAAGTTGGCAGAGATTTTTTTTTTTATTACAATTGAGGTTCGCGTTAATTTTGTAGCTTCAGCTCGGTGAACATGAACAGATACAAGATATGATTCTGTAATATAACGGGCTCGTGCATGTGAAATAGTTCCCCACGGGCATTCTGATACGTTCTATCGACAAACAGCGGCTGCAAGTGTAATGAGCACATATCGCAAGCCGCCGCAGATGCTATGTAGTGATCTCGCTGTGCGGTATGCTACGAGTCGGTTAAGTCATTGTGACGCTGCGCAGCAGCGTCATTCAGCGCTGGAAGAAAGAGAAAGAAAATGAAGAAATGCCCGCCACAACCGCCATGCGTCTATAGGCTGCTTGCGAAAACTATAAGTCGTTCCCGAGAATCGATGCAGGACTCTTTGAGGACTGGCAATTCATGCGCGGTCAAGCGCTGCTTTTGCCTCATTGGGGGAATTAGCGCTTGGCAACACATTAAGCAAGCCGCGCAGGGGCGCGCCGATAGCCCCACGAGAATTACGCGACAATAACTACGGTCGGGTCCGCGCGCAAGGATCCGCCTTTTTGTTTTGACTTGACGCCAGACCCCGCCTGGAGGTATTCGGGGTGTTTAGAGGCCATTATGTAAAGATATAAGAAATTGCGCCGGTACAAGACACGGATCTGCGTTGAAACGCGACGGCCTGTAGCGCGTCGAGGCGGCCCGCACTTATCCCAGATAATTGCCATCCATCCGAACGGCGCTGTTTTACATACGGGTCAGGCGGAGTGGGAAGGTGAGCCCTCGACAAGACAACGCCAGGAGAGTCCAATAAATGCCCTATTGCCAGCACCAATGGTAAACGCAAGGAATGCCAGCTAATGACAAACTAATGCGGCATTTATAGGCGTTTCGTCGAGACGTGTTTCCGCCTGCGTTTCGATGCACCGACCATAATAAGACGCGCACGTCGGCTCGCAGACGAGACGCGAGTCAGGACAGGTCTGTCGGCCGGGTGACGATG
Source organism: Dermacentor andersoni (assembly GCF_023375885.2). Lineage (NCBI taxonomy): Eukaryota > Metazoa > Arthropoda > Arachnida > Ixodida > Ixodidae > Dermacentor > Dermacentor andersoni. Next base: position 75,601,372 of record NC_092814.1, read on the forward strand.
GTGCGATCATCATTCGACAGGTTTCGTTTTTTACTCGCCGCCGAGGCAGCTGGGCAAGGCTCGTGAGCCAGCCGCGATCGTGTACGCGCTCTGCAGTATTCGAGGCGTATACGAGGAAGTTGTGTTCGGCGGGGTGCGCCTCGGAGGACACTAAGGCCGGAGCACGCCCACAGACATCGCTTGTTCGGTGCACTAACTTTGCAGGACGCGCTATTCGGCCAACATAGCCGCGGGCTCGTTTTGGGTTCACATGGGTCATGGACGCTCTGCTCCTATAATGTTGCGCCAAAGTGCGGACATGAATCATCTGCATCAGCCCTTCTACCTAGCGGGCTTTACGGGCGCTTTGCGTCACCTTGTCAATGTTCCGTTCGGTTTGCGGAGCAAGCCTGCACCCCAGTGTACAATAGAAGAAAAAAAGAAAAAAGAAAGTAGAGCGGAGCGTCTTGCGCCGAAACGCGTGCGTGTGTGTCAAGATGCCCCACACTCGCCAGCAATGGAAGTTACGACGCCATCAGCTCTACTTTCGAAGCTTTTCGCTCTGAGCAGCTATACACGCCCTGTGGCACACACCATAACAAGAACATCCTAACCAGCGTGCAGCGAAAACATCTGCGCACACGGGCGCTGCTTTAAGACCGCATGAAAACGCGCCACTGCCTAGAGCCCTCATACTGATTTCCCTTGGCGCAGAGCCGTAATCACTGCTCCGTCGGTCAAGCGACCACTAAATCAATAATTGTCACTTATGCACGAGTCTCTTCCTTAACCTCGGCCCCTTCCCCCTTCCGCCATAAAGAAAAAAGAGAAACGACACTCAAGAGCAGCAACATTAATTGGGAGTCCGCTTCTTTTCAGCCCAAAGCAACGAAGATTCTTGGACAGGGTTATGGTGCGTTTGGGCACCCGTCATTTGCCACGCGCCACCGAGGGCCTGGTCGCACTTACGATAAGTCGTGCGAAGCGGGGGAAATGAGATCGATAGTAAACGGCAACAATTAAGGCACGTTCCGCCTCAAGATTGCTCTTGCTTCTTCGGAGCATTAGGCCTACCGTCGAGAAAAAGAGCACCCATTTGCGCCCCGGCCCAGACGAACTTATTAACTCAAAGAACAAAAAGAGCGTTCACTAGAGTGTTCGACAGAAACAGCAGCCGGACAGCACGAGATACGATCTGTGCGAGCGCAAAGTTTAGCTTGAAGGAAAAGCAAGTCGTAAAATACGCGCCCGCACGCGCGCTGCAACCGCCGACGGTCTTCGAGGAATTCTGCGGGGGGCAACCACCGCCGACAGAGAGGAGGGGTGCCGTTAGGTCCGTGTCACCAACGGAGCTGAAAGAGATTTACTCACGGAGACGATGACAGCATGCGGGAAACCATGCCCATACCAGAGGCGCTAGCGAGGCCGTGTGTCAGTTCAACGCCGAAGCAAAGAAAAATCGAAGCAGCAGCCGCGGCAGACTTAGTTCATGCTTCGCTTCCAGCGCTTGTCTTTCAGCAAGAGGGAACTGAGATAAGGCAAGTGTATGCAGGCGCAAACGCTGAGCGCATACATCGAGACTCCTGCTTTTGCTGCCATCCGAGTGGCTCCTTTTCCTTAGAGGAGAGCTCTCCTGCGAGCTCATTTATAAGGAAATCACACACACACACACACACACACACACACACACACACACACACACACACATATATATATATATATATATATATATATATATATATATATATATATATATATATATATATATATATATATATATATATATATATATATATATATATATATATATATATAAAATTAATAAAATAAATAACATTGAATAATTGTAGCAGTTAACTTGCTCAGGAAGCGTGCGCTCGTCAGAGACCATGAACACGTCATTTCTTGTCCGCGGTTTTCAACGTTATGCAGCCGCGTTAAACTCCGCGACTGATTGTATTTACTGAAATTTACACCCGTACTGCTGCAAGCATTCGTGACCGCCATACTTTCCAAAGGAGAGTACGAAGCCCACCATGCTAGACTCAAGGAATATCAGTTTTGTCTAACGAAAAAGTTAGATTTTACGAAACTAAAACACTTGCCATTTGCGAATTTCTGGGCGTATCAACATGAAACATTGCAGGAACAAAATCTGGAGTAGAAGAAACACGTTGAAGCAATTTCAGTGCTCCTTGAATCCTCGAATGTATATACAGAGCAGCCTCTGCGGTTAGCATAAATTGTTGAAATACATTGCTATAGGTTCAGAAGTACTCATTTGAGAGCGTTAATTGTAAGCGGCCGCGTGTTAATTCAACGCTGTTGGCGCCTGCACAAAGAAGAAGAAGAAAAATGGGGCACCGCGCGGGAAGCGCAGGAGGCGGCGAAGGTCCCAGAGGATCCGGAAACACCTCCTTGCCGGGGAAAAGGTTCGAGGGTGTATATGTGCAACAAAATAAGGAGCGCGCTACGTACGGGCATATGTGGCTTCTTAGTCTCGAGCTTTGCTTTGCTTGAACTTGGGTTGTCATTCTGTAAGGTCCTGCGAGTCTGTCAGTTTTTAAAGGCAGAGCCAGTATACACGACGTTGGCCGTCGCGATGCGGGTGACCCTACATAGGGTCACCCGTTTGTTAAGCAATTTTAGCTCCATAGTTAACCGACTGCAGTGAGAATATCCCTTCATATGCGAGTCAGATGTTCTAACCACGGCAACACGACAGTTGCGTGGAAGTGATGGGTTTTACAGCTCACTCCAAGACATATCATAAAAAATAATAGTTGCCTGCGCTGGAATCGGAAGCTCGCACTGTCGAGTCGAACGACGGCGTAGGAAGGCGGAACATCGCAGAGGTCGACCGCTGGAAACCCTCGAACAACGTCAGGGTCGTTTAAAACGGGTTGACCGAAGCACAGTCTTTGTCGTAAAGCTAAATGTGAAAAGTTAGAATGTATCGTTGTGAAACGTTATCTCTTAACGTGTAACAAGATTTCGCGAATTTTTATTGCGCAAGCACATTTCGGCGATTTTGTTACTTTGCCAGATTTCGCGTTATCGTTGCGGAGCAGGATTTGCGCCCTCACAGCTCCCGCCATTACATCTAGTTGCCGTCTTATGCGCAGTGAGTCCTGTAGTTTCTTTTCTTTTATTTATTTATTTTCCTTAATTTCATTACAATCATGACCCTACAACTAAAGAACCTGTATAAGAAAAAGCGAAACGCAGGCTGTTTGACCAAACACGTGACCAATTGTCTACCGTACGCTCGGGAAGATGAGATGGGGAAAGAAAGACAAGAAATAGGAATATTAATAAAAGTAATGAAGAGGTAGTCAGTGTGAACACACACGCACAAGACAGTTTGCTAACATTCCCAAGCGTCCATACAGTCCAATAGCCGCCAAGAAGCACTATAGGGCTTTAGTGTTCTCGAAGACTCACCCTGTAGCAGCTGATAAAGTTGCAGTATGCAAATAGCTTACGCAGGAGAGGCAGGGGGTAGAACTGAATTTTTTTCGGGTTTGGTTCTAGTTGGGGTTGATCCTTTTCGGTTCGGTTCAGATTCAGCTCCGGAGTGAAAGCAATATAAATCCGTACCGGTTCGGAGCTTTTTGAACCGGTCAATTCGGGTTCGAACAAGTTCGAAGAAAAAACATTTCCGTGCCTCCGGTTTACGAAAGAACGCGGGGTGCACTTGGAGAACGGTATGTACAAGTTCGCTAGGGTATCGTGTAGCACTTCTGCGAAACATTTAATTTTGCAAGTGTAACAACTTAAAAAAATAACAAAAACTGAGGCAGCATGCACTGTTTTAAATATATGTGTCGCAAATTGTGCGCTCAAGGTGCTTCGTAGCACCATGTGACGCTTTCCAATGCGCTAACCACGCGCTCCCCTAAATATCTGATTCATTCAGTTCTTGAAGGAGTGCTGACACAAAATTGTTCCACTTTATTTCTTATTTCTTTTTTTTTCTTTTTTGCTCTGCTAGATATAGCTGCTCCGCAATCACGATATGATATAACAATTTGTGGAACGTGCAGCTAATCATAAATTATACCGTCATTTATTGCGAGTAATTCAAAACACACGCTAAATGGAGCTCGACTTCTTGGCATAGGATTTGTTTGGAAGGGCTCGAAGAAAAAAAACAATACGTGTCTGCGCCCGTTTTGCTTACGTCTCTCGTCTTTGTCCGTGTAATGTTCGGTGTTGCCACGCATGTACACTTACATAATGAATCAACTCGCTCAAACCAAATTTTTATTGGTCCTTTAGACGTCTTGAAAGTTTGGATGTGGTGGTCACGTGGTATCACCTATCGGCGGGTCAGTGCAATGGTCCAAGCCGCCTCACGATCGCCTTGCTCAAAGCTTCACACGGCAGTGTAATAGCAGTTAGAGGCGGTCAGAAGAGCGCTGCGCGTTGTGAGAGAAGCTACAGTACAAGACTAAGCTTATTATCCCGTGTGGAATGCGGAGAAGCGCGGAGACCCGCCGCAGTTACTCAGCGGTTATGGCGTTGCGTTGCTGAGCTCGGGGTACCTGCGATTTTCGCGACGTGTAGAGAAGCCCTTGAAAGCAAACCCCGCGCCGAGAAGCCACACTTCATTCATTGAGAGTTTCGAACATGCCCTTGTCGTTCGAGAAATTCTAACACCATATAGTGTGCATACTGTCGTTGCGGGGTCAAAAATGAATACGGCAAAATAAGTCAGACAAAAAAAAGTATTTCGTTAAGGTTGCTCTCTCTCCGCTCTATCCTGTAGCAAATGAATTAATTATCTTCATCTAACCCTTAAATGCGCGCGTATTACGTGCCCAAATCCGTAAAAAATGAAAGAAGTAGTAAAAGAACCTGAAGTACCATTTTGTAATACTAAGCCCCCCCAGTAGCCACTAAAAAAAGAACTTTGCAAGTACTTCTTGCATCCTCTTGATGAATCCATGAATTCATAACTGAAATATTTAGAGGAGAGAAACTGATGAAGTAGTGAATTGATGAAGTAGTGAATATTTCCTAATTATAGCGCGTAGCCATCACAGGAATGCAAACATTGAAAAAGAAAGACAATTGTGTAAAAAAATTATCTGAATTTTCTTATGTCGACTTATACATGCGCGTACGTAAAGCGCTTGTAAATGAGGAACAACCGCTTTCCGTCACATGATGCACCATGGCTGTGACAGAATTGAAACAAAAGCATCACCAGATGAAATAGCGTGCTTTGTTCCTTTAGGAAGAGAAGTGCAGTACTGTAGCCGCACCTTGTCTTAAGTATAAACCCCATGCAAGCGATCTTGCACGCGACAGCGACAAGCGACGCGATGGAGATGGCTGTCGCGTTCGCTCGTCGCCTACAAGTTGCACCCCATGCGAGCGATGACTTCGAGCGACGTCTCCCCAGTGTAGCCGGTATGAGGGCAGCAATATAGGCGCCGAAACTAGCGTGACGCGTACTTTATTACTTTAAGTTCATGTGTTTCACTGTAAAAAGCAGCATAAAATATTATGAAAGTCTTGCAGTAGGTTCTTATCCTTGCACGTATAAAAATTCAATCGTTTGCTCGTTCCCTGCGACAATCGGAAGTACCTGAGTTATGTACATCCAGTTCCGGCTTCGCGCTATTGGCTAGTCGCTCATAGCACTTCCGGGCGACGAGCGACGAATTCTAGATTTGCAGAACCGAGCGATCGCGCGACAAGACCAACGATCTGTTCACGCGACGGCCCGATCCGTCGCTCGAAGGCGTCGCTCGTCGCTGTCGCGCACAAAATCGCGCTCATGGGGTTTAGCCTTTAAAGGGCTGCAAACATGATGAGACTGGCCAAATAAAAATTATCCTGCCTAACTTCCAGACAACACATTTGCATATAGGCTACCTAACAGTGAAACATGCATACTGAATGACAAACTTCTTGAACAGAGCCATACGAACCGCCACATAGGTCGAGATTACTTGCCCGAAAAGAAACAGCTAAAGTCGTCCCTCGTTTTATATGGCGGTTTTTACCACATTGTGAGTCGTCGTCTGGCAACCTGTGGCGTGCACGTTCGTGAACGCATAGCCCTAGCCGTATCCATATTCGATCGCGTTTTAACTACATTTTATCGCGTTGTCGGTTCCCGTGGCCACTGCTGTGTTGTTATGGGGTAGGTTGGTTCTGTGGTGCGTGTCGTTCAAAATGAGTAGCGTAACGCGTTGCCAATTTTCAGCGGCTGTCACAATGAAAGTTCTGGAGTATGCTGAAGCCAACGGCAACATGCCTGCTCAACGCCAGTTTGGTGTTTTAGAAAAGTACTCCATCAGCAATATGGCACTTGCCGGAACTGATGACGACTCTGTGAGAAGCGGAGAGGCGATAAGCCGTCATCCTCCGATGAACGTGGAGGCAGCGCCGAGGAATGAGACTTGCGCTGTTCGTACGCGCTCTTTTCATACGAAAACGGACACGTCGACAGAATCTTAGATGACGGACAAGAGATGCAGTAAGTAAATATGACTCTTTTGTCACTTCTCGGTTAGGATTTTTTTACGATTTTCTTTTCCCCTTCAAGGTGAGCGGTCGACCTATATTCCAGGCCGACCTATATTCCGGTTTATTCTTTGTGTTCAACTAACGTTAGCCGAGTTGATGAACAAAAGAAAGATTAAGAAGCACGGTACAAGATATAATTATCAAACCTATACGGCGTTCGCTTGTCAGAGTTCTGACGACCTAACGCCATATGTCTTAAGAGTTTATCTCTCACCGTGTTTATTTATTTTTATCATTAGTTGAACAGCTTGGGCTAGCGTTAGCTCGGGCACCTTATTAGAAGTTCACTGTCCCGTGCGTTCACTCACAAACTGGTGCCCAATTGCGACTAAATATGTGGGTCTCGTGCAGCAGAATAATTCAGAACCGCCCTGACTTTCATTGTTCTCTCCCAGTCGAGACTTCAACAACTGTTATTATCCCTTATATTTCAAATAAAAGGAATATTCAACAATATCGAACAGTGAGGTCTCGAATTGAATACGGATCGAATGGCAAGGACCTGTTCGATCCATATTCCGAATTTTGAATTTTTGCATATCCCAACTTCTTTATCATTCCATAACTATACATGTTTGTTCCCGGATTACTCCAGAGTACTCACGCTAACTGCCTCAAAACAAGGGATACCACGTAAAGGCTGCAGAAATAGTTTATATGAATTCGCGATCCGGTTACTAATATCTGAGGACCACGACCCTCTTTCCTCCTGTGTCGTTCGTGGAGAACCGAAGACAAAGCAGGAACTACAACACGCGTATCGGACAGCGCAGTCAATGACTGAACACAATAAATGCACTGAGCACAAGCAGTACCTTCAGCAACAACGCAACATCGGCTATCAAAGTTCTATCAATGTCCCCCGACTAGGCGACCATGCCTTGAGTTTAGTGAGCCAATGAGAAAATGTCGCAAGAGATATCGTCTGCTCTCACAGGTTTTCAGCAGCGACAACCATGTACTGAACCTGCTGCCTAACCGTTTCGGAATGGTTCCACCAAAAATGTTCCGGTTCCGGATCAGCTCCAAGATGGCTGAAAAAATATCCGTTCGGTTGGGTTCTGGTTCACCTAAACATACCGGTTCAGCTCCGGTTTTATTGCGATAGCAATTTTATGGACACTCCAGGCGCATTTCTGCAGTCGCCGCGAGGTTCCGTATATAGACCAAGGGCGATAAAATATAGACGCCGCGCGCCTTGTGCTGCATGTGCGAGTGAAAGCATGCGAGGGTGAGCCGGCAAATGCGGCTCGAATGCGGCGCAAGCGAGGGAAGCGGGGAGGAAGCACGCCGTCTTCCGTCGCGTCAAGGATCCGGGAGAAGGGTAGGGAAGGGTAGGGGCGTTCTACTCCGGGGCGGCCCGGGTCGCTGTATCTTGAACGCCATCAGTGACGGGGAGAGTCCGGCCGTGCGCTGCGTTTTCGCGGCTTAGTTCGCGTTGAAGCGAGACGCAGTACGAAGTTCAACTCGTTCGCTGCTGCTGCCGCGCTTCCTCGCTCCAGCGTTTTTACAGCGAGTTTCTGTGGTCATCGAGTGAATTGTGTTCATATTTGCTTGTGCATGCGTGATACCATGCTTGTTAATTTAGTTAGGATGCTTATGTTTAGAAGTTTATACGGTCGATAAAATTTCTATCCTTACTTCGTGTAGCTAGCTGCCCACTAATTTTCTATCCAAATCGATACTTCGCCTTTCGGGGGAAACTGCGATTTTTATATTTTTTTCTTGGTTCAGTTCCGGTTCGGTTCGACACTCTGAAGACAGGTGACTGGAAATATATATATATATATATATAATTCAATGAGCAGTTCTGTAGGTCCGGTGCATAGGTAGTTTTAGAAACGAAGGTGCACACTTACGAAAATTGCATCTTTAATGGTTTTAACGTTTCGGCCACGGCCGGAACGTTCAAACCAATAAAAATGCAATTTTCGTAAGTGTGCACCTTCGTTTCTATAACTATGTATATATATATATATATATATATATATATATATATATATATATATATATATATATATATATATATATATATATATATTGACACGTGTACTTATCTCTATCGGGCGACCACGTTTCGCCGCCGAACAAATGTTATCGCACAGCGCGGGACGCGCCTGCATGTATCCGAAGTTTCTGGAAAGTTATCGATGCTTCTATCAGCTGTCTGTTGTCGCCGAACCTTGTATTATCCGATTTCATCGCGTGACGCGAATGGTGTAGAACTTTGTGGAAGGCACGCGGGTCCGAACGATTAGACTGGAACATTCCACGACTGCTGTATAAAAGCCGACGCGCTTGACCCGCAGATCAGATTTTCGACGATCGCCGACTGTGTTCGCCGCTATCGTTGCGCTTTAAGTGTAGCCTGTTTTGTGGGCACAGGTTCGCCCAATAAAAGTTAGTTCTTGCCTTTCACAGTATCGCTACTGTGTTCTTAACGTCACCACCACGTGACATCTGGTGGAGGTGCTTTTCTTTCATGTACCGGACGCCCCCGACAAACCGTGATCCAAGCCCGGACCGCAAAGACAGCACCAACGTAGTCCCGGACCATCGAGCAAGCCGCCGTCTTCAACAACTGCCCCCGGAGCACGGACTTTTGCCTGAAACCAGGAAGATCACCACCAAGTCCACCCCAATGGCAGCCCCAGCATCTCCCATCGTGCTGCAGCAGCCCAGGGAGCCTCCGACGTTCCGCGGTTCAACGTTCGAGGACCCGGAAAGCTGGCTTGAGACATACGAGAGGGTCGCTGCTTTTAACAAGTGGAACAGCGACGACAAACTGCGACATGTCTTCTTCGCATTGGAAGACGCTGCCAGGACGTGGTTCGAGAACCGAGAAGCCACCTTGACGACCTGGGAGCTATTCCGAAGCGGCTTCCTGCAGACATTCGCAAGCGTTGTACGCCGAGAACGAGCCCAAGCGCTATTAGAAACCCGGGTGCAACTACCAAATGAGACCACCGCAATTTTTACAGAAGAAATGAGCCGCCTATTCCGCCACGCCGACCCGGAAATGTCCGAGGAAAAGAAAGTCCGCCTACTCATGCGCGGTGTAAAGGAGGAACTTTTTGCCGGGATGGTACGAAGCCCACCGAAGACTGTCGACGAGTTTCTTCGCGAGGCCACCAGCATCGAGAAGACACTCGAGATGCGAAACCGGCAATTCGACCGCCGCACCAACTCGACAAACTACGCCGGAGTTCAGTCACTGGCCACCGACGACCTACGCGAGACTATCCGAGCTGTCGTGAGGGAGGAGCTACAAAAGCTGTTCCCATCATCACAGCCTCAAGTGGCTACGATTGCCGACGCCGTGCGTGAGGAACTCCAACAACTTGGAGTAGCCCCTGAATCGCCGCAAGCGATGACCTACGCCGCCGTCGCACGCCGTCAAGGTCCCCCTTCGCGACCGCGCCAGGGCCCTGTCACGCCGCAATTCCGTCGTCCGCCGCCGCCGCCGCCAGCACGACCACCCGTCGCCCAGCGCACCTACGCGAGGAAGACGGACATTTGGCGCGCTCCTGACCACCGCCCGCTCTGCTATCACTGCGGAGAAGCCGGCCATGTGTATCGCCGATGCCCATACCGCGACTTGGGACTGAGAGGGTTCGCCGTCAACGCGCCGCGTCCACAGCTTGGAGAGCGCCCACGTGACATCGCCGACTACCTCGCCGCTACTCAATGGAGCCCTCGACGACCATCCCGTTCGCCGTCACCAGGCCGCTACCTGTCGCCGCAGCGCCGACAATACACCGGCCCAGCCCGGGGCCGCTCTGCGAGCCCATATCCGGAAAACTAAAAGCAGCAACCGATGGAGGTGCGGTTGCTGTTCGTCGAACTGACGAAGATCCTCCGCCGCCGACGAAGACGACGAAGAAACCATCTCGACGACCTAATGACGACACGCCGCCGTCCCAAAGAAGTCGGGAAGCCAAGACTACACCGACGAAAGACTACTTGACGACGCGACGTTCCAGCTTCAGTTCAACACGACGCAGCCGTGATCCGACGCCAAGACCCAACTGCAACGCCAGACGAAGAACCACCGACCTCGACGTACTTCTCGACGGCCACGCAGTCACTGCCTTAGTCGACACAGGGGCCGATTACTCCGTAATGAGTGGACACATCGCCGCCCAGTTGAGGAAGGTTAAGACTGCATGGGAGGGCCCCCAAATTCGGACCGCTGGAGGACACCTCATTACGCCGACTGGAATCTGCACGGCAAGAATTACCATTCATGACCGGACTTACCCTGCCACCTTCGTTATCCTGCAACAGTGTTCACGAGACGTCATTCTCGGCATGGACTTCCTGAACCAACACGGCGCAATCATCGACCTGAAGTCGCAGTCAGTAACGCTGTCGGAAGATCAAGCGATACCGTCGGAGAGTCCTCGTAGTCGCCACGCCTTGAGTGTGCTCGAAGATCAAGTGAGCATCCCGCCTCGCTGCAGCATCGTTATTTCGGTCGGCACCGAAACACCCGCTGACGTAGAAGGCGTCATCGAAGGCGACCAACGTCTACTACTCGACCGTGAAATTTGCGTCGCAAGAGGGATCGCTCGACTGCACGGAGGAAACACGAAAGTGCTGCTGACAAACTTCAGCCAGGAGTTCAAGCACATCAACAAGGGCACGACGATCGCATTCATCGAGGAAATACAGGAAACCAGCGATGCGTTTGTCCTCTCGGATTCCGCCGCATCTACCCCGACGACCATGGTTCCCGAACCAGACTACGACATTAATCCAAGTCTCCCAGTGATTAAGCAACAGCAGCTCAGAAGTCTGCTCCGACGATACAAAGGCTGCTTTTCGACGTCATCGAGGATTCGACAAACACCAGTCGCCAAGCATCGCATAATCACAGAGGAGTACGCTCGACCACTCCGCCAAAGCCCTTACCGAGTTTCGCCGCGAGAACGCGAAGCTATAAGAGAACAAGTCGACGAAATGCTGCGCGACGACATCATCCAGCCGTCGAAAAGCCCGTGGGCATCCCCTGTTGTCCTGGTGAAGAAAAAGGACGGAACCCTACGTTTCTGCGTCGATTATCGTCGCCTGAACAAGATCACGAAGAAGGACGTATACCCCCTTCCACGGATAGACGACGCATTGGATCGGCTCTGCAACGCTAAGTACTTCTCCTCGATGGACCTCAAGTCTGGCTATTGGCAAATAGAAGTCGACGAAAGAGATCGCGAAAAGACCGCCTTCATCACCCCAGATGGCCTCTACGAGTTCAAGGTTATGCCATTTGGACTGTGCTCGGCGCCTGCAACGTTCCAGCGCGTGATGGACACGGTTTTAGCGGGATTGAAATGGCAGACCTGTCTCGTTTACTTGGATGACGTCGTTGTATTCGCCGGAAATTTCGACGATCACCTTAGGCGGCTTGCCACAGTACTAGAGGCCATCAAGTCATCAGGGCTCACTCTGAAGCCAGAAAAATGCCGCTTCGCTTACGATGAGCTTCTGTTCCTAGGCCACGTCATCAGTAAATCCGGAGTACGCCCCGACCCCCAGAAAACAGCTGCCATCGCAAAGTTCCCGCAGCCCACCGACAAGAAGGCAGTGCGTAGATTCCTTGTCATGTGTGCCTACTACAGGCGCTTTGTCAAGGACTTTTCACGCATCGCCGAGCCGTTGACACGTCTAACTAAATGTGATGTGGAGTTCAAGTGGGAAACGCCGCAGGCCGACGCATTTGAAGAACTCAAACGACGCATGCAGTCGCCGCCGGTACTTGCGCACTTCGACGAGTACGCCGATACAGAAATCCATACTGACGCCAGTAGCCTAGGCCTCGGTGCCGTTCTAGTCCAGAGGAAAAACGGAGTCGAACAGGTGATATCTTACGCTAGCCGGTCGCTGTCAAAAGCGGAAGGCAACTATTCTACGACCGAAAAGGAATGCCTTGCCATCGTTTGGGCTACAGCTAAATTTCGCCCTTACCTTTATGGCAGGCCATTCAAAGTCGTCAGTGACCATCACGCGTTGTGTTGGCTAGCGAGTATAAAGGATCCTTCAGGACGACTGGCGCGGTGGAGCCTCAGACTACAAGAATACGACATCACTGTAACCTACAAGTCCGGACGAAAACACTCCGATGCCGATTGCCTATCACGCGCCCCCATTGACCCGCCGCCGCAAGATGACGAAGATGACGACGCCTTCCTTGGAATGATAAGCGCGGAAGACTTCGCTGAACAGCAACGGGCAGACCCGGAGCTAAAAGGCCTCGTGGAATATTTGGAAGGGCACAACGACGTTGTCCCCAGGGCATTTAAGCGCGGATTATCTTCCTTCACGCTTCAAAACAATCTACTCGTGAAGAAGAACTTTTCACCAGTCCGCGCCAACTACCTTCTTGTTGTCCCGTCAGGACTTCGTCTAGAAGTATTGCACGCCCTACATGACGATCCGACCGCTGGACACCTCGGATTTTCCCGGACACTATCGAGGATACAAGAAAAGTATTATTGGCCGCGCCTGACCGCCGACGTCGCCCGTTATGTCAGAACATGCCGAGACTGTCAGCGACGCAAGACACCGCCGACAAGGCCAGCCGGATTACTACAGCCAATCGAGCCTCCTTGCCGACCATTCCAGCAGATCGGGATGGACTTGCTGGGACCCTTTCCGACGTCAACAACCGGAAATAAGTGGATCGTCGTGGCGACGGACTACCTCACCCGCTTCGCTGAAACTAAAGCACTGCCGAAAGGTAGCGCAGCCGAAGTGGCGAAATTCTTTGTTGAAAACATCCTGCTGCGACATGGCGCCCCAGAAGTCCTCATCACCGACAGAGGAACGGCTTTTACAGCGGAGCTCACCCAAGCCATACTGAAATACAGTCAAACAAGGCACAGGAGGACAACGGCCTACCATCCGCAGACGAATGGTCTTACGGAGCGGCTGAATAAGACCCTCGCCGACATGCTAGCGATGTACGTCGACGTCGAACACAAGACCTGGGATGCCGTCCTGCCGTACGTAACATTCGCTTACAACACGGCGGTGCAAGAAACAACACAGATCACGCCGTTCAAGCTGGTCTACGGCAGGAACCCGACGACGACGCTCGACGCCATGCTGCCGCACGTCACTGACGAGGAGAACGCTGACGTCGCTACCTATCTCCAGCGCGCCGAAGAAGCCCGACAGCTCGCCCGCCTGCGAATCAAGAGCCAGCAGAGGACCGACAGCCGACACTACAACCTCCGACGACGCTTCGTCGAGTACCAGCCCGGCGACCGTGTTTGGGTATGGACCCCGATACGCCGACGAGGACTCAGTGAGAAGCTACTCCGGCGCTATTTCGGACCCTACAAGGTCATCCGACGTATTGGCGCTCTGGACTATGAGGTCGTGCCAGACGGCATTTCGCATTCACAGCGGCGCCGCGCACGATCTGAAGTGGTCCACGTGGTGCGCCTTAAACCCTTTTACGGACGCTGACGAAATTCCTTATTTTTTGTTGTTTTCTTTGCTAAGGGTGCTTTTATTTCGCTTGTATGTAGCATCGGGTCGATGCTTTTTAAGAGGGGGGTATTGACACGTGTACTTATCTCTATCGGGCGACCACGTTTCGCCGCCGAACAAATGTTATCGCACAGCGCGGGACGCGCCTGCATGTATCCGAAGTTTCTGGAAAGTTATCGATGCTTCTATCAGCTGTCTGTTGTCGCCGAACCTTGTATTATCCGATTTCATCGCGTGACGCGAATGGTGTAGAACTTTGTGGAAGGCACGCGGGTCCGAACGATTAGACTGGAACATTCCACGACTGCTGTATAAAAGCCGACGCGCTTGACCCGCAGATCAGATTTTCGACGATCGCCGACTGTGTTCGCCGCTATCGTTGCGCTTTAAGTGTAGCCTGTTTTGTGGGCACAGGTTCGCCCAATAAAAGTTAGTTCTTGCCTTTCACAGTATCGCTACTGTGTTCTTAACGTCACCACCACGTGACAATATATCACTAATTTGCTATCCCGAGATACGATGAGTCGATGACTTAATACCAACGTAATGTATGAGCCGAAAGTTACTATCAAAAATAGTTCTTACAATTCTCTTGCGCCCTATTCAGGCTTGACTTCTTCTCGCATTCTTTTCCCATTTAATCACTACTGTCGCAAAATTTATGCAGTCATTAGTGATAATGGTTTCTCTTGCCCTTATTATCCATAATCAGAAAGATTAACGAGTTACAAATAATTACAAACATACCATGCAAAAACAGACAAATAAAAGAATTTATCAGTAGTCTTAGAACACTTTCAGCCAGTGAAGCCATTGCATCATTTTCTGTCAGCTCTTCCGATTTCTACGGATAGTGGGAAAAGAAGGTAACTCATCGCCAACGTGCGACCATCTTGCGCGCTCTTGGGCGGCTGTCATTCAGGTCAGAGGATAGCTTCGGCACTAACTTAAAGAACTATGGTTTAAAAGAATGGAAAAAGAAAATCAATCTTTCAACTAACCTCTTCAGGTTTGAAGACGCGCACCTGCGCATGGGCTTTAATGGCTCGGGGACGTGAAAATCCACCGTCATTATGCGCTCCTTTCCTCAACAGTGTTCACTCCTCCGGGCCTCATCCTAATCGGTTTTTCTTGCATTTGGCTGGCAGCAAAACGGCAAAAAACCTGTAATTCCCATGGTTGCATTACACTCCACGCTCGGTCTCCTTACGCAACAAACTTTTAATTGGTCCGGTCGAGGAGTAAACTTATTGACGGCAAGCGGTTCTGTGGCGGTGCTGTTTCCCAAGCGGGGTTGCCACGAAACATCGTCAAAGCTAGTTAAGACAAGTGCCTCTGCCCACCTGTACCCGTAAGCAATATTTAACGACGCTTGTAGTACGTGCTTCGAAAAACAGCAGAATGAGACAGGCATAAGCTCAAGTCACCTAGACCGCACAGCCGAGCTCTTAATGGAACTCCGAGGCCCTTTATTTATTTTGTAATGTAAGATGATTATGCTTTTATTTTGTATAATACCGTCGAACTTATATTTGCGCTTTCGATATCCTCGAGTAGACGAGAAAAATAAAGTCCTAACGCCCCACTATTCCAAGCATTTTGCTTTATCTCCGTCGCTTATTTGGGACACTTAACATTGCTAGGGTTTGACGTTTCGAAGCAACGTTCTTGATACACAGAAAATCAATACACAACTAGAAGAGACAAATAAGAGCTTCATGAGTAGCTTTAGAATACTTTCAACCACCTGAAGCCTTCGCAGCATTTTCTGCCAGCTGTGCCGATTTCTACGGATACTGCGTCACTTTTTCATTATTTCCACGTTTCACCCACATTCGTCCGCCGTTTCTACATAAATGTTCAATAAAGTGTGGTTTTGACCGAATTGCCCTTGCTTTGCCCTAACCAAAGCACATAGAAACTTGGACAAAGGACATGTGGGAACGCAGCTAATCACTAATTTTCAAGTTTGGCATGCGCTAAACTTCTACGTGGAGTAAGAGGAGAAACAGACGGAAAGACAGGGAGGTTAGCCAGTTCTCAAACCGGCTGGCTACCCTGTGCTGGGGAAAGGAGGTAAGGGGAATACAAGATAATAGAAAAGAGATATTACAAGACAAGGAAATAAGGAAAGAAGAGCAAAAACAAAAGAGAAAAAGGAAAGAGCCCCCCCCCCCCAAGGCACTGCTTAAACTCTGTCTCTAAGACCAGCGCTCCGCAAGAAGCGCAGCAACGCTTTCAAAGCCTTCTCTGCTGAGGACGGTCTCGGCCAGTGTCCCAGGACCTTTTCCTCCGACAAAAGGTGCTTGTCAAGACTATAACACTCTTGAAAGTTCTTTCCTGGGCGCACTGAAGCGGGGACACTCACAGAAAAGGTGGGCGATTGCTTCCTTGCAGCTATAGTTATCGCATGTGAAGCTGTTGGCCATTCAGATTTGAAATGAGCACGCATTCGTGAAGGCCGCGCCAAGCTACAAGCGGCACAGAAACGTCTCCTCAGCTCTAGGTAGTCCTGACGGAAAGCGGAGCCGTAGATTCGGATCCAAGTTGTGTAGACGAGCATTGGTAAATTGCGTCGAGTTCCACTGTGCGAGTATAAGTCCACGTGCGAGCGAATGAAGCACTGTAGCTGCATCTGTTCTCGATAACGGTATAGCTACACAGTGGCGACCATCATGAGCAGATTTGGCGGCCTCATCTGCACGGTCGTTTCCGTTCATACCGCAATGGCCCGGTATCCACTGATATGCTATGTTGGGTTTTTTCTCTATTGCCTGGTGGTGAGGAAGTCTTATGTCAGTGACTACAATTGCTGATTCTGTCCAAGACGAAATGGCGATATAATGCACGGGAGGGCGGCCTTGGAGTCGGTGAAGATTGACCATGCCTGTGACGGCTCTTCAATGAAGAACTCTAGAGCAGCACGGAGGGCGGCGAGTTCTGCAGCTGTCGATGACGTAAAATGCGATGTCTTGAATTTTATGGTGACAGACGTCGCGGGAATAACCACTGTTGCTGCTGAGCTTGCGGAAGAAACTGAACCATCCGTGTAAATGTGGATGCGTCAGCTGTGTTTCTCATGCGGGAGCAGTAGTGTGGCTTGTTGTAGGGCTAAAGATGACGACTGTGTTTTCTTTTAGATTCCAGGAATGGTTAGGAGGGCTTCGAGGGGATGTAGGCACCACAACAGTAATGGTGGTCGTGCTGCAGGCATGAAGTTCGAGGAAAGCACTGCACGATGCGAAGCAATAATATTGCTGAACGCAGAGTGTGGCCTACAAGCAGGAAATGAGGATAGGTGGTGTGATGGAATCCAGGCGAAATGCCTGATGTGCTTTCTTAAGGCATCGACGCGAATATATGTTGTGATTGGCTGATCACGCGCGATGACTACAGTGGCTGCTGAAGATGCACATCTCGGGAGGCCAAGGCATATTCTCAGTGCTTGGGCTTGAACCGACTGGAGGACGTGTACATTTGTTCTTCGGGTCCTGCCCAGCACAGGTAGGCTGTAGCGCATAAACCCGAGGAAAATTACAGTATAATGTTGAAGCATGGCTCGCGCAGATACACCCCACGATTTTCCCGCAAAAGATCTCAGCATGTGGGTGATCACGGTGAGTTTCTTTTTCATGTAGGCAATATGAGGGCTCCAAGACAGGTCGCGATCTATTATAACTCCCAGGAAGTGTTGGTATTTCTCATAACTAATAGCCTGTCGATTGATTTTAATGACGTATGGGCTCATTGCATTGTGTGTGAAGGTAATCAACGAGCATTTCTGAGATGACAGCTCTAGTTCCCGCCCTTGAAAGTAGTTTGACGTCAGTGTAGCCGCTCTCTGAAGCCTGGAATGTACGTGTAGACGCGTCAACCCTGATGCCCAGATGCAGATGTCGTCTGCGCATATTGACGGATGCACGGACCGTGGAAGTACATCAACAAGGCCGATTAGCGCAAGGTTAAAGAGAGCGGGGATCAGGACTTCACCTTGAGGCACACCACGACAAGTACAGTGGTGCGTTGTTGTACCATCTTCTGTCTGTAAAAAGGAGGTTCTGCCCTTCAAATAACTGTAAATCCATTGGTAGACAAGGCCCCCCAATCCAATGTTCCCCAAGACGTCCAGAATAGCTTCATGCAATACATTCTCGTATGCGCC
Source organism: Dermacentor andersoni (assembly GCF_023375885.2). Classification (NCBI taxonomy): domain Eukaryota; kingdom Metazoa; phylum Arthropoda; class Arachnida; order Ixodida; family Ixodidae; genus Dermacentor; species Dermacentor andersoni. The sequence goes on from NC_092814.1 coordinate 75,619,550, forward strand.
TCTCACGTCCAAGGACATCGTCGCGTATAATCTCTTTAGGCTTTTTTGTTACTGTACAGACGAGACAAGGTCAATCACATTATCTATAGAGGACCGTCCACGCCAAAAGCCGGTCATAGCATCATGGTATATCTCGTTATGCTCCAGGTACCACTCTAGGTCAGTCAGTGCCATCCTCTCCATGCTGGTAAGTGCGATGGGGTGATAGGAGGCCAGGTCCAGGGTCATATACCTGATTTGAGCAGAGTAACGAGGCAGCTGGACTTCCACGAGGGAGAAATGAATCCGTTGCACCACGAGTCGTTGTGTACGGTTAGAAGGAAGTACGGAGCTGTTTGGCCGAGGTTACACAGCGCCATGTAGGTAACACCATCAGGTGCAGGTGATGAGGAACGCCTGTATACTGCCAAAGCTGCTTGAAGCTCCTCTACAGAGAACAGATTGTCCATCTGGACATCTCGTGAGATCGGTGCGTTTTCTAGATTACTCGGGGTGAACGCGGACCCCTTACCGGCAACCCACGCACAGAAGTCTTCTGCTACTTCAATTTCGCGACGACCTTCCTAGAGAGCAAGGCACTTCAAGGGGCGATGTTGCTATGGCAATGTTCGTAGGCCGCGGACAATTCTCCTTATTTGAGATATAGGCTTGTGTGGGTCAAGCGACTTGCATAAAGATTTCCGTCTTAGAGACTGGAGTACACTGGTTCGGCGCTGAATCTTCTTCTGCAGCCATCTCGCCTCCCTGAAATTGTAGGTGGATCTTGTGCGCCTACACCATTGTTCGGCACGACGACGGATTGCTCGGAGCCGCTCCAATTCCGCTTCAGATTCTCAAAACTGTGATAAAGGCGTAAAATTAGAGGCAGCGTTTTGAGTAGCAGCTTTGATTATGCCTTGGTATGTTTTCAAGAGAACCTTCTTCATTTTCCTGACACCGCTTCTCTGTACGTAACCTGTACTTCGATGTGTGAAGAAACGGTGATGTGCGACTTGCCTGGGCCCTTGATATATATATATATATATATATATATATATATATATATATATATATATATATATATATATATATATATATATAGGTGGAAATATGGTCATATGTCCCTTCCATGGGTTTCATTATCCGCAAACCACTGCACCTTGTGGTACTTAGGCTGCGTGACACAAACGTCAGGTCGAAGCAGCTGCTATATATGCCAGTCCCCGTAAAAACGTAGGACTGCCGTCTCGTTTACACAATACAGTTCATGATCTGACTCAAAGGAGGAAAGTCGTCTTCCCCGATGATCCATCTTATGGCTTCGCCATAGTGGATGATGAGCGTTGAAATCGCCGGTGATAATCCACGCCCGAGATGTCGCTGATATTAGAGCGCTTAATCTCGCCGTGTCAAAACGGCCTTGAAGGTGAAATACATACACCTACCAGCTTTACAGTGAGGTTATTGCATTTTACTGTCAGGCACACGCATTGCTTGTTATCATCAGGTGCTACTGGATGCTCAATATAAGTAAGCTCGCACATGATTTAAACGATGACTTTACTGTGGTCGTTGCAGGTAGCAGACCTGAAAGCTTCGTAGCTAGATAATTGTATGGCATGTTGAAGGCGTGGTTCGCAAATGACGATAATCAGAAACTGGGCCCGTATTAACAAAAAGTTATTGCGCTAAAAGCGTTCGTGCCAGCCGATAGTGATGTAGGATATATTATTAGCGAAGGCAATAAGCCAATGGAAAACAGCACTTAAGAAACAAAAAGCTTTGTGAATTCAGTCCCTGCGGTGGAATTCACTAAACGAACTTACGAACAAATTTTGGCGTAAGAAATATCTTGCCAAAAAACCAATTCACAAAGCTAAAGCTGTTCGTAAGATCAGCAAGCTGGCGATGTGCGCCGCTGCAAAGGCGAACGCTGTGGTCGAAAAAGGTATGTGTGCAATGTAAGCACGGGTACGAACTTCTTTACTTGCGCCAATAGTAAGCGTAAGTCGATTCACAAAACCTAAGAAGCCGTCGCAGCTGCCGACTTAAGACATTTCTACGAGAGGTTCTTACGGGCCTAATTATGTCTATCTGCACCGCTTCGAGCTGACTCGGGTAAGCGTAAGAGTACGCTTTAGCGGCCGATTGGCCAGAGACCACAACTGATAGCCGAGTAGGGCGCGTGCTTATAATTTTGTGCCGCACTCTGATTTGTCATTTCAAATGCATTAAGCAGTTTTAGTGCATAATTGTATTGGACGTGCACTGCTGTGTAAGATTATTGCTGTGCAGCGAGCGTCTGCTGAATGTCTGATAGGCTGTGTTTCTTTATGCGCACAATAGCCGTATTTTTCGTATCTTCATGACACCCTACTGGTTAGCAGCAAGTAGAAGTGGACTGACCGGCGACGATAACCATCAAATTTGTCATTATCAATTTTGGGCATGCCTACCATGTTTTATCTGAGTTAAAGCTTACACACGCTGATAGGGCTGCGGATAATTATTTTTCCACACACTTCTGGGGAGGCTATCCTTTTCTATGTGAGATGAAAGAACGACAAAGCACCTAAGCGTCCCTAATTGTCAACAGTTGTAGCTGGTGGACAGCTTGCTACTGTTATGCATGTTGTTAGCCCAGTTTCTATTAGATTGCTGATTGTTTCAATTCAGCGCTAATACGTCACTGTAGTGTCTGTGCCCACGGTTCCACTCAAGCTGCACCTTACTGAGCGAGGGAAGGTATATCCATAGAACGCACGGCAATCCTGCCTATGATACGAAACGGGACGTCACTGCGATGACATATGAAAAAAGAAATGGCGAATAAAATTTTGTACTACCATTGACATGAAAATCACGTGGAGTGTTAGAACAAGCTATGAAATAAAATACAGCTCATGAAAGGGACGAATCATCGTCGCATGAGTACTCTTGTAGTTAATCGTAGGAAAAGCGTATGAGTACTCTTTTGTGTGGATAACAGCTTTTGAGTGGACAGCACTTGTCGGGTTGGTTTAGGTCACTCGATTTCATTGCACTACAAAGATTAATGTTGCCATGAAGCAACGTGTAATAGGTCAGCAGGGTTACGTAGGAAAACGGCCTGCAATCCAATACACAGAATTGAACATGACGCCAGCCATTCATTGTTCCAAACGTGCCGTTCGGTGTAAAAAGAAATACACCCAATAGGGTATCACCTCATATCGGGCACTTATGCGCGTTTGCCAGAGATATATAATATCCACCTATTTCTAAATCTTTGTTTTTATTTAGCGTTGCATGAAAATGCGCATATATGGTTATTTAAGCATGTACAGATAAGTCCTACCAATTTAGTGAGCCTTCAGACGTTGAGTGGATTGAGTGAACGCTGTTACGTTTCGCCTACAACGCGCGGTAATGCCGGCGCGGATGCAACGGACGCCGGGGCTTTGTTCAAAGCGGCGGACATTTTGGCCCGTCCGACGCCGCCGCAACGCCTACCCGCCAAGCGTGCCCAGGCGAGTTTCAGTGCCACGTGTCTTCGTGTGTGCGTGTGTGTGTGTGTGCCCTCGCTTGTCAAAGCGCGGCAGCCGGGGAGCGGAGTTCCCCGAATGAGGAGCCTGGAGGTCTCTCGGCTCAACTGTTCGCGCCGTCGTGTGGGTGAGGGTTGGCGAAGCGTCACTACACTCGGTTCAGCAGGTCTCTCGGCCCGACAGTTCGCGCCGTCGTGGGCTCCTGCTGCGCCGTCCCGTGACCTTCATCCCGTGACCTTCCCTCCTTCCCTTTTGGACCGCGACGCCGGGAGTATAAGAGCAGCTGCCCCCGGACGCCAAGGGAGAGGCTCCGATTTGTACTGTTGAGTTACGTGCTCTCCCGTCTCTCCACTTCGGTCGACCTGACCGGCCGCTCTTTTGCTATGTTAGAATAAACAAGTTGTTCTGTTACCAGTCTTCTCATGCTTTGCCGGGACCTTCGGATGCTTCCAGTGCCCCAGGCCGCCAGGCCAACGCTACCCTTGGGGCTTGCGACCCATTGGCAATAACGGGCGTCAGCACCGAGACCCCAACAACTCGGGCCAGCGGTGCGATTCCAACAACGCACACACGCACGCACGTTATTCGTCGCTAACACACGTAAGTCGTATTTTCGTTCACTTTCGTTTTCGTTTGCCTTATAATTTCTACGATTGAGTTACACCAACAAAAATTTCCTTACGGTGTCCTCTCCTTCATTGTCTGTGGCCATCATATGACGGCGGCACGCGTCCTTCGGGTCTCCTTTTTCTCGTTTATTCACAAATATATATAATGATAGTGACGCGTATCATCGGAGGCACGTTCTTTTCGATAAGTATTTATTTTTTATTTATTTATTTATTTATTTATTTACTTATCTATTTATTCATACATACTGCAGCCTCAATGAGGCTATTGCAGGAGTGGGATGAACAACAAACATACAAACATTTATAAACAAGCTTGTGTGAATTGTTTCAGTGGTAGTGAACGGATGTTGCCTGGTAATGAATTTCAGACTTCAATTCTTGATGGCAAAAACTGTTTTTAAAGGAATCAGTGTGGGCAAAAAAGGTTTGCCGTGAACGCCAATTTTCAAGGTTTTTTCTGAAAGCGAAACCACACGAAAGAGGCCTTCATGGGAAGGAGTCAACGGTGGCTTGATGGAGTCGCGCCGCAGAAAGACGTGCATGGTTGTGTCCATTTTCGGGAAACTAAACACAGGCTGCGCGCGGGCGATACGTGGGGGCGTAGGTCGAAGCTGGTCGACCCAGGAATGTAGGCTCTCTTAAGTGCTGCGCAGCCGCTGGCGGAGTGCGTTGCTGGGTGCCGAAAAACTGGCCTGGAACGCGGATTGCTGACCCATAGAGCAACTCGGCTGCGCTGACTCCGAGGTCATCCTTGATTGTTGTTCGCAGCCCCAGTAGTACTCGGGGTAGCCTTTCCACCCAGTGCTGTCTGTCGAGCGTGGCGGTCAATGACGCCTTCACTTGTCGGTGGAGACACTCGACCACGCCGTTGCTCTTTGGGTAGTAAGCCGTGGTGTTATGAAGGCGCGTGCCGAGCAGTCTCACCAGGGCAGAAAAAAACGAGCTTTGGGATTGCCTGCCTCGGTCAGTAGTTATGCGCAAAAGGCAACTGTATCGCGACACCCACGTAACAACAAATGCTTCCGTCACTGTCTCGGCCGTGGTGTCTTGTAGAGGCGTCGCTTCAGGCCACCTTGAGTACCGGTGGACACACGCGAGGAGGTGCCTCAAACCTTGGCAGGGTGGAAGAGGCCCCACCAAGTCTAAATTCACGTGATCGAAACGGCTCTCTGGTGGTCGAAAAGGCTCGACCACTGAGCGAGTGTGCCGGGTCACTTTCACGGCTTGACAGGCTGGGCAGCTTCTTTCCCAGCTTCGAACATCTTTTTTGATCCCTAGCCAGACGAAGCGGTCTGTGGTTAGCCTTTGTGTCGCTCTGATGCCGGGATGGCTTAGCCCGTGGGCAAGAACGGGCGAGGAGCTGTTTGTGATGTGTCGCACGTGACCAATGTTGTTGTGTAAGGAAGCGGTACCTCCGCAAGCTGGAGCGACGAGCATTTTTCCCGCATTGGCGCAGCTCGGGGTCGTTTTGCTGGGCGGAGGCTTGAGCTTGGAAATCCACAGGGCCAGCAGGCAAAGCGCCGATTCGCGACAGTGCGTCAGCTGCCTGATTTTCGACCCCAGAGATATGGCGGATGTCCATAGAATATTCGGAGATAAAGGAAAGTTGCCGAAGCTCACGCTCCGAGTACGAGGAACTCTTGTTCTTGAAAACCAACTTTAACGGCTTGTGGTCGGCCAGAATGTAAAAGCTACAGCCTTCAAGAAAAAAAAAAAAAAACAGGAATGCTTGACAGCGCAATAGATGGCCTACATCTCCCTCCCGAAGGGGCTGTAGTGAGCTTCTGTAACATAATAAGCACTTTGAGCGCTAGAGACACAACGGACGTAGAAGAAGAAACGCACACCACACGTGCTCACTCACGACTGATATTTAATGCACGTCTGGAAAAATACCTATATAGAAAATAGACGCTTCGCGCATGTCAAGGCGAGGTACAAAAACAGCATGAATCTAAGGCACGTGTGAATATTGATTAATAAAATTGAATTATCATGTAGTAGTAAGAATGGTTGACTTACAAACAGCGTGGCGTTTATGATAATATGATAAGCTTCCGGGATTTCTCGTGTGGTTTGGTTACGGTGACGGAACAAAATGATTGTGCTTTCGAAGATGGGTTTACAAGGACACGATTTGCAATGTGCGGCGAGATGAGAGGATGGCGAGCCGTTTAATGAATTTCTGTGTCCTCTGAGGAGTATGTTGACACATCTGCCTGTTTGACCTATGTACATATGACCACAGCTTAGGGGAATTTTTATACTACTCTTGAGACACAATCGACAAAACGACCAATATATTTGTGACTGCACCTTCTATCACCAAATGACGTGACCTGTGCCTTTCTGTGCACAATGGAGCAAATTCGACTAAGCCTTTGTGGTGCAGAAAATGCCACCCGAACATTATAACGCTTTGCCGATTTTTTTAGCCCGTGTGAAATTTTGTGTACGTAGGGAATAACTGCCAATTTTTCGTTTCCTTCACTTTGAACAGAAGGACGACGCCCGCATTTTCTTTGCTTTGCAATGCGCACGAGCTTTTCACGAACTGATGTGATGACGTGCATGGGGTAACCTGTGGCCTTAAGGTCTTAAGCGTCTATTTTCTATACATGTATTTTTCCATATGTGCATTAAATATCAGTTGTGAATGAGCGCGTGTGGTGCGTGTTTATTCTTCTACGTCCATTGTGTTTCTGGCGCTCTAAGTTTTTATTATAATACATTGCCAACTAGCCCACCTATCCATCCTTTTGCAATGAGCTTCTGTAAGTTTCAAGCGCTTTGAGAAAAAAGTCCAGTGGCCTCCAGTCTGTGTCATCGTGCTGCTGCAGTACTGCACCCACTGCTGCGGTCGAGGCGTCTACCTTAAGGCGAGTTGGCACGTCGGGCAACGGATGAATCAGCAATACTGCAGTCGCCAACCGCGACTTGGCTTCCTGAAAGGAGTGGTCGTGCTCCGAGGACCAGTAAAAGATAGGTGCTTCTTTCCTTCTTTTTTTTTTAATGGCGACGCAGCAGGTCGGTAAGTGGCTAAAGAACTTGCGGACAGTATGGTATGAAGCGCCTGTGAAAATTTATGAGCCCCAGAAACTCGCGCAACTTTCGGAAGGAGGTTGGAGAGGAGAAGTCCTCGAATGCCCGCCCCCGTGATTCCAGTGGCTTGATGCCTTGGGCGAAATGCGATGGCCGAGAAAATACAGGCAGGGTTTCAACTGCGGAAATGTCATTCTGGGGCTTTAGGATCAGGCAGTGTCCATCCAGTCACACAAATAGAAGGCGAAAGTGCTCTTCGTCTGTGCGGCTTGCAACGAGAATGTCGTCAGGTAGACGAAAATGAAAGGGAGTCCGCGCGTAACCTCGTCCATGAAAATTTGAAAAGTTTGCGCCGCCTTCTTCAAACCGTAAATCATACGGACAAACTCAAATATAGGCTAAATCGAGTATGTTGAAATGGCTGAAGAAGTCCGCTCCCAGTATGGCAAAGCTGATGTCGGCGATCACAAACACCCATCTGCGCAAGCGCCGGAGTCCAATGTCTAGCGTTTTTTACCGGAGCCCATACGACTCGATGTCAGTGTTATTCACTGCGTGGAGCGTGGGTGTGGACTTGCCGCGTTGGCTATCTGCGGTCATGGCGGGAACGATAGACAGCTCGGCTCCGGTGTCGACGAAGAGGCGGGTGCCAGTGACGCGGTCGACTACGAAGAACAGGTGGCTTGCTCGAGGGCCGATGTCGCATGACGCCGTTAGCCGTTAGCGACTGGCCGGTGCGTTTCCCGTCCACGAACAGGGCTGAGTGCAGCGACTTGCTTGTTTGCGAATGCGACGGTGGTACCAGCACAACAGCCGCGGCGAGTTTCTAGGTGCACTGCGAGAATGTGAAGCCGAATGGTTGCGCCGAAGTTGGTCGACCGTGCTGCCACCAGTCGTCAGCTTATCCAGTGCACTGGTAAGACGGTCCACTGTTTCCTCCAGGTGCGAGAGTCGGCCTCCTGGCTCTGAGACTCCAGTAGTGGCGATAGGTAGCTGTGCCGAAGACAAGCAGTCGCATATGCGGTCAGCAAGTGCTGCTAGCCGATCGAGACTCATCTCGTCGAAACCTACCAGTATGCATGCGTGCGGTCTGTGGGAGGCGTTGCAAAATCAGCTCGGGCAAAATTGGAAGCTGGCTCTCGTTTGAAGAGTGCTCACCTAGTAACTGACGCAACCGGTACATCATTTAGGACGGGCGCTGGTCGCCGAGTTCCTCGGAGAGGAGCTGTTGGCGTATAGTAACGTCTGCTGCCGGGCTAGTTGGTACATGGCTTTTAGAAATGGTTTTAGGCGCAAAAAGTAAGACACGTACAACCGAACAAAAGACACGGACAGGCACTGTTCGAAGACACGGACCGCTGTGCGTGTCTTTTATTCTGTTATCCATGTCATATTTTTGCGCCTACAACCATTTCTAAAAGAGCTGTTGGAGCATACTCTGTTGCGATGGCTCGGAGCGCTGCAGAACCATGCGTTTCAGGTCGTCATATGCGGTGGCCAAAGGCGTACCCGCTAGGAGGTCGTCTATGGCATCGGCGATGTCGGAGGGTAAGGCGGCGACGACGTGCAGGTATTTTGCTGTTTGTAAATTGAAGCGCCGGAGTTGACAAGGGTCTCTACATGCATAAAGCAAACTGAGAGATACTTGGGCCAACAGCTGGGAAGCTGAAGCTCTGCGGCGATGACAGGAGACGTAAGCGTGGCGTCCTCTCTATCAGCAGGACTAGGAGCAGCGTCGTCCGTGGCTAGTGTTCGAAAAGAAATCAAATCAAATCAAATCAATTGCAAAATCTAGTGACTGTTATTTTCGAATTTTTTATTTAGACCGTAAATTTTTTATTAAAAAGTGGCAAAAATCAAAACTTTTCAAAAAACGGTACTATCAAGTTTACAACTTGTAACTCAGCAACAAAAAATGATAATACAATTCTGTGAATTGCATCTAGTAGTACATCTACAGCGGACAAAATTGCTGTCACACATGAATCTGAAAAAAATTTAGTAAAATGGAAATACAGCTTTAGCAGAACCCATTGTAAACAACTTTCCATATTACAAATTTTTTTTTATATATTCATGTGTAACACATCAATTTTGTCCGCTTTAGAAGTACTATCAGATGCAATTCACTGAATTGTATTATCATTTTTCGTTATTGAGTCAGAGTTGTAAACTTGATGGTTTTGTTTTTGAAAATGTTCGATTTTTTGCCAGTTTTTTATAAAAAATTTACGACCTAACTCAAAAATTAGAAAGCAACAGTCACTAGATATTAAGTTTTTCTTTTAAATGTAACAAACCTCGTCAAATTTGGTGCAGTGGTTGCCGAGCAAAACGAATTCTCCTTTTACATGTATTTAGATAGGAGCACCCGAGCTAAAGCTTCCTCTGAAGTACATCGTCGAAAAATTCAGTCCAGCATTTGCCACTGTGTTACAGCCATGGAATAAATGGCCTTTAAAAGATATGCACGCCGAATACGCACATCTAAGCACGCAGGGCCTAGCAGACGACGCGCGGTGCATTCCACACTCATGGCCCTCGAGATGGCGAGCTGGCAGGTTTTGCTCCGGCCATCCGGCCATTCCCAGCAAAAAGAAAAGAAAAAGAAAAAAAAATATGTGGCGCTCGCGCTCCCCGCCGCCCCTGGATGGCGCTGTTGGCCGAGCAGTCCAGCGCAAACGGCGGCGGCCGTACACTCTAAGAAAAATGCCGGGGAAAACGGGAGTAGCTGGACAGTTAGTCCTGAAACGGGCGCTTTCGTCCTTCAGGGGACTAACTAGGAGTATACGCGCCGTGTGCAAATTTCGGAGAGTAAGTGCGTAGTCCCTGGTCGGAAAGAGAGGAACGGGAGGAGGAACGGCAACCCATGTAGTCCGTTGTTTTCCTCCGCGTCGTGGAGTGATGCGGCTAAGACGGTGTTGTCTATAAATCGCGAATAAATTGAAGTTCGTGCACTGTCTATTGAACTATACATGAAAAACAGTACTTTACCTCTTCGGAAGGAAATTGCTTGAAATTCGAAAGGTGGAACGTGAAGAGCCATGCACTTTATATGCACACCATACGTTAACGATACACATTAAACGCGCAGGTCATTGATGGACTGCCAGATGTTCTTGGTCTATAGTACCTAAGTTATTTCCGTTCCATAGAGATTACAAACTTAAGTGAAGCGATGTGTAGCTCAACCGGGGTATGCTACGCGACAGCGAAGCTGGCCTTCTCCGTCGTCTTGTGGGCTCCGTAAGGGCTCGCTACACGTACATCACGTAATGTGTGTCAGTTTAAATAATGCTAAGAATAATCTGGCAGCTTTCTTTTACAGCGAAGCTGTATATAGCTATGTGCCCTCCGGCGGTGGTCGATGTCCGTCCGTCTGCTCGTCGACTCGACATGAAAAAAAATTCGTCTCTAGTTTCTCGCGAATCCTCTGCAGCTCTTAATCTATAATGTAAGTTTCTTGAAAAAAAAATCATACTGAAATTGCCCGTTAAAACGGCTCTATCATTACGCCGAGTTTCATTTATTTATCATAATTAGTTGACAATGGAGTTGCAAACGTTACAGAATTCGGAACTGCTTTTCATACATGGCTGTCTACGGAGGGAGTGTGGTTACAGGAAATGGTTGTAACTCTTGTTTTATCGAAACTACGCCTAAACAACTCATATGACAATTAGCCAATAACACGACTCTGACAATACGCCCAGTTCAATCTACATTTCATTGTTACGTAGTTCACAGTGGAATTGTAAATATTGTGAAATTCCCGTCTGCCATGCGGCTGAGCTTGCACACGTAATACCTCACAAAAGAATAAGAATAAATCACTCCGCGGTCAAAAGATGTATTCGTTGTCTGTGTCTTGCAATAATAATAATAATAATAATAATAATAATAATAATAATAATAATAATAATAATAATAATAATAATAATAATAATAATACTAGATGCGTCGATTGAGATAAGGCAGACCACAGCTTCGCTGCTCGTCTTTCTTCACAGAGTGGAAGGGCTGATGAATTTTTTGCAGTCGCTTGTGGTTGCAAGTACAAGGAACGTTAGACTCTCGCCCCAGTGGCCACTCATTCGACTCTACATATCAGCTTTGAATGGGGCTAGTTCTGAATGCGCCTGTGGCCAGACGGATACCCAGGTGGTGGACCGAAGATTGTCGCAGGACATATCCCGATGATTTTTTTCGTCTCTTCCTCGAACATTTTGCCGTCTCAACCATCTAGTTCTCCAGTGACTTTATTTTTCCATGCACCTTTTTATATTCTTATCCATTGATTTTTGTGGTACTAATGTTTAATAACGTACTTTTCTCAACAAATTTTGTGTGGGTTCACACACCATCCATTGCCTCTGAACTTGTACCTTATCGCAGATGGCAGAGTTTAATTGTTATTGCCTTGTCTTGCTTTCGTTTAAGCATGCAATGCTTTTAGTTCCCGTTGTCAGCGACCTTCCAGTGACCTTGAACCAAAAGCCCGAGCCGTTATCTGGACACTGAAACGAGAACACCGGGGCACTCAAATGAGAACATCCGGGAAAGTTGCGAAAACGAAACGATATCATCTGGGCAACCAGACAAGACCGCATTACATATACGCTAGTTACTTTCCAAACAAGTTACAAAAAAATATTGATTCCGAGCTCTTCCTAATGTTTGTTCACAATATCACTCAAGCTGTAAGTTCTAGTACGCTGAAGTTTTATTTGTCATTTCCAGTAGCGTCGTTCAAAAGGCAGGTACACGGCACCATACACTTGATTGTCATCTTTTGACGCTGAGTGCTCCTTTCAACGCCAGTGGGCCGCGAGTCCCTCGGGCGCGTCCGGCGCGCCGCGAATGGCTGTTTGACCGAGACGAGACTTGCAATGAGTGTCTGTTTGTGACAGCGAACTACTGCGTCCACATGGACCAGTGCGCAGTATGGTGTGGTGCGGTGTGGTGTGGTGGGATGTGACTTTGGCAACATGCATTACACGCATTTTAAGAATGTGCCTACTATCACCTCCAGCCAACCTGCTTTGCCAGTAGCCATTTCACGCTTACATCTATTCTCGATTATCGGAGAGCCAGTATTTCTTTTTCTGTCTTTCTTTCTTTTTCTTTCTTTCTTTTTTTCACTTTGCAATGCGGTGATTCAGCGATTGATATGACAAGTGTCACGTTGAACGCCTACTCTGTAGTGCGATGATCTTCGTGAAATATTTACTAGTATCGTATCCTGCGTACTTCTTCCTGTTTTGTTTCTTTTTTCATTTCAGTCGCACCTTTTTTATATTGCCTGAATTGATCGCGCATACTATTACGTTGTGCCATTGAACATTTGTTACGTTGATGTACTCGTTGTTTTCCCTTACTGTAAGGTCTGGAAGCTATTCACAAATAAATGTATTTTCTTAAAATAAGTGAAATAAACATGCTGCAAGCAGGCACGGAGTTTTTTGTTTCGGTGTAATTAACGCTTCAACCATACTCTTCATAATTATAATAATGTCTGCTTGGGAGGCAACTGTAGCATACTAAGAAACGAGTAAATGATGGCACAATTCATCATATTACGCTTCGCGCACAATTTCTCGTTCCATCCAGCCTTGGAGCTGCGGCACGCAGCAGGCAATGGCGCGCAAACGCACGCAGCAGAGCACAGGGGTTTTCTTTAATGCGCAATGAAACCATTCATAAAGCTTGCTGCGCCTTAACCGAAACATTCAATAAGTGTTTGCATTTTCAGCGATACATCACCATGAACATTTGCCTTTGAACTGGCACAGGCAGTCCTACGATTTAGGCTTATTCTTTCGCTAACAAAGCCAGCGCTGGATACGGAGTTCAAAAGCTCGATGAAAGGGGCGAGTGGTGGCTGTTCATACTACAAGTATCTACCCGTGTGATTACGGAACTCTTGTAGAGATATACCACTTCTACATACACACGTGACTGTAGTGGGAGAGAATGTGCACAAAAAAAATAATAGATTTGAAAATAAATAGCAGTCAGCGCGCACTTTACCCCTCGTACACCTTCAGCCTGTCATTTGCTAATCAGTAAGGGATCATATAGCAGAGGAACATTCTGCTTTTCTCGCCTCATCCAAGCCGCAGCAACAGTACCGCAGCCCGCGAAAGCCTCCTCGAAGCATGAAAAGCCCTCGGCTGCGAGCGCCGCGGTACGGAGAAGGACCCGGCCACGCCCACCATTGAACTTTCACTCCGTGCGAATGGGACGGCCGGAGCCAAACCTGCGAGCGCGCGCAGATCTGGGAGAGGCTATGCCACCTATGCGTGCCCGACAGGCGGCTACTTCGCTCGATCTCGCAGCCATATATTGAGCGTCGACATTGGCGTTGGCATGTGCAGCTGCATCTGCAGTCTCCCGCAGTTTCATTACCTATTGTGTTCGATAGCGGGTCTCCAGTAACTGCGCTCAGCACCAGCCGGCTCGTCACCGTGGTTTCTTTAATGCGACAGTGTTAAGGGACCCGTGTCGCAGAAAATCCGGTGTCGGCGTCCACCGTCAGCGGCGTTGTCTGTCAGAAAAAAGTCATCCCGAACCACAACCACGCGGGCCCTCCGCGTGGCGCACAGGCGTTACGAAATTAATTGAATTTCTCAAAGTAATATGCGCCAAGAGAGAGAGAGAGAAAAAACATTTATTTGAACCATCGAGGTGGTTGCTATGAGGTCGAGTGGGTGGTGTCCTCATTCCAGGACTCCACTGGCCATGGCTGCTCGACGTACTTGCTGGACGAGAGCTTCTTGTCCCGCCAGGGTATCGCCGGTCAGCTGTACCTCCCACCGCTCAAATGACGTGCTAGGCGTCTTTAAGTGTTGAGGTTTACCCCCGCACCCCCACGAGATGCGCCAAAATGCGCCAAAAAATTCGTAAAGTCCGACTTACACACAACCTACAGACATGATAACGTCGGATTGTAATTTGAATATACGAGAAAACACAATTTTGTTACGCGGAAACTCACACACAAACCCCCTTTTCCTTGCTTACGGGCATATGAGCCATTTATGAGTCACTGCTCCGGACCTTTTTCAGCCTGTTTATACACTCATGCTGCATACGAAACTGACTTTTTTTTACACGATAGTGTCATATGCCGGACTCCACCAGATGTACCACTGTACCACCAGATGTAACTTCCTGTACCAGATGTGACGTCGGCGCTAACTCGTAAAATATGCTCTCTCTTGACAGGGATTGCGCAGCCATCTAGGAGCGGTGTAGCGAAGTACTGCATCATGACACTAACGAGCGCCGACAGTGAGCGCAGCGGAGGCTCCAACGCGGTGTAGCCTGGTGTAGGCGGTGTATACACCGCCTACACCAGCCGGCTCGTGCTCTGGTAACGATGAATTTTCCGCTGGTTTGTCTTTCGCGTCCGATCGTCGCCTACGGCGGCGGCTCCGCCTGGCACGGCCGTGAGCACCCTATCTTGAAAGCGATGAGCGATGGATACAGAGCGCGCCGAGTGGTGAAAGCTTCGTGCGCGCTGTGTTCTCGCTGCTTATTTCGCATTGAAGCGTGAGGCAGCACGGAGGTCAATTCGGTCGCTGCCGCTGCCGCGCCATCTAGTCAGATGTGTTCGAATTTGTTTGTGCGCTTTCTTGATTAGCAAACTTAATGCGTTCAAGTTTGCTAATGAAACGTGCCATTGAGTATACCATGCTTGGACGTAATTAAGGTCAGCTTGCAGCAGCAGTGTGTCGCCTGGTCCAGTTATCTCCCAGTAAATTACACAGTCATCAGCAAAAAGTCTAATTTGTGAGGAAACATGGTTAGGAAGGTGGCTAATATAAATTAGGAAGAGTAAAGGCCCGAGAACGGTCTCTAGCGGTACACCGGAGAGGGCAGAGTCACATTTGTTTGCTGTGACATCCTGCTTTCGATTTAATAATAATTTTTAAAGAACTCAATCCACCAGAGTACGCTAGGGTCGATGTTAAGGGTTTTAAATTTTAGAAGAGGAAGGCGGTGAGAGACGGTATCAAATGTTTTCTGAAAGTAAAAAAAAAAAAAGATGCAGTCTACGACTCACGGTCGAGGACGTGAAAGAGGTCGTTAGTAAAAAGAAGCTGGGTTTCACAAGAGTAATGTTTCCTGTAGTCGTGCTGATGCGTACAGAATAAGCTGTTACTTTCAAGGAAGGTTACCAGGTTAGAGTATATTGCATCGTCTAACAGCTTGCACGAAATGCTGGCTAATGTGATGGGTCTATAGTTTTGAGCTGGATGAGTTGCCTTGCTTGGGAACTGGTAGCACCCTCTCCTCCTTCCAGTCGTGAGCAAACTTGGAACACTGCAAAGACTGAGTAAATATTGGTGACAAGATTAATTATGAATATGTCCCAGTCTGCTTCAGAAACACAGCGGTGATTTCCTCGGTACCAGGTAAAGATGATGGCTTCAGTGCCTGTATTAATTTGGCTATACCAACCCAGTCAACCAAGATTGGATCCATCAGAGCAAAAGAAGTCAATGCAAGCTTGGGGGCAATAAAATGGTTTTGGAGAACAATACAGCACTGATTGCTTGGTATGACATCACCTTGCTCATCGCATAGCTGAATTTCCTGCTTTTTTGGCCCACCCACAATAATGCGAAACTTCTGTGGATTGGATTGTAACAAAGATGGAAGTGTACAGGTAAAAAAATTGTCTTTGGCTACCCTAAGTGTCTGTTTATACTTTAAGAGGGTGTTGTGTTACACCGCCCACCTTTCACTGCTGTCATAACGTGACGCACTTCCGACACAATCTCTATTGATTCTTGCGAAGGCGGTTCAGCGTACACGTATACCAAGTGGACCGGAAAGAAGAGTGAACACAATGCCGTGGAACGTACTTATCTATTAGTAATTAGACTTGGTCTTTGAAGATAGACCTGTTTTGTTCAACCGAACGCTGTGAAAAGCCGCGTAAGAATTAGTAAAAAAAAAAAAAAACTCCCATTTCGGCGTTAATTGAGTCGACGTTAGCCTTTTTGTATTCGAAAATTACCGTAGTAGAATGGGCTTTCCGTAAAGATGTAATGTTACACTTGAACCAGAGAATGCAGTGATTGCTAAGACCGGGCAGATGTGTTAAATCGCAAATCTCATCAGGCTATGTGGTTAGAAATCAACCTAATAGATTTGAAGAAGTGGTACGCGTGGGCTGTTTCACAAGCGGTGTTATATTGAAGTCCGCACAAGTTTATAAATTGCGCGCCCGGACGTGAGTGACGTGTAAGGGCCACTGTTTTTATCGCAAGACATATCTGGAAAACTGAAATCCGCAAGAAGAATGATAGGAGAGGAAAGGTACCTCCCAAGGTAGGATAGGAGAGGAAAGGTGCCTCCCAAGGATGATAGGAGAGGAAAGGTTTTTATCCCAAGAGATATCTGGAAAACTGAAATCCCCAAGAAGAATGATAGGAGAGGAAAGGTACCTAACATTAACATTGCGTAAATCATCGTGTAGGGCGTCGCAAAAGTTAGATGAGGAATTTGGCGGACGGTAACAAGCCCATAAAATAACATTTTTCTCGCCTAAGCGAACACATGCGCCCGATAGTTCTAAGGGGCACGGGACTTCGATGATATGGGAGGGCAGGCGCACTGAAACTGCGATTGGAACGCCCCCGCCTATTCTTGATTCATGGTCAGACCTGTAGAAATTGAATGCGCTTGCACATTGAAGAATTTCACTATCACGCACTTTGCTCGAGAGCCATGTTTCACATAGGGTGACAATATCGGCAGCACAATAGTCGATAATAGAAGCCCGTACCTCATGTTTGCGTATTACGCTTCGAATGTTGGCGAAAAGAAAACGAACGCTTTTCTTTTTTTAGTACTCCTGTCATCTCTGCCTCGAAATTGCGATGTGTTGTTCCCATTACGACTCTGAGCGGCATCGAGGGAAGTGGTGCAAAGTTTCGGACGTAAGGATGTATTTTCCTTGACTTCACATTGTTCACACACACTGTCAGTTATAGGGTAATAAACAAAACATTCCTTGTTTATGCATACTTTGTTATACCGCAGTGAATATTGCTAGCCTGTTGCTTTACCATATTCGAGAAGTTTCTTGCGTGAGCTGCGAGTCTTCTTACAGAAATCTTCGCTGATGCTTATACGTGATGTTCTCAAATTTTTCTTGCTTGCAACAGTAGAGTCCTTGAATTTATTAAAAGAAGGCTGCACTATTATCGGCCGGCATTTATTCGTGGTGTAACTGCCCAATATGCGATCTCTATAGAGATAACTTCATCAGGTACGTTCACGCAAAGAAAAGACTACAGTATTTTCGTGAACTTTTACTTCTGGTTGTGACAATGTTTCAGTAGCGGAGTCAGCCATGCCATAAAATATTAGATTTTCCAGCCTAGACCTGTCCTCAACATCATCGAGGCTGGCATTCAACTGAGGGTTTTCATCGTCTCACACGACCGAGTTTTCTCATTGATCAAAGGTGTGAACGCGGGCTTCAGCGGTCGCTAGTCACGTGTCAAGTTCACATGCGGTTTGCTCAAGGTTTTACTGGCTAGATCTGACATCATCAAGCATTTTTGGAGCTCTTCGTCGCGGGCATCCATGTGAGCGGTAACAGCTTTTACAACGTAAGCCAGTTCCTTAGGTAGCCGACTTACATCATCATCGGGACCTAGATTGAGTTCTATGTCTACGCACATAAAGAGCAATCTAACAAATTGAAAACATTCATAAATATTTAACCACAAAGTAGTTGGTCATGGGAGAAGCAGCAGAAAGACCTAATTTAATTTCTTACAGTGGTACGATGCAGCTGAACCAACCTGTGCAAGAAAGCAGAAGGGATTCATTGGCATATGGATGTCAGCCGCTCTCCCGTGCCCACTGAAGGCGCCGCGGTTGGAGACAATCCTGAATTGGAGGCATATGTCATGCATTGCATTAGGAAAGGTGGCCAGCCCATGGCCAAGAGCACTGGTCGAATGGGTAGCTTTGTTAATTCAACCATGCTGTGGGAATGAATCATTAGCGAGAAGCAGGAGTCCCCGACGAACGGGGTAGACATGGCAGTCTCGAACCGCGGGGCGCGTTGGGAGGCGGCCCTGCTCAGCCACGACCTCGCCGATCAACTCTGGGCCGTCCGGCACGCCGAAGAAGCCGCCCGTGTCCAAGGACTCGACGGCGTCACCTAGGCTGGGGTGCTTATGGCCCCACTCCCCCCAAATCGCCGGACATTTCAAATAAAGTTTTCACTCACTATAGCGCCCCCGTTTAGAGCAAGCTTACTTAAGTTCGAGCCCAGTTATCCCCTGTGGGCGGGGCTCGCGCAGGAACTGTGGGTATGTTTACGTGGGAGCTGAGGAGAAAGCCATGAGGAAGGAACACTGGCGGCATGCATGCGAGAGGAACAGGCTAAGCATCATATCTCGGCCATTCGTTCCGCCAGTTATTAGCTGTCTAAGAGAAGAAAGTTGAACACTCAAGTGGCCGACTATCTCAAAATAGTACCCATTAAAAAAAAGAACACAGGTAACGAATTGAGAAAAAAAAAAGACGCGCAGTTGAAAAATGTCCATGGTTAACGAAGAAAAGCATAGGCATGAAAAGGCTGTAACTTGGCAAGAGCACCACCTACTTGCACAAGGGTTGGTCGGTTGATCAGTAGGTTTGATTTTCATTAAAAGAAATAGGGGGGGGGGGGGGGAGAACGAAGGAAGGAAAGAGCCACGGGCTACGTTGCCTCACCTCTAGGTGGAACTTGAAGTCAAACGTAATGACATCAAAGCTTTGTTTTGTTTCTTCTACTTCACAAGCTAGAAACAACATCCACGAAACACAATGACGAAAATACGAACACAGCATGTCTACGTTTATTTTTATCTCTATCTCTTGCTACGTTGTTTCGCTTTACCAACAAGAGGCACCCGGCGTGACAGCACAAACCTGTACAAATCACCCGGCATTTAAGAACGGGGTCCCTGCGTACCTCCTTTCTTTACGTATTGTTTTGTAGGTATAACAGCGTGAGCATTTTCACGGCTCGTTTGCGTCAGGGCGAATAATATTTAGGCACCCCATATTTTACTTGAGTTCGTCTTGTGACAGCACACTGATGTGTATTACTTTAACGTCAGAAACCAGAACGGTGTGGTTAAAAAAAAAACAAGAAAAAAAGAAGAATGTATAAATTATCGCACGCTCACAAATTCTCCGCTATGGTCAGGAATAAATGTTGCATACGGCGTGTTTAAGAGAAGGCAACGCACAATATTTGTGATAAAGTGAAGCACTCTTCAGTCCACTATTTTAGGTTTGTTTTTCTCAAACGAATTCCGTAATTCCTTCTTAGAACATTTCGCTTGTTTTTGATTTCCACTGCTCTTTCAGTCACCGTTTCAAGCAAAAGAAAGCACGCTTTCTTGCACGGCATGTCATACCAAAGGTTCTGTGAATTTGTCTCCAAACCACCGTTTACGGTACGGCGCTGTTATGCATGGAGAGACGTTCGTTAAGCACTCCCGAGACCGGGACATCTCCAGCGTGGGCGCGCCTCGCAACCGCGGCGTGTAATAAGCTGAAGAGGCCGCATCGTCCCTGCACTGTTGATGGCGCTTCTAACGCGCAGGCGCCCGAAACATTCGGCGGGCCTGCACTGCGGCCGTCCAAGAGAGCTATGACGAGGACAGACCATCACCGCGGCGGCGGGAAAGCTGCTCTTTTCGCCCGCGCGGTTCATCCAATCCGACTGGCCTGTTCCCACTCGTCCCCACCGTTTTACTCTGCCTTTTAGTGATATTAATTTTATTAATTCCGGCATCGGCCGCCGAGCCAATAAATAGCCTCGGTGTACCCCTTCCTCACGAGAGCCGACCGTCGGCACCGCGGGGGCGGAATAGCGCCGGCGCGCCGTAATTCCTGGCCGGCTGCGTGCGAGCGGAACCCCCTTCCCTCTAAATGTCTGCAGGATGCGCGATGTCGTGCAGTTATAACGGCGCATAATTGAAGGCCCAGGCTTGAGCCGGCCGGGCCCTAAAAGCTCGCGAGCGGGAGAACTTGTCCCCCGACCGCACTTGGGGGCCGACGTGCACTCACGTCCTTCCGGGACGCCGGGGAGCTCTCCCGAATGGGGACGCCCGGCCATCGAGGCGCGCACGGTTTCGCCTCGGCACTCTTCGATCCTGACAAATCGGTGGCCCCGAGTGACAAAATTCGGAGCAGTGACGTGCTCCAGGTGCGCAATGGCTCCCAGATCGACGTCCCCGCTCGCAGCCCGGGCCCGCGCGCCGCCTTTCCGTAATGGGCCGCGTAGAAACAGCTTGGCCGTCCCGTGTGTTCCGCGGACCGCCTCGCGCCCTTTATTGGATTCGCGCGCGCAACACTCGATAGCGCCCCACGGTTTCCCGTCGCTCGCATGTGCCGCCGGGGCTCGTTCGTAGAATGCCCCTCTCGGTCGGGAGAGCACTCGCTCGCTCATAAAGGCCACCCATCCCGGAACCTGGCCGTGCGCAGAGTCGCACAAGAAGAGGTCGTTCCATTATTATTATTTTTTTTTTCCTTAGCTGCAGGGCTCAACTACTTTAAAAGCGGCGCTCTCTGCACCGTGACGTCGCGAACGCGCGCCGTCACCGTAACATTGGCAAAGGAGCGAATGTGGGAATCTCGATGCTGAACAACTACCTGAGCCCCATTGCAGCGCCTAAGTGAACCGGCTCCTCCATAGTTACTTATTCATGTTGCTCGGGAAGAGGAAGAGCTGAGCCAAACACTTGGTTGGTTCACGGTGGTTAATAGTAATGAAGTAAAAAGAAGTAAGTGCCCGAGCTGCAAATTTTCTTGTCTTAGGTGCCACGGTAGAGAAGAGGAAAAAGGATAGCGCCTTGCTGCAGAGAAAAAATTCAGATAAATTGAAAATATTGAGGCCGTAATTTCCTCTTTTCTAGGGTGCCTCCTTCAAGAGAAAATATCTACATTTTGTGCTGAAAGCTTGGATATTGAGAGTCTGATTTTATTTCAGTACAGTTAATTATTTATTATTTTTGTTTTTCAAGCACGAAGGAGGATTTGCGCTTGTGGTACTTTACGGTACTATAAACAGAAAAGTGATGTGAAAAGAAGCTTCTCCCAATTTTTTGTAAGGACTACTGCACCTGACAGGAACATCATGCATGCCAGAAAACTGTCTGGGCCAGTGGAAATCGTCACTGAAGTGTCATCTGTGTTTGGTGATCACCGCTGCAATCGTCTCCCTACCACGGAGTAGCTATCATAAGTTACGTACGCCCGAGCGCCGGTCAATAAGAAAGTTTGCTTACGTAAAGAACTGTAATGTGCCAGGGTTAGTAGTCATAAGGCTTCTCTTACGTAAAGGCCGACCAAGATTGCCAAATATGGTCGTCATACTATCCTGCCGATCGCTAATATGAGTGGCGGGCGCCCGAGGCAATGAGGAATTGCAATAACGTGGGAGAAGTTTTGTGAATACGAGCCCAGTATCTTTGGCACGCTCAGGAGGCAGAAATATGCTGCAAAAAATTCACCGACGATTACGATACTCCCTTATGCGAAATTTGGGCGCAGCTGTATACGCGTTTCCATTTCGCGATATATTGGCTGGCGCGGACAACCTCGTGCGGCACGTTGCAAACGGAGCGAAGTGTGGCGTGACTACCTCGCTACTCGAGAGATCGCAGGAGGAAGCGCTTGGGTGACGCGTAGGCACGATTCACAGCAGCCGCCGCAGGCAACTTCCGCTCATGCAGCGCTTTGTTGCCATACAGAAGACTACTCGCGCAACTCTGGCGCCATCTCGTAGCCACGTCGCCGCAAAGCCCCTCGTGCGCGGCACTTCGCTTTTCTTCTAACGCTGTCGCCATACCCTCCTCCTCCTCTTTGCTCCTCGCGCTCTTCGCTCTCGCCGCTTTTTATTGTGATAGAAATTACTATATGAACGCTCCAGGCGCATTTCTACCATCGGCGTCGGCGTCGCCGTGAAGTTCTATATAAAATTCAAGGGCAATAAAATCGTCACCGCGCGCCGTATGCTGTATGTGCGAGTGAAAGCGTGCGAGGGTGAGCCGGTGATCGCGGCTCACTTCCTGCCCGCAGGAAATCGGGGTGAAACGTGTCGTCTTCTGTACGCGCAAGGCTCCGAGGGCAGGGATGGGAGAGGTGGCCCGGGCGGCCGCGCGCCCACGCGGGCCGCTGTATCTTGAAAGCTGTGTGCAACGGGGTCAGAGTCCTCCGCGCGCTGCGTTTCCGCGGCTTAGTTTGCGTAGATGCGACAGGCAGCACGAAGGTCAATTCGCTCGCTGCTGCCGCCGCGCTTCCTCGCTCCAGCCTTTTGACAGCGAGTTTCCGCAGTCATAGAGTGAGATGTGTTCATGCTTACTTGTGCGCGCGTCACATCATGCTTGGTAATTTAATTAGTATGCCTATGTTTACAAATTTATAGGGCCGATGAAATAACTATCCTTACTTCGTATAGCTGTTCATTAATTTGCTATCGCAATCGATGCTTCGCCTTTCGGGCGAAACTGCGGCTTTTTACCCCGCTGCGCTCCGCGTTCACTCTCATCTGTCGATGTGCTCGTTCGCTCGGTTGCAAGGTAGAACGCCAACGCCGACTCACGCCGCAAGAACGGGCGCCAAACAGGTGTGCTCTAAAAGAAATGAAAGTGCTATAAGGAGATGATTAAGGCTGCTTGAAAAGCCCGCTAAAGCAGATATGCAAGAGGTGTGCTCCACATTGTCGCCTGTTGGTACAGAGGTGTCACTATATTGGTAATGCCCCGACAGACGTCCAATCAGAGAAGGTGAACTCTGCAAAGGTGCCAAGCAGGGACGCATGCGCAATGTTGTATCGTCAGTCGCCAGATAGCTCATACTATTCAAGCTATGTTTAAGGTGATTAGGATAGTAAACTCAGCAAGTTTCAAAAACTTGCTGAGTTTACTGTCAAAAACACAAAGGACAAGAGGAGAGGTTCACACCACAACGACTGGATTTTTTTTTTAATAGTGGGATCCCTGGTGCCAACATGGCCTTTTCAGTTGACATTGAAGACCTCTTCTACAGCATTCCCCATGATGCACTCTTTGTAGCTGTGCGTGAACTTATTGATCATTGCAGTGCTGTAAACTTCCAGAATGCATGTGGTATGGCGGTGGATGCCTTTCTAGAGCTCCTATCCTTTTATCTGTCATCCACTGCTGTTGAATTCAAAGGTTCCTTGTTCCTTCAGAAAAACGGAATATGTATTGGCTCTAGTGTTGCCCCAGTGCTTTCCCAAATATTTTTAGCAAAATTTGACAAGAAACTTCAAGGCTTCCTTCTAAACAAGCTTGTATGCAAAGTTTTTAGGTATGTGGACGATTTTTTAGTACTTTTAGAGCTTTTACCAAATGACACTCTGCCTGCAGCAGTAGGCGATGTATTCACTGCTTTTAAAGCTTCTTCACGCACTCTTAATTTCACTCATGAACTTCCTAGCAATTATTCCATCAGGTTCCTAGAACTGCAATTAACATTCTTTGATGGCGGGCATTTGTGCTGGATGTTTTCACCTAGGGGCAAGAAAGCTCTTTTACCATTTGGATCTGCACATTCAAAGATTGTAAAAAGAGGGATTGCAATGAATTGTTTCCGCAATGCACTTGAAAGAAGCTGTCACCATGCTATTAAAAGTAGCTTTGACGCACAATTCCAACGTTTATAAGCTGCAGGGTTCCCTCCGCCTCTTTTGAAAATGGTGGCTGAATCGCTGCTTCAGAGGCTAAAGAAGGAACGTACGAAGCTGGTAGATGGTGGGGCAACTGAACGTAGGAAACTTGAAGTTATGCCGTATGTGCATAAAGTGAGCCACAACATCAAGAATGTTGCCGCCAAGCAGGGAGTAATGTGTTTTCTGCCCCTTGTAAGCTTTCGGGTCTGTGCTCGCGCATTTCTCGAGGCAGGGCAAGGAACCACGTTTGCACAACGCAGCATGAAAACCGTTTTACGGCATGTGCTGCAGGGGTTGTCTAGAAGTTCCCTGTCACGTGCGAAAGATTTTACATAGGCCAAACCGGTCGATGTATTAATGACCGCCTGCGTGAGCACCACTCCTCCCTGGGGTCAGATAACGGTGCAAACTTGCCTCGCCATTGCAATGAGTGTGGTTGTTACCCTTTGTTCAGCAATGTGACGATTCTTGGTAGGGGCAAGGGCAAAGAAGAGCGAGAAATCTTGGAAGCGCGCTACGTCAGTTTATTAGGTGATGACTGCGTTAGTACAACCTCGGTGCGCTTACTTGAAAAAGAATTTGAATTTCTAGGTCGGTCACGATAGAAGCGTTTCTTGTTTTTTCATGCTATGTGATTAGAAAAAAAAAAAGTCGTTGTGGTGTGAACCTCTCCTCTTGTCCTTCGTGTTTTTGACTGGTTTTTTCGTTCAAGTATGTACCAACTGGCCCAAATTTCAACCCTTCAGCAAGTTGCTAACGGATCCAATGCCGACAATACATCGTGAAGGCAGAAAGGGACCGCAAGGAACAGCACTAGTATAATGCCTCTTCCATCCCTATCAACTCGCGGAAAGACAAGATGGCTGAGTGGACTCGCGAGATAAACGCTTAATATCAAATAATTTTACTAGAAACATACAGTATGGCCAACTGCAAAATTAGTATTATGGGGCTGCCTACATCAACGGTTTGATACAAAGGCCTCGGCGATAATAGTTAGCAATATATATGCCTACCTAACGCGTCACATCATGTACTCTTGTCCTATGAAGTTCATGATGCGTTGATGGTATATTGGTATCGCATGGACCATTGTGATGAGTTTGGATCGTCACGTTGCAAGGCGTGTGACGCGAGGAAGGTGGAGAAGACGGTGCATGATTAGAAACACACGACAATTATATTAGACGGCACGTAAACATGAATATCTTCAACTAGACCCATACATACAAGGTTGTTCGTAAACAGAAAAAAATGTAGTCCCACGAGGTTGCGGTTGAAGTCCGGAATGTGGTGAGACGTAGAGTCCTTGAGGTGGAACACTCGCTCGTAGAGTGATGACCGGTGTGGAAGAGCAGACGCAGCAGCTCGGGGCCGGAAAAGGTGGACGGCCCACAGCTCCGTAGACGGGAACAGTCCACTCCGAAGTCTCGAGCAAGACGACTCAAGGTGCTCGTTTCGATGACGGACGCCCGGTCACCCGAACCTCGCGCGTAGAAGCGGGTTCCGACATGTCAGCAGGCCGACCTGAGGCCTCGTGCAAGGCGATGACCCGAGGCGCTCCTCTTCTCGATGACGGACGCTCGCTCTCCCGAACCTCGCGCGCAGATGCGGGTTCGAGGCTGGAGCAGGCCGCTCCGAGGTCTCGTGTCGTGCAACGACCCGACGCGTTCCCTGTCCCGAAGACGGACGCCCGGTCAAGTGAACCTCACCGGTAAATGTGGGTTCCGTAGGCCCGGCGGCCCTATAGTCGCGCCGGCGTTCCAACGATCTCCGTTGCGCGAGGTCCTTCTAATTCGTTGCACGAGCCTCCCTTGTCTTTCTTTTCCTCTTGTTGAGGACAGCCGCAATGTCGTCTGCTCTGGTGTTCCGTACTTTGTGAGTACTTCTTCACAACCATAATGTACATAAACATGCAACACTCAACGCGGTTGCAGGTCAGAAGTGGCATGTCAGCGGCGCCGAAGAATGCGCATTATACAAGCGCTCAGCAGAGATGAAAATATATATTCAATGTTTATTACAATTATCATGCTGTTTGAAATGCTCATTCACGAACTTTGACCTCTTGTCCTACGCATATATTGTAACACAGATGACACGAATATCCTTCACCCCCGCTGCTTGGCAGACAGAGGTCGGTATGACGTGATTGACTGTAAGCGAGCGAAATTTACATTGCATGACGGCCCACAATTTTCCCAGTTTATTAGTAAAAGGACAACGTAATACTAAGTACTTGCGACTTTCTTCACTTTGTGAGAGAAACAATACACATACGAATCACAAGCGACTTTTCTTCAGCCGGTTCTCAGTTGCCGCAGACAATTTCGGGCGTGTTGCATTTTGTTCCTTTCCAAATACGTGATATAGTTTGGGCCGGTAAACGGATTCTCGACTGTATATGTTTGTTTAGGAACGCCGTACATATAAACGTTTCTAAGAAAATCCTTTCAAGTGAGAAAAAGCTCTCGTTCCGTGCTCTTCAGGCGTCTGGAGTATTCTTTTGCTTTCATAATTATGAATCTATAGATAGAAATCTGCTCGGCCGATTCGCCATTTTGTTCAGTTTTCTTCCTTGTGTCTTCCTCCGCTTCCCTGCTGTATTTTCGACATAAATGTTGTTGTTTTTTTGTTTTTTCAACTATATGTATATATTATAAATATACCATGAGCGTAGCGAACGTGGCGTTTTTGCTGAGAGGTTCTTAGGCGAGATGCACATATTTTGCCTGCAATAACGGCACGCTTCAGCAGACTAATTAACCAAAATTCGTTAATTACTTTTTATTAGAACATTGGGCATAGTTGTTTACATGACAAACCCAGAGGCAATTGTATGCTAATAATATTGCACAAGGGTCGCGAAGCTTGCACGAACGGTGTTCCAGAACCAAAATGTTAGTAAGATATATATATAAAGTGGGTGGGGGAAGGCAGGGAGGTTAAGGAAGACAGATATCCAGTTTGCTACCCTGCACTGGGAAGGGACAAGGGGAGACGGAACGATATTTAAAAGAAGAGAGAAAAAAAGTGCACACACATGAAAAGAGAGGGGGGAGGGGAAACACATAAACACACAAAGGAACACGTCAACAAAACGCGCTGCGACAGAAGCTAGGATAGGAGATGAGGGAAGAACTACAACTCGGAAACATTGAAACGTAAATTGTTCAATGTAACAGCTTAGGGGCAAATTTATTGCCAAGAATTATACAAGTATAAGGCCCCCAGTGAGCTCTATTTGTGCTCCTTTTTGAAATGTGCCACCTAAATGACGCTTTGCTCATATCTTGCGTCACTTTAAGGAAAGCGCCCGTTCCTGATGTCTGTCTGTCATTTTAATTAATCTTTAAGGCACACTTGCACTGTATCTCATCGCACTTTTCCAGGGTTTCTGTCTGCTGAACACGATCAATTGAAATACGTATAAGTGAGCTAAGAATGGCTGCTCCTGTGCCTCCCCCCCCCCCCCCCGACATTGTTACGTCTCGTGAGGGTCATCTTCACGACGATGAGTATGGCGCAATATGCGAAGAAATGTGGGGATGCGCGAGATCTTGAGTTCAGAAACCCCATGGCTGGCGCGAACGCCGCCCCCCCCCCCCCCCCCCCCCGACAAAGACAACGACGTTTAATCAACGGGCAAAGAAAATGACTTCTGGAAGGTCCCCTTCGGCAACTTGGATTGGGCATTACGCTTCCTGTGGTACTATCTCTTGGGGCGTCAGCGCTAGGAAACTGCTATAAAAATGTATGTGATGCCATATTTAATTTTATAGGTGCAGCAAAGATAATGCCTTGTTAATTTTATCGTTTCGATTTCCCCTCAACATGAAAATAAGAATATTAACTTCAAATTTTAACATAACATAACCTGAAAATTGATAATAATGATTTGTATTCATTTAATACCTCATTCTCAATTTACAAAATTCCATTTAAGTATTCTTCCCTGTTTACCTACTGCTGCCCTATTAATGGCCGGTCCACCGTAGTGGGTTGAGCCATACCTACAGGCACCAAACCAAACCAAACTACTGAGCCTTGTGAATCTCGTGATCTAGCTAGTTTATGGCTCAGTTCATATAATCTTCGTCACCATACGGAACGACCCGAGGTTCAATCCCAGTAAGGTAATAGACGGATTATATCTTAAGCAGAGGAGCGAGCGCGCTCATGTACGCACGTAGTTGTACGCATGGTATCTCCAGTGCACACGCACGAATGCGTAGATTGTGTCGCGAGGTCGCGAGCGCCGAGCAGCACGCAAGTCTAGCGTCGTATATTTGCGTCCTTTGGATATGACGTCACCTTAAATTTTCTTTAAACAAAAATGTCGCCTTATCGCACCGACGGCTTTTACATCTATTTATAAAACGACCTGGTTTGTTCTGCGAACGCCGGGGTGGGTGAAACGTTTATTCGTGCTCGAAGGGGCCTTTGCAGAATAATGATGGAAGTGTAAGACTTATTAGCGCGACCATGAACAAATATTTATCTAAAGAGACAGCTGTGCCTCATTCTATAGCAAGAAAACCTTTTGATTGTTGAAGCATCATGTCGACATTATAGCTTGTTAAGCAGCGTAAGCCCAGGAAAATAAACCACGGAACAGCCGACTACCTCGCAGTCACAACAAGCAACGTCATGTATAGTCTGGCCATTGGTTCGAAATGTGAAAAGCGAAGTTAGCTTCTATAGCAGTGGCACTTGTTGACGCAATCTGCAGCAGCCGCTGTATTGCTCTTCAAACCAAGCTACAGTAAGCACTTAGAAATGCGAACAGTCAGGCGCACCTTTCTAAAGATCGCGTCATCAGTGCCAAGGAGAAAGCGACTACCAAGCAAACACAACGTAATTTTCTTTTTCGCTTGAGTGAAATCACAGTCCCATTTTTCTGTCACCATCCTGATACATACACTGATGCCGTCAAAACTGTGGTTTAAGCGAACATTGCTCACCAGAAGTTGACTGGGGACATTACTGAACTCAGGTTCAATTGAACTCAGGCCTGAAATATCCAGTAAGCAATGTCTCAGAATGCAATAATATTTTTCTCAAGAAAGCCAGGCAACAACTATCACTTGTAGCATTTCATAGAGAAAAAGAAATAATGGTGGCATGGAACAACTGAAATTCCCTTTATCCTTTATATTATGAAATAATTTAAAAGAATAGTGCCGAGACAAGGAAAATTATTCGATTACAGTGTTTTATTTAAAAGCCATTGATGAACTGAGGATATGCTCGCAGTAAATACCGTCACTTAGGCCACATAAGTATAAAAGAAGCGTCAAGCGCAGAACCAGGTGACTGCAGAATACTTAGGCAAGCTGCTTATTTGGACGTGTATGTTATGAATGAAGTAACCTTCAGCACTTTGAGGACTTCAGCTTTTGTGCAACGTGGCTCTGAATACAAGCTTGAAATAAATAAATAATAAATAGAAGAGTTTGCTACGTAGCAGCTCGACGCTTAACTGTGATATTATACTAAACCAGCGCATTCACTCGTTGTACTGGAGTACTCTTGCTGAAAAGAGAAAAAAGAAATTGCTCGGCCTTGTTTCAGTGGACAAGCTTTGCTCTTCAAATCACAGCTTATAAAATGCTCCATCCGAGCAGTGCCGCTACTGAAGAGAGCGCCACATTTCGCCCAGGGAATGATATACTTGATGGAGCGCACTTTGTGGTCGTAAGGGCCGTAGCGGTTTTACGACAAGCTCATAGGTCGGCCCGACAAGCCTGCGGGGACGGGGAGGCTCGGAGCATCGCCCATAAACTCACTTCCCGCGCCGCCGCTGAGCGAGCTAGGAAGCCTGGGGTTCGTTGCCGTGAGCGGGCCACGCACGTAAGCGGCATCATATCGTTCCCAATGCATATGCATGGCCCAGTGCGAGGACTGCGGCGCACGTCCGCGCCGCCCCCGCACGTGGAATGGGGCAATTGAAGCGCAGGGGACGCAACCTCGATGGTCCGGCCAACTCGGCATGGAGCGTGCGCGCGGATGAATGCGCGCCGCGGCGATGCCGTCTCCTCCTGGGCGATCGCGTTTAATGGTGTACAACTATAGTCCTTCGCGCTCGCCCTGCCCGCAGCGGGCGCGCGGTAATCTCGTCCGAGACGTTGCACGTTTCGCCGGCGCGGTGTAACTGCGTGGACGAAATCGCCTGGAAATGTCTTTGAAACAGTAAATCTGAATCCCCCCAGTGGCCGCCGCTTGTAAACTTCTTGAAGGTAGGCTGCGAGTGAAGCGCGCGCCAGTAGCGGTGAGAACGGTTATGCTTGAAACGCAATAAAGCTCCAGCGTACAACCCTTAAAGTTCGGGTTTTGTTGTTTCTCGTCGCAGAAACTGTGCGTTTAAGATGAGTTTGGGACTGCCCCGTCTAAAACCCTCGTAACGTCTGTTTAACGTCTGTGTTTCGAAAACATCAACGGAACTTGTGTTTTTGATTATATCGTTAACTAGTATCATCGCTAAACAGGATTAGAAAGAACTACAGTATAGTATACGTAGCGCGCCTTGGAACCGCATATATAAGAAGAAAAAAGCTATATGTTCTTTCTGTTACGTACGTGCTTATTCAGTGGCTTACAGAGTATAGAGCACGAATAATCTGCGTGTGCTTTGTTCTTTTCACGTATTTTGACGTTTCCTTTGCCGCACTCTAACGTAATCTGTCAGACGCCTCATTAATTATTTTGACGAATATAGCTTGCTTCATATAAAGTGTACAAACGGTTATCTTAAACCGAACATCCTTGACAGACGTCCTCTAACAGCATGCACCGTGCTTGGACCCATCGTCATGCCCTGATAAGCAGAGGCGTGCCGTGAGTGCCCATCACGACTTTTTTCATGTACACGCTAATGTATATGACTGCCTATGAGTGATATTAACTGATTCGTTTGCTCTGCACTGTGCCTCTTGTTCTTCAACGTACTAAGATCGTGGTCGTGTGGTCCCTCGAGGTCAAATCTATATGTAAATGTTAATGCTGCGTCATTTTGGCCAATACATATCGTAAGAAAAAACTCTGGTCATACAAAAATTGTAATTGATTTAGGATGCACAAGATAACAAGGCATATCGCAATAGCTACGAGAATGGAAATGCAAACCAACTGAAGAGACCCAACTCACGAGGTCACTCCTTAGAAAAATGTTTCCGCAGCTGATCATGGAATGATTGACGGTCACAGATGGATGCCATAGAGTCGGGACGATCATTCTAAAGAGCAATGGCACGCGGAAGTGCCGATGAATTGAAGGCTTGAGTCCTTCCGTGCATGCGCTTTATGCTAAATTGATTATGTAGTCGACGCGAAATGCGTGAAGGTGCTTCCAGAGGTAATGGGGACAGCCTGGTGCTGTAACTATATTTATGAAATAGGCATAAAAGAGCAATGTAACGATGAAAATGCAATGGTTCGAGAGAGATATCAAGTTTCATCTGCGTTATGTTCGAATGGGGACTGTAGTTCTGCGTAATAAAACGAGTGGCTACATTTTGTACAGATTCTAGTATGTATGTATGTATGTATGTATGTATGTATGTATGTATGTATGTATGTATGTATGTATGTATGTATGTATGTATGTATGTATGTATGTATGTATGTATGTATGTATGTATGTATGTATGTATGAATGTATGTATGTATGTATGTATGTATGTATGTATGTATAGAAGGCCTGGAGTGCGGCCTGATCCCAGTGACCAGAACCGGTAACTCACTCCCTCACCAGAGCAGGATTGGCCACCCTGGTGCAGTACTTGGCCACAGCCTCCTATATCAATGCAACAATCAAACCCCGGACCTCAGTCCCCACCCGCTGCGAAGCAATTGACCACGGTGGCGGTCAGACCTGCGACGCAGCAGAGGGGCCTAAAAATCCCTGGGTCCGGACAGGCCGCCATTGGAATCTGAACCTGGCAACGTTTAACGCTAGAACGTTCTCTAGTGAGGCGAGTCTAGCAGTGCTATTGGAGGAATTAGAGGGCAGTAAATGGGATATAATAGGGCTCGGTGAAGTTAGGAGGAGAAAAGTAGCATATACAGTGCTAAAAAGCGGACACGTCCTGTGCTACCGGGGTTTAGCGGAATTCATACATACAGGAATTCTATAGCATTAACGAGAGCGTGGCAGGTCTTGTTGTGAAACTTAATAAGAGGTACAAATTGAAGGTCGTACGGGTCTACGCCCCTACATCCAGTCATGATGACCAGGAAGTCGAAAGCTTCTATGAAGACGTGGAATCGGCGATGGGTAAAGTCAAAACAAGATAGACTATACTGATGGGCGACTTCAACGCCAGGGTAGGTAAGAAGCAGGCTGGAGACAAGTCAGTGGGGAAATATGGCATATGTTCTAGGAATAGCAGGGGAGAGTTATTATTAGAGTTTGCAGAACAATATAATATGCGGATAATGAATACCTTCTTCCGCAAGCGGGATAGTCGAAAGTGGACATGGAGGAGCCCAAATGGCGAGACTAGAAATAAAATAGACTTCATACTCTGCGCTAACCCTGGCATCATACAAGATGTAGACGTGCTCGGCAAGGTGCACTGCATGTGACCATAGGATGGTAAGAACTCGAATTAGCCTAGACTTGAGGAGGGAACGGAAGAAATTGGTACATAAGAAACCGATCAATGAGTTAGCGGTAAGAGGGAAAATAGAGGAATTCCGGATCAAGCTACAGAACAGGTATTCGGCTTTAACGCACGAAGTTAAAGCAATGATCGAAGTTGAAGCAATGAACGACAGTTTATGGGCATCATTAAGGAATGTGCAATAGAAGTCGATGGCAACTTCGTTAGACAGGATACCAGTAAGCTATCGCAGGAGACGAAAGATCTGATTAAGAAACGCCAATAGAACTGGCAGAACTTTCCAAGTTAATCAACAAGCGTAAGACAGTTGTCATAAGGAAGTATAATGTGGATAGAAGTGAACATGCTCTCAGGAACCGAGTTAGAGGAAGCCTAAAGCAGTGAAGAAGAAACTAGGAATAGGCAAGAATCATATGTATGCATTAAGAGACAAAGCCGGCAATATCATTACTAATATGGATAAGATAGTTCAAGTGGCTGAGGAGTTCCATACATATTTATACAGTACCAGTGGCACCCACGACGATAATGGAAGAGGGAATAGTCTAGAGGAATTTGACAAAGTCTTGGGAGCTATGGGGGAAGGCAGCTGGCGAGGATCAGGTTACAGCAGACTTGTTGAAGGATGGTGAGCAGATTGTTCGAGAAAAACTGGCCACCCTGTATACGCAATGCTTCATGACCTCGAGCGTACCAAAATCTTGGAAGAACGCCAACATAATCTTAATCCACCAGAAAGGGGACGCCAGAGACTTGAAAAATTATAGACCGATCAGCTTACTGTCCGTTGCTTACAAAGTATTTACTAAGGTAATTGCAAATAGAATCAGGAACACCTTATACTTCTGTCAACCAAAGGACCAGGCAGGATTTCGTAAAGGCTACTCAACAATAGACCATATTCATACTATCAATCAGGTGATAGACAAATGTGCGGAAGATAACCAACCCTTATATATAGCTTTCATTGATTACGAGAAAGCGTTTGATTCAGTCGAAACCTCAGCAATCCTGCAGGCATTACGGAATCGGTCAGTAGACGAGCCGTATGTAAAAATAATGAAAGATATCCGCCGTAGTCCTCCATAAAGAAAGCAACAAAATCCCAATAAAGAAGGGCATCAGGCAGGGGGATACGATCTCTCAAATGCTATTCACAGCATGTTTGCAGAAGGTATTCAGAGACCTGCATTTTGAAGAATTGGGGATAAGAGTTAATGGCGAATACCTTAGTAACTTCCGATTCGCTGATGATATTGCCTTGCTTAGTAACTAAGGGGACCAATCGTAATGCATGCTCACTGACCAGGACAACCAAAGCAGAAGGGTGCATCTAAAAATTAATCTAGGGAAACCTAAAGTAATGTTTAACAGCCTCGGAACAGAACAGCCGTTTACGATAGGTAGCGAGGCACTGGAAGTGGTAAGGGAATACATCTACTTGGGGCAGGTAGTGACCGCGGATCCGGATCAGGACACTGAAATTATCAGAAGAATAAGAATGGGCTGGGGTGCGTTTGGCAGGTATTCTGAGATCATGAACAACAAGTTGCCGTTATCCCTCAAGAGAAAAGTGTATAACAGCTGTGTCTTACCAGTACTAACCTACGGGGCAGAAACCTGGAGGCTTACGAAAAGGGTTCTACTTAAATTGAGGACGCAACCAGCTATTGAAAGAAGAATGATGGGTGTAACGTTAAGGGATAAGAAAAGAGGAGATTGGGACTGAGAGAACAAACGCGAGTGAATGACATCTTAGTTGAAATCAAGAAAAAGAAATGGGCATGGGCAAGACATGTAATGAGGGGGAAGATAACCGATGGTCATTAAGGATAACGGACTGGATTCAAAGGAAAGGGAAGCGTAGCAGGGGGCGGCAGAAAGTTAGCTGGGCGGATGAGATTAAGAAGTTTGCAGGGACAACATGGCCACAATTAGTACTTGACCGGGGGAGTTGGAGAAGTATGGGAGAGGCCTTTGCCCTGCAGTGGGCGTAACCATGCTAATTATTATTATTATTATTATTATTATTATTATTACTATTATTATTATTATTATGTGCGCTGCATGATCAGATCGAATCCCTCCCTCCTAGCCATTAAATGTTCGGCTAAGTGACGCCTGAACCCGACTGAAAACCGCCAAGAGCCAGCTGCTACATTATTGTCCAGATGCGACCACAGTAGGGTGGCTTACTCAATTTAAGAAACAGACACACAGCTTTTACCAAAACAAAAATTGACCTTCCTCCAACACTCTAAAAAATTGTGCACTCTTTGGGTGTATATGTGCCACATAACGATAATCGTCATCTGCCTTGATGCGTTTCCTTTCTTGAAAACGCCGCGCCCGCTACTTTCCTGTCGGGAATGCTATGTCATGCTGATAACCCTCATCCGGTTCATTACTGGGAAGTACCGGGCTCGCAGCGTTAAAGAAAGGAAATGCGGACAAGACAGATGAAGTTTATTGTTGTGTGGCAAGATACAACCAAAAGGGTTCAAACGTTATTTAGAGTGAAGCGTACGAGGAATCAACGCTATATAGGAGGCGCTACTTTAGCTTGAGCGCGCAACTAAATTATGCTGACACTAAGGTAAGGAGGCCACAAATGCGGCACGCCATATTCAACGGTAACAGACGCGCGCCTGTATATACGCAGTTCTACCGCCCGCCAAGTCCAACCGTGCATAGAGTTCCCAACAAAAAATACAAGCGGGAACTCTGGCGATGTAATCGTTCAGCTGCCATAGGAATGATGATTACAACTTGCATTTGTCTACGTGCTTGTGACGTCAAACGTTCTTGTGATCTTGTTTATTACACTTTATGTTTCCAAATTTTCAAGCACTTCGTAGGACAATTAGACCATGCCAACATATGTAATAACTGCGAATTGTTGCATTCATAGCACAATATTTTGTTGAAAGTGGTCAAATTGCAAAGTGACAAAAGCCGTTTGACGCCAGAAGGATGAAGTTTATGCAAAACGTACGCGCTGTCAATCATTCCCATACTGGCTGGACCGCCATACTTGCAGCTCTCGTAGACACTACACCGCCAGGGTTCCCTCTCGTAATTTTTGTAGGAAGCTCTCTGCAGCCAAGCTCTGTCCATGGCCGTGCGCGGTGCGATGAGCGCATGCGCTTTTACGTACAAGCACGCCGGTGCCCAGGGAGGCCAGAAGCTTGGAACATGTGCCTCAAGGTGAGCGGTGAACTTACCGATTCGAAGTCCCAATATATTCTGAAATCTGTTCCCTCCACTCGCTTGGCTGTGTGTCGGCGCTGCGGTTGGCAGGCGAAGTTTCAATGCTGGTTGCCCATAGCACTGTCCGCCCTCTTTTCTTCACCCCCCTCCCCCTCCCCAACCTTCCTGTAATAAACAGGGCGTACCACCTGGCATGCACCAAATTTTGAATAAGTAGCGAAAAATGCTCGTTTGCTTAGATTTAAGGCGCACCTTAAAGAACGCGAGGTCGTCAAAATTATTCAGCAGTTCTCCCCCACTGTATGCGGCGTGCCTGGTTGGTTTTTTGGTTCGTATATTAATCGTGGTCCGAAGCTACTTTTTAGTGCTGCTTTAGAAACTCGCTGCTAGCGAACTGCGTACCTGACTTTGTGGCTGCATCGACTTGACGGGGCGTTTATCTTGTCTAGCGCTAAAGTGCCGCTAATGGCAGGCTTCGCGTCTGGCCTGGGCATGGGACAGTTTGTTACAGCGATATGCAACCTGCGAAAGCCAATTTGTCAGGAACCGCGGCGCAGACAATTAAAGCCGCGTCAGGCCAACAGAAGCAGCGGCACGAATGCAGCATCCACCTCTGAAATAAGGCTATATTTCACATTTATGACAAGACTGACCATTGCATAAAAATTATTAGTTTGTTCACTGTGTGTTTTAGAGCAGCAGTATTTTCGCACGCGAGTGGGATGGCGCGCTGGCTTTTCCTTTATATTTATTATTCTTTAAAGTTTAGCACGCTTTCGCTTAAACGACCGTAAACGAGTGTAAAAAGGGTCACAGAAGGAATCACACGCAGCAAACAACTCAAGCTGGTGTTTTTTAAACGTGCTCGATAGTGACACAGTGGCCGTAAAACCAATCTTTAAAGCTTACGTTCATTATTAATTGCTGACTGGTAAGTAAATAAAACAATAAATTACGTGAATCTCGCGTACTTGGGAAATCTGCGGACGCGAAATATTTTTCGTATAGATGTTTATGTTAGTGCTAAATGTGTCGAGGTTACGTGGTGTGTCCTTAAAGGAGATCCTGAACCACCCCTCGGGCTTGGTGAAAAAACGCAGTCCGTGGATAGGAAACGCTGCTGTGAACATCTCAGCAAAATTTTGCTGTCATGCGCCGGGCGTGAGCTCACAAGCGGGCGTCGAGGACACCTTTTTCTCAAACACTCTCTTTTCAGACGAGGCCTTCTCGTCACCCGATTCGAAGCTGCCAGTGGCTTGCATATATTGTCATATGCAAGATTCGCATAGACGGCCGCTATTGGCTCATAACTGACATCAGTAGTGGTTGGATCAGGGCACTTCTTCCTGCTGTTACTGTGTATATTTATTGAACTAGTTTAATAAACAGGCTGAGGAAAGCGACAATCTGCGTTGCAAATTTCGATAAGAGTTACGTACTTCCGAAAGAAGCCGACTATCGTCTGCTCACACTCGGGAGCGGCCACTGACGTAGGAATTAAACTTTGGCCGCACTGCTTATAAGTGTAATATCCATTCGGTTTCGCTAATTTTGACTAGATTTGAGCGCTCATCTAGCCTCTAACCACGCGAAAAGTAAGGTAAGACCACACGTACGCTTGCCAGCACGCATTCACTAATTTCGCTAATTTCGACTAGTTTTGAACGCGCAACTAGCCTATAACAACGCGAAAGGTAAGGTCAGACCACACGTACGCTTGCCAGCACGCATTCACAAATTTCGATAATTTCGACTAGTTTTGAACGCGCAACTAGCCTATAACAACGCGAAAGGTAAGGTCAGACCACACGTACGCTTGCCAGCACGCATTCACTAATTTCGCTAATTTCGACTAGTTTTGAACGTGCAACTAGCCTATAACAACGCGAAAGGTAAGGTCAGACCACACGTACGCTTGCCAGCACGCATTCACTAATTTCGATAATTTCGACTAGTTTTGAACGCGCAACTAGCCTATAACAACGCGAAAGGTAAGGTCAGACCACACGTACGCTTGCCAGCACGCATTCACTAATTTCGCTAATTTCGACTAGTTCTGAACGCGCAACTAGCCTATAACAACGCGAAAGGTAAGGTCAGACCACACGTACGCTTGCCAGCACGCATTCACTAATTTCGATAATTTCGACTAGTTTTGAACGCGCAACTAGCCTATAACAACGCGAAAGGTAAGGTCAGACCACACGTACGCTTGCCAGCACGCATTCACTAATGTTTCTGGGAATTATAGTAGATACATTAGTGTGTCTGGCATAAAACAGGAATTAGAATGGGAACCCCTTGAAGTAAGAAGAAGAAAGCTAAGGCTTAAATTTTTTCATAACATATATTACGATAAGATTGCTATTCCTAGGGAGAAGTACATTTTTCATCCACACTATAGATCCGAGCGGTTTGATCATAATCATAAAGTGCGTGAATTCAGGTCAAGAACCGATATGTTCAAGATGTCGTTTTTTCCTCACACTGTTCGAGAATGGAATGTTTTATCTTCATTTCTTGTTAATATTACTGACAATGAAGTGTTTGCATTGTCATTGTGACTGCCCTTTTAATATTTTTTTTCTGTTGTACAACCCCCCCCCCCCCCCCCCCCACTGTAATGCCACTGTAGCGCTGTGGGTAAATAAATAAATAAATAAATAAATAAATAAATAAATAAATATTAAGGCGTAAGCCTTTGGTGGCTCATGAGTGTCCGGGCACAGTCCGTGGTGGACGCAGGAAAGCGGCGATCACCGGCGAGGGGAGCAAGAAGAGGCGCCATGCCAGTAGCGCTGTGCGAGTGGGCGCGTGGTAAAGCGCGCGTGGGGGTGCGCGCACACCGGCGACAAACCTTCCAGCCATATCGCGGTGATTGCATCCCATGCTCGCGGCCACGGCAACGTCCGTTCACAGAACAATTCAGACAACAGCAACAAAGGCAGTCATAGATAGGTTTTCGCCTATCGCAGTTTAGCTCAGCAAAGTGCCCATAGATTTTTGAGCTAGTGATAGTACTTCAAAATGCGAAAGTTGGATGTCGCTACTATTCATTGTTCAAGCTGGTGCAGAACAAAGCCGGTCTGCACCACCTAAAACGGCCATACTGGAGCCCATGAGCTCGAGCACGTACTCCAGTCCTATCGTGCACAAAGCAAACACTGCGCTTGCGCACTACAGTTGCGCCAAGTGTAATGCGATAGCATTATCACGATCGGTCCACCCACGCCTTTAATTGCACTGCCACCAGTCCAGGGTCGGCCCGCCCCCGTTACAAACTACGTTAAAAGCCTTGCGAGGCCACATATAAGGCGCTCGTGTCAGGATTCACCCAACCAGTCATCATCTCAGTCATTACTATTTAATATCTGCGTCTCTGAACTGGGCCTTTTGAAATTAAGACCAAGAGTCTTCCAATATGCAGATGACGCAGCATTAGCACTAGAATTCACTGATTTTGATTTTGGGTGCAAAATGTTTCAACAGGATGTCTGCAGGGTAATAGACTGGCTGACGCAAAATTCAATATATTTATATCGGCAAAAAACAAAGCTTATCTGTTTTAGAAACGCACACAAACGAAGGCTCCTAAGTTAGTCTCTCTTTTTGCATAACTCACATTGCAATCAGTGCACATGTAATGCAATACCATTTGAACATGCGATCAAGTATCTCGGAAGAATATTTGATGAGCATATAACATTGAATGATCATGTGCAGTATATATGTAACAGGTTTATAGCTGGTGTCTGCGATGATGTACAACCTAAGAGGTAAAACTTCGATGTACTTGAGGCGCACCATATATTTGGCACTGGCTGAATCTGTTATAACCTACGGTATTAAATGGTATGGAACTTGTTCTGATCATAAAATGGGAGCCATAAACCGCATAATAAATGAATAGTAAAAAAAATTAAATTATGGCGTTTTACGTGCCAAAACCACTTTCTGATTATGAGGCACGCAGTAGTGGAGGACTCCGGAAATTTCGACCACCTGGGGTTCTTTAACGTGCACCTAAATCTAAGTACACGGGTGTTTTAGCATTTCGCCCCCATCGAAATGCGGCCGCCGTGGCCAGGATTCGATCCCGCGACCTTGTGCTCAGCAGCCTAACACCATAGCCACTGAGCAACCACTGCGGGTAAAAGAATAGTAAACAGTGTAACCTACGGAACTATGCTGCAAAAGGCTGACAAAGAGGAACAATACAATAGGCTTGGCATACTGGAAATGCGTGAACTATTTTGTTACACTGTGCTCACACGTCATTGCTATGCAAAGGTTTTCAAAGTACCTGTCAAGAAAAACGTCGCCCTAAGAAAGACAGAAATAATCATTAAGCCACGATGCTTTACACATTATGAGAAAAAGATAAGGTGATATTACGTGCCACAGATATTTAATGAACGTGGAGAAGCGTTTGGAAATTTCAGAACTAAAAGAAAAATGACTAAATCAATAAGGGAATGCTGCTCATCTTTGCAGATAAATCACTGATGGCCTCTTGCATGTAGAAGGTTGCTGTCTTGGTTTGCACCTTAGATGTTCTGTGAGTTGAGATATGGCTCATTTCAAGCTATTATGATGACATTTATTTATTTATTTACTTAGTTTAATTTTTGCTCGAGTTGTACTCATAGAGGCTCATTATGTCTCTATAATTTTCTATAATTTGCTTAGGTCGGACAGGAAATGAAAACCTATGTACCAAATGAAGATGAATAAATTTTGATTCCATTTGATTTGATCTTGATTACACAGTTTCGTTGGGATCGGCCAATTCGACCCGGTGAGACACACAGATGATGCCGCGCTAAACACCGAGGAAGCTGGCAAAGGAAGCTTCGCTTGAAAATTGTTAGAGGCTTCTGCCGGGTTTCTGCTAAGATAGCAGAGTGTGGGTGTAGGCGAGTTGGGGATTCATATGTTGGGATGTTACCGCAAGGAAGAGACGAGACTTGAAGAAGTGGACAACACGAAGCGGTACTGACAACTGATGATTTAATGGAACGGACGCCGAGATTATATATATCATACACTCGTGTGCACTCGAAAAGCAACGCAAAAACGAAAACCACAGAGTGATCTTAAACAGAGTGCGATACAAATACTAAGATAAACGCTGACTGACTACTGAAGCACAAATCTGGAGCCTAGCATCTGACAATGTCACAGGAGCACATGGGGCAGGTTCCTTGGTCGACTTCTATCGATCCCTAAGCCTACGTGGTGGATCGTGTAAGGGCCACTCCTGCGCGAAGTCTCCGAAAAGATACTTCCTGCGTTCGGGTAAGGTAAGCAGACACACATGCAAATTAAGTCCCGTCTGAGGACACACAGGACATTATTCAATGGCTATATAATTTGCAGAGCGTCTCGGCCATGCAAATAGAAATAGCCACAATGTCACCTTTCAGTGGATACCTCCACACTGTGGCGCCATAGGAAACGAACAGGCAGACGCTGAAGCGAAAACTGCTTTAAATAATGCGTCTGAAGTACGCATTTCGTTCTCACGAACAGATACAAACGCCCTACTTCGTCGCGTAATACGTAACCGTACGTTGGAACACTGGACCCAACCAGATCGACGACACAAACGAGTACACAAATCGGATCAAGAAATGGAATTTTCGTATGCCTCACAAGCTCAAAAGAAGCCAAACAAGCATGGTGCACCGGATTTGCCTTGGTGTCGCATTCACCAACCGTTATAGACATCTGATAGGTTGCAGTGATACTAGCCCACAGTGTGAATACTGTAAGGTACCAGAAACACGTGATCATATATTTTGCGTCTGTCCCACGTACGCGCAAGAACGAAAGCAACTGGTCTCGTCCAATACAAACGTCGAAAAGAGGCCGCTAGCAGACGAGTTTCTTTTAGGTCCTTGGTCTAATGCAAACAGCGCAACCCTGAAAGCAAGGGCTGCTATAGTCTATCTCCAAGCCACTGCGCTGGACAAACGGCTTTAGAGATACCACAAGCTGTGAACTTGTATATACGCATCTCTTCCTCATACCATCATCATTCATCAGCCCTTTTCATCCCCGTCTCTTGTCCCCAGTGTAGAGCAGCAGGCCAGAGGAAGTTATAGCTCAGGCCGACCTCTCTGCCTATCTGTAAATCTCTCTCTTTCTCTCTCTCTCTCTTGGAAATTAAGGCCCCTGTGTCCTGCAGGAGGAAGATGTGAGTGCTTGGTGGAGAGCACACAGATGCAACTGAAGGGATGCAAGTGTCTCAGATGAGGCATGCGATCGAGAAAGTCGGTCTGACATATGATTGAAACAATGCCGACCATGCTCCTGTATCCACTGCCCCTCAAAGTTGAGAACTTATGGAGCCCGTGTATTTCTTGACAGATTTGTGGCGCTTTTGTAACTTGCTTTAGATGCTTCACTGCACTAAGGGAGTCAGTGTAATCTTTCACGTCAAGCTATTCAAATCTATTTTTATTCCATTTCTGCCATTTGCCCTCCCTGATTAGCAAAATATTTTCAGGCTGCGCCTACTTCACCTGTTTATCACACAACGTCGTGGAAAGTGCCAAAACTCCCCGTCTGACTCGACGTGCACATACTGATTATGTATTAAACGGAACAAAAGAACGGGAAGTTATTTCTAATTCTACTCCCTTTTTCCTCCGCTATTGGTCAAACATTTCTCTGGCTGCACCCACTTTGCCAGTCTGACACCCGACGTCGCAAAACCGCGAAAGCTCATCACGTCAAAGTAACGTGTGCGCACTAAAGATGCATTAATATGCCGAACAAAACTGTTTTCCTTTTCTTTCCTATTTTGGCACATCTGCAGACTGCGCCGTTCCGAAAGCAACTGATGACTGCCCGCCGATCGCCTTGGCACTGGCTACTCGAAGTTGCTGGCGAGAATGGATATCATTGCATACAATAAATACTTTGGGTGGCTGTATAACGCTCTCGAGCCCTTTCGGCACGTATGCGACATCGCCCTGTTAACTCTTTTTCACCGAGGTCCCGTTTCAGGCTGCATTCTTAACTCCCCGTCTCATTCCGCCACAATTTAGCCACCGCAAGAAGCCGCAAGCTAAGCAAGGGGAAGCGGACCAATCGCCGAAGCCGGTACCACTTTCCCCACTCAGTTATCCACTTTCACTGCGCTAACTCGGCCACGCTAAAATGCTCTCCCCTTCTTCTCACTCCTTGCCTCTTGTAAGCCAATTAGATAAGAAAGAGTGCAGCAGATCCAACGAGTTGGAATCCATGGATATACAGCGAAGCTTTGTGTCAGTGCATAAAGAGTCGAAACACGAGTACATTCACGCACACACGCACGCACGCACGCACACATACACACATAAAGCGCGGGCGCACACAAATTATACCGAGTCTTTTGTTAAGCGAAGTTGCAGACTACTATCTGTATAGTACGACGGACGCCTTGAGCGCATCATGGTTTCAGAGGCAGCATGCGCAACGTACGTAGCGCTATTCGAATACATTCTATACGCAAGAAGCATTTACTTCCTCATTACCGTGCAGCGGCGGATGAGCGAAGG
This sequence comes from Dermacentor andersoni, assembly GCF_023375885.2. Lineage (NCBI taxonomy): Eukaryota > Metazoa > Arthropoda > Arachnida > Ixodida > Ixodidae > Dermacentor > Dermacentor andersoni. Next base: position 75,662,831 of record NC_092814.1, read on the forward strand.
TGAGCTTTCTGGTTTTCTTTTTTTTTTTTTTTTCGCCCGCACGAGCGGCGACGCCGCTGCCGCGGATGGATGGATGGATGGATGCTATAAGCGTCCCCTTTAAAGCGAAGCGGTGGGTTGTGCCACCAGGCTCTTGTTGTTATTTTGCCTAATGTCCTATATACCTATGTTTAAAAAGAAGGAAAAAGAAACAGAATTCCCAGCATCCAGCTTTCTTAACCACTATAGGGAACTTTGTTTTTGTACGCCTCCATTGTCTGTGATCTTCCTACTTTTCTGTCCCCAAATTTGTAATCACCTCTTACTAATCTCCCTATAGCGGACATGTTTACTTTCCGCCTGCTATCGCTGATCGCAAGAGCTTCCAGGAGGCCAGAGGAGCGTAATCCGACCTCTCGGTAGTGTTACGGTTCCCTTTGTGCGGCAATGCGTGGAACGGATGTCAAACGCCTTAGACACGACGTGCCTAATCGTCACGCTCGTCAACATGAAAAGACTTGTCCGTCGGGGGTGTGCGGCGGAATTATGCACCAGTGCAAATACTGCTCTCCTTTGTCCTACGTTCACCCCCTCTACGTCAGAGAGTAGTTTTTCTCTGTATTCCTCTGTGTGGGTTGACCCGACGTGTGCTGACAAGGCCTTTTACCAGGGAGCAAGAGAGAACGAGGTTGCTGGATGGTGGAGGATATAAGGAAACCAGCAAGCCGCCACGTGGAGACGCACCTTCTCTGCCCTTGCGTGCAGGAGCACGCACGCCAACCATTTCTGTACTTTTTGTCTTGGAGCGCGCCGCTCACCCGTAACAATCTATTAAACTTCTGTTATCTATTTTTACATCATCTCGTCTTCTCTGCTGGACCATCCCTCTCCGATGGTCAACCTGGTTCGAGCTCCAACCAAACGCTGCTGAAGGTTACCGAAACCCCGTCCCCGTAACAAATGGTGGCAGCCCATAACATTCTAAAAAAACATGTTCCATCATTTCTGTAGCTTTACCGCACCATGGGCATGCTTCTTCTTCCTTGTTGTACCTCGCTTTATAAGTACGAGTTCTAAGGCATCGTGATCTCGCTTCGAAAAGTAAAGAGCTTCCCTTTGAGGTACCATAAATCGTTTGTTTCCTGATTTCGTTTTTTCCTCTTAGGTAGCTACTCAACGCAGTTTTCTTTTCCACTGCTCCCACCCATGCGATTGTCTCAGCCTCTCTGACTTTGCGTTCGACGTTCCTTGTTGCCACGTTACTTACCATATCGGTCGGATATTTGCTGGTAAGCTTCCTAGTTCTTTTCCTATACTGTGAATCAATGTTTTGCCTGTACGAATATCTGAACACTCTAGTAACCCATTGGTTCTTGCCGGAATTTTTCCCCCGCTTTTTTTTTTTTTTGCTGGCGACCGGCTATTGAAGGCAAACGGCCAGAAATCATCATAATCATCATCCTTAGCCTATTTTATGCCCACTGAAGGACAAAGGCCTCTCCCTTCGATCTCCAATTACCCCTGTCCTCGTCAACCGATTCCAACTAGCGCCCGCGAATTTCCTAACTTCATCGCCCCGCCTAGTCTTCTGCCATCCTCGACTGCACTTCCCTTCTCTTGACACACAATCTGTAACCTTAATGGTCAACCGGTTATCTAACTTACGCATTACATGACCTGCCCAGCTCCATTTTTTTAAATCTTAACGTCAATTGAAATATAGGCTATACCCGTTTGCTGTCTGATCCAAGCCGCCCTCCTTCTGTCTCTTAACGTTATGCTGAGCGTTCTTCGTTCCATCGTTCTTTTCGGGGTCCTTAACTTGTTCTCAAGCTTCCTTGTCAGCCTCCAAGTTTCTGCCCCATATGTCAGCACTGGTATAATGCACTGATTGTACACCTTTCTATGCAATGATAATGGTAAGCTTCCAGTGAGGAGCTGACAATGTGTGCCGAATGCGCTCCGACCCATTTTCATTCTCCTGTAAATTTCCTTCTCATAATCAGGGTCCCCTGTGATTAATTGACCTAGGTAAACGTACTCCTTGATAGACTCTAGAGGCTGAATGGAGATCCTGAACTCTTGTTCCATTACCCGGCTATTCGTCATTAGCTTTGTCTCCTGCGTATTAATCTTCCACCTCACTCTTATACTCTCTCTGTTAAGGGCCTCAGTCATTTATTGTAACTCGTCTCCAGTGTTGCTGAACAGGACAATGTCATCGACAAACCGAATGTTGCTGAGATATTCGCCGTCGATCCTTATTCCTAAGCCTTCCCAGTTTAATAGCTTCAATACTTCTTCCAAGCACGCCGTGAATAACATTGGAGAGATTGCGTCTCCTTGTCTGACCCCTTTCTTTATAGGTATCTTCCTACTTTTCTTGTGGAGAATTAACGTAGCTGTGGAATCTCTGTAGATATTTTCCAAGCTATTTAGTTAAGAGGCCTGTACTCCTTGATTACGTAATGCATCTATGACTGCTTGTATCTCTACTGAATGAAATGCCTTTTCGTAATCTACGAAAGACATACGGAGAGGCTGATTGCACTCCGAGGATTCCTCGATTACTTGATTAATGACGTGGTTGTGAACCATTGTGGAGTATTCCTTCCTGAAGCCAGCCTGTTCCCTTGGTTGACTAAAGTCCAGTGTTTCCTTATTCTATTGGAAACTATCTTGGTGAATATTTTATATAATACTGGGAGCAGACTAATGGGCCTATAATTTTTCAATTCTTTAACGGCTCCCTTTTTGTGGATTAGTATAACGTTTACATTCTTCCAGTTCCCTGGGACCCTTGGAGTCGACAGACAGTTCGTATAAAGAGCCGTGAGTTTTTCAAGCATTATGTCTCCTCCATCTTTGGTCAAATTGACTGTTATTCCATCTTCTACTGCCGCTTTTCCCCGTTTCATGTATGTCCTGCAAGGCCTTTCTAACCTCATCGCTAGCTATAGAAGCAGTCTCTGCAACCTGTTCGTTACTGCTTGGAATGGAGGTATTGTGGAATTCTTCCGCTGCTTTTACTAAACCTTCGAGATTGCTAATGATATTACCCTGCTTATCTTTGTGGGGTCTTCGTCTCTCACAGGAGCACCTACCACCGCGGGTTCGAGCTTAGCGAGCCGCAGGGCCGCGTCAGCCGTCAGCCTCTAGCGCCTCTGCGCGCGACAGGCCGCAAGGGGCTACCGAGCGACGCACGCAAGAACACAGTATTGACCTGAGTTAACTGATACCGGTTATTGTATGCGACGTCACCCGACATTGGACAAACGTCCGGTCCCGGTGCGGTGGGAAACCAAAGGGGTCCCGCAAAAAGGGCGAGAAATGCAGTCAGGGGCGCTTATAGCACATCGCTGCGAGAGTACAGGCTCAAGCTGGGACACGCTGCTAGAAATAGTCCCGGCAGCTATGCTACTTGCTCTCGCGATAACCAATGGGCCAACTCGCGAGATTATGAACTTAACGTCACAGCGCAAACACCTAAGACGAACCACAAAAGGAAGACGCGACACACACTGGCGCTGACTAACAACTTCTTTATTTCTTCCTTTTGTGGTTCGTCTTGGGTGTTTGCGCTGTAACGTTAAGTTCAGAATTACGTACCAGCTAGGCCCAAATAAAGTTTTACTGCAACTCGCGAGAGCTCGGGCAATCTCCTTCGGCTTGGGCTTCCGTTAAGTGCGGCTCGGCGTGGTACGACCTCGTGCAAGCACTACAAGCACTCGTTATTCGGCTTAGCGTCGGGACAGGATCAACACAAGGTACGCGTTCCCCTCACGGGCAAAGGCACTGTGCGTAAGCTCAGTCCGAGTCAGAAAGGTGTCGGCGGACAAGAGGAAGCATGTGCGTACCCGGCGCAGTCCCAAGGACGAAGAGACACGCTAGCGCCACGAGAGTCGCCGCCAGGGGCACCTCGTGACGTCTTAGGCCCTCCCTCACCGAGAACCATCGTGACTGAAACGCCACCGCTGACAACTGGTTCGGAGCGAAGACGGAGTCAGGCCTAGCGATGGCAGAACAGGTGAATGCGCCCACGCAATGGCGCGGCGAATTCCCCAAACACCCACGTCTTTCAACGCATACATCTTGGCTTGTCCTATGACAAGTTTCCTTCTCACTGATTTCATGCTGCGTCCATATTTTACTGCTTCCTCAGTCTTTCTCACGTTATAATTTCGAATATCCCTTATTTTCTCCTTGCTGATCAGTTTTGACACTTCCGCGAATTTTAGCTGATCTCTTGAGTTGGACACTTTCATTCTTTGTCTTTTCTTTATTAGGTCCTTTGTTACTTGGGACAACTTGCCTACTGGTTGCCTTGGTGCCTTACCTCCCACTTTAACTGCTGCCTCTGAAGCCAGCCTAGTTACGGTTTTATTCATTACCTTTATTTCATCTTGATCTCTCTGTTCTAAGGCTTCATATTTGTTTGCAAGTAGCAGCCTGCATTGGTCTGCTTTTACCCTTACTGCGTCTAGGTTGGCCTGTTTCTTCCTGATCAATTTTATTCTTTCTCTCTTCAAACGGAGGTGAATCCTAGACCTCCCTAACCTATGATCACTGCACTTTATTCTACCTAACACTTCAACATCCTTCACTATGCTTGGATCGCCAGAAAGTATGAAATCTATTTGGTAATGTCACCTCCGTCCACAAAGCTTGGTGTGAAAAAAAAAAAAGCTTGCGTGCGAGACTATCACCAACGATTCGTGAAAACGAGTCCGGAGACTAGTATGGTGGCTGAACGAAAACACAACAGATCAAGAACATGAGAGAAACAATTCTTGGTTGTCCTCTGAATATTGCTAGAAGCGGCCTCTGTGTAAAGTTTGTTTAGTGGGAACCATATGAAGTGCCTTTGCTCAGTAAGTACGCTTGGATGCCGTAGCACCGTTCGAACGCGTCGAACGAAGTGATTTGACCTTGTGCTGTTAGAAGAGCGTATTTCATGCAATAAAAATGCTTACATCTTGCTGACACGACAAAACTTCGTACGCGCAATATCTTACATGCTTCACAATGCGAAAAAAAAAGAGAAAATGTCTTATCCTCCGCCATTCTAGGCCAGAAACCGCAGCGGACTGACGCCGCCATGTTCACTTGTCTATTCTGCGGAGCAGCTACTGAGCAGCGTACGATTTTTCGCAGCCTAGGAAAGTTCTCGCGCCACATCCACAAACGCCTACAAACGATTTCTTAAGTGAGAGGAGGAAATGATGAAAGGAATATCGGGCATGGACAGACTGAAAGTGCTGAGTGACATCATTCTGGTTACGCCTCATATGTCAGCCTGGGATTAAGAATAAGCATCTTTAGCCAATAAAAAAAAATGACGTTGCCTGTCGTCTGTTCTTGCTTCGTGTGTTGTATTATCTGCTTAGGCAGTGAGCTGTGTCACGGCACACACCCATCGCACGTCAAATTAACGGCGAGCGTTATATACAGAAAAGTGCTACGGATAATTGGAAAGCGCACATTGAGCATTGAGGTCAACATTGGTCGGCTTTCTTTTTCCGTTAGACAATTTACTCGTTCGATACAGGTCCAATCGATTAACATTCGGTGTCAGGTCGTGCTGTCTGCATGCATCAGAATCTTATAATCTGCATTGTCGTGTTAGCCAGCTTACAAAAAAAAGCACACATCACGACAGCTTCGACGTTTGTCCTCCACTAGAACCAATCGGGCAAATTACGTTGACAAGTGATGTCTGTATAGAATTGTTATTTACAAAGACGGATATTCATACACTCTCTATCCAAATGATTGACTGCAATATTATTCCTGCAGTCGTGTGTTCTAAAGCGCCGTTCTGTGCTTTCTAATGATTCGCGTCTATAACTGTATCAATCGTATGTGATTTTATTCGCCTTTTCCTTTTTCATGTGTCACCACAGTGATGTCTCGCTTCGTATCTTGGACAGAATTCCCAATCATCCGTATGCGTGTAGGTTCCCCCTCCGTAAACAACACGACATACTGCATGCCATAGATATTGCGGTTTTGCAATTTAATTTCGAAACGCCTAGACGGAGTAAGGTAATAACAGACTAGGGCTAATAGCACTCAGCACGATAGGAAATTGTCCAACAACCACAAGTTCTGACAATCCGAGACGTTCAAGCGGGTCTTTCTTCTTTACTCGTATGGAAAAGCTTAGGATGGCAAGTGCTTGACTAAACTAATGTACACCCTATCAGCGTTGGCAAGCTTACTGTCAACATACAACACATCTAGGAATTCAGAAAACCTTGCAAATCACTGACGAACTTCAGTGATCGTCACAGAGGAATACCGCGTTTCTACCAACTACGACACCACTCAGAATCTACCCCTAAAAGTACACTAGCCTATCGAAAGCCGAGACAAACACAACTTGCCGGACGTTAAGCGTGCACCAGCTGAAACTGTAACCATTTTCCCTGCAGCAATGGGAGTAAATTGGTCTTCAGCAGCTGTGCATGCCTCAGTGAATAATGCCTTAAAACTGTGCTGCATGCTTTGAAACTGCGCATCAGAGCGCATAGGCAACACAAAAGCACCTGTCCTCCTCAAGTAATGTCCAGGCCTCTAAGCCAATCACTTGCGTTTGCGAGTTCCGCCGTTTATCAGCGGCAGCTCGACAGGCGCAGATCGGCGTCATCATAATAAAAAAATCCCCCCTGAAAAATCCTCCCATATCGAAGGATTTCCTTCTTACGTCGGCAACTGCGAGGCCTGTTTAACTTTTGTGAATCGAATTGAGCTTAATTCAACCGCCAGTACGGAAGTTCACACCTATGCTACCATTGCATGCGGGCCTGTGGTCGACTACAGCGCTCGTTTTTGCAGCTGCAAGCACCTTAAGCTTGATGACCTTACGAACGTTTTTAGCTCCTCGAGTGCGCTTCTTTCGTAACCTTTTTCTTACGCCAGAATTCGTTCGCAAGTTGGCTTTGTGAACACCGCGCCTGACGTCTACATGTCACTATCGCAGTCTGTCTGGCCGGCCCGTATGTAACCGTAGGAAGCGAATTAGCGCTCTAGCTGCCTTTATTGTATACATCCGTTGTGATCACGGTCATAATATATTTTGTTCTGACAATGGCCGGCTCTCCAGCGTCTCCACGGTACACAGAACCTCTTTCTCCGTACAATAACGGGGAAAGTTTATGAGGACATCAATGAAATACAAGAAAAGGAAAACAGGGGTGCTGTACAGACTTTTGAGATATTGTATACAAATATCTGTAAATACGTTCACCTAAATGAAAAATGTGGGAAGTCTACATAATAGGAAAAAACAATATAACGGTTTTGATTAGAAAAGTATAAGAAATATGTCTTTAAATAAAGAGACGCTCGCATTCTTGCGCAACCTGATGATGAAACCACGTCTCGTTATTGCCAATTAAACGTGCAATTACAGTTTGTGAAAATGTTATGCGTAATACACTGATGATTCAGTCGCAACATGTATTTCGTATTCATTCTTGTCATATAAGGCAACTTTCGGACTGTCGTGATGTCTTCATAAAAGAGGCTCGCTTCGGTGGCCACAATTTCGATACGTAATCTAACCCAAGCATCATTTCTGCAGCTACGTTTGTTACCCGAATGAGAGAACCCCGTTTTGTCTCATTGCTCGCATGACGCAGGTGCACAGAGTGCATACATATTTCACTTACGTTCTTGACTGCGCACGACTCGACTTGGCATGCCCCCGGGTTCATTGGAAATGGATGATCGTCCCACCAATGCTCTGCGCATGGACCGTACCCTTCGAACGCCCTGGGAACACGGCATCGTCTCCGCTGAGTTATAGCCAATGCCTCTTTTGTGTGTGTGCGCTATTGGCGGATAAGTCAGGCTCCGTTGGTTCGTGCGCGCAGCTTATTCGAAAGCGGCCATGTCGATATGAATGCCCGAATGCGATTAAGGAACGCCATCTCGAGGCCCAAAAATAAGCGGCGGTGGCTCCGCTGCCCGCTGTGCCGTGCGTATGCAAATGCCCGCGGGGCAGGAGTGGCCCGCTTTGGCGGCGTTTCGTGTCAGCAGCTCATCAAGGCGCCCGGAACCCTCCAATCCGACCGCCGTGTTGGGCCCGAGCAGGATATACACCCCATTCGATGTCGGCACGGAATACAGCGAGAGACCTCGTGTGGCGTGCGTGATCACTGATGGACTTTGCGAGGGTCCGTTTGCATCGTGAATGAAAAGGGGGAAAAATAAGTTCGGGGCGTGCCCATCCGTGTGGGCCAATGGCGGCGGGCCGCTTGTGCTCCATGGGCACATCGCGCGAGCCTCGTGCGCACACGGCAAGGCACGCGCCCATGTTCTGATTGCGTGCGCACCTCGCTGGATACAGTCGTCATTACCATAAACCCGCTGCTGCACACCGTGAATGCGTGTGCGCCATGAGAGAGAGCGTCCGCAATGTCGCATGGTCGTTGTAAACTCCGCTCCATGTCAGTCCCCGCTCTGTAACTGATCCCCGCTTTTGTAGCAAGCGCTCTCGCGCGAGTGGGCAGTCGGTCGCTCTCTTCTGCTTCGTTTGGTCGGGTAGAAACATGCCTCGCGTCAGCCTTTTATTTTTACCTTAACTAGGAGCTTTCGCTCTTATAGCTCGATAGCAGCGCATTACACCTATCATTTTAAAATCATGCTTAGTGCCATGCGGACGCGTTAGATATAGTGCTCGACGAGTGTGCGTCAGCACATTTCATATTTGTGCGTATTTCACGGACACTCGCCATGTTTGAGCATTGGTTTGTTTGCCCGACGCCGCGATCACGCTGCATATACAATCATGCATGCAAAATATCCCACCTATGTACGCCGCAAGAACAGCAGAAAATTCTAACGAAGGCTTACCAGTAGATACTATGTCACAGGCGTCGCCTACCCCTTCACAAGTCCTGCCTGAAAGGCTGAATAAAATCAGCAATAACGGGAACACCTGGATTCCTGTGAAACGCAGAGTGCGCAAAACCCTCACCAGAAATGCGCCGGCCACTAAGGAAAGGAGAAAGAGACAGAGTAAAAAAAAAAAAAAAGAGCTAGAGCTCAGGATTCTGGGCTCCTATGTCCTAAAGCCCTCCCCCTCCCCCTTTTTTTTCTTTTCACAGGCTTTATGGGCTCCTACCTCCGATCTGAGAGGAGGTAGGGGACGAACGTCGCTTCGAACGCTGGTCGAGATCTCGTCACCTCGCAAAATTTTATTTACTTTTATGTCATCCGCTTTATGTCAACCATGCCTAGAGTAAAATGCTAGAACGAACAAGCTCAGGCAACGCTCGCGCCTTTCCCGTAATAAACTATTTTTGTCTCCCCAGTCTATAATAAGAATTTCAGGTGATGACTAAGAATGTACGCAATATTTAAGAATGTACGCCATATATACAACATTCTAGTTAACACCGAATATTTCTCTTCTTGTAACTCTGAAAACAAGCTAATTTTAGACTGTCTAAGCCGAGCTTTTACATCTGATCATATATCCTGGTTATCGACATAACGGGAGAGAAAAAAAAAAGCGGCAGTACCTATCTCAGGATTTCTGGCTACAATAATGCGTTAGCACTAAATCAGTATAGTGATACAATGTATTGCCACCGTCGGAGCGAGTTATGTATGAGGCGTGTACTGCTGCGGGACTCATTCGCGCTTTTCTAAGAACACTCATATCAAATCAAATCAGCTTTTATTTTCCGGCAACATCTGGATGGACTCCTGGACTTTAGTCTGCCATCAGCAGCTTCACAAATGCCCAGGGTCCGTGGCACATGGCAGCAGCAGGAACAAGAAAAGCATTCCATTTGAAAGAATTACCACCGTAAAGTTTACACTCATAAAGAAATGAGCACATGTTTTTTACAGAAAAATTTACACAATGATTAACAAAGTAACATTATAAAAACTGGCAAACGCATCAATTTAATTCACCAGTTTCCCCACTCGGTGCCATCTAGCGCCGCCGCCGCGAAGCCTGCACATGGCCCCCGAAATGGACTGGTGCATGCAAACGCTGATAAACGCGTCATGCGGCTGCCGGGCTCTTCTCTCGCTATTCTTTGTGGACAGGCTGCGCCATCTAGTGGCACTGCCTAGCAAGTCCGCGCGTGACCTCCGAGACGAGAAGCCTGGCGCGCCGATGCCTGCGAACGCTGAGAATAGTTCCCTCGCTTGCCGCACACTCACTGGCACATACTCGGTGACCCAAGTTGGCGAGCGCTTCATTGAAGAGCACACGCTCAGTTTACTTGTGGTGCACCCCGCTAATGCGTCGCGTTGCTGTCATTGAGGAACCCTTGTGACGTGGATTCGATTCCGCTCCGCGTTTGAGAACTTTAATTGACCCTTTTAGTCATTGTAGAGTGGCACATTCCCAGTGGCACATACCTGTTTACCTAAGTTGGCGTCAAAGACGTCCATTGTAGAGCGGCACACACCTACTGGCCCATACCAAGTGACCCAAGTTGGTCCGACGGTTGGTTACAACAGGAAAACGGTTGGATACAACATACATAGAACAAACATAGATACATAGCCCCAGAAAGTGTGTGAGGTACCCTAAGAGTGCGAACGCATTAAAATCATTATTTAACAGGAACTGCGGCCGGTGAGTGTTAGAAAGTTCCTAGTTTACAGGCATTCATTCATTCATTCATTCATTCATTCATTCATTCATTCATTCACTTAACGTGCCTTACAGGTACATTAAAGGATATCCAGTAAGGCGGGTTATATATATTGACGGGAATTACGATGAATAGAAATAAGCAGACAAAGTAAATGATACGCGGTCGAACGAAAATAAAATGTGACAAGTACAATAAAAGGATTATCGCATAAATTTACATTAATTTAGGCTACCAGAAACGGGTAACACAATGTGAAAGCATGAGCACAATGCCTTATACGAAAACATGCAGCAGTGACACATATTGTACAATGATTAACAGTACAGTTAATGCTTGTATAGCTTGTGAGAAAAAGCATAGTTATTAAATAAAGAACCGATATAATTTGGAAGAGCATTCAACAAGGCAAGGGCGCGATGAAATGCGCATTTCCGAAAGAAAAACGCGCATCAAACTAACTTTATTGTGAAGGTGTCGCCACGTGCGTGTGTGAAGCGGCAGGTGGTTTATTTCGAGTAAGTTCATAAATCTTGCAAGAAATTTTGAATGACTGCTAAAGATAGCCTCCCAAATACATTACTTGTCTTGCATATATCCCACGGGATGGACCCTTCTTTCATGCACCTCATCTGCGTAGAGCGAATGTGGCGTTTCTGTGGCGTTGTATACTGCGCGTGGTGTGATCCATTCAGTGTTCACTGCGGGTCCCTCTAATCCAGGCAAGATACTGATCAATGTCTACACGAGTGGCAACGAATGAGCCTAGTACGATCGGCTAGCATCCAAGAAAGAACAACATGAAATTATTTTGCAGTCTGTGTCACCGCTGGAAGTAACCAGGATCATGTCGAAATGGCTGGGGGATTTGGTGAACTTCAGTAATATACCTGAAACCCTTGGCATTTGATGACTTTCCTTCAGAGCGTTCGGCAACATTGTGCTTTGGTCTGGAGAACTTGTGAGCCCCTGTAGCACGACGAAAAAAGAGAGAGATATAAACGGGATGGGAAAGGCAGGGAGGTTAACCAGATGAGATTCTGGTTGGCTACCCTGCACTGGGCGAAGGTAAGGGGAACCCAACGAAAAGAGGCCTTAGCAAGGTATGGGCTCACGTAGCTGGTTGTGTGGTATGTGGTTGTGTTGGGTGGTGAAATGTGTTACTTGTAAATGGGCCCAAATAAAATGAAATGAAATGAAATGAAACCCGGTATCCATTGCTATCATTCATTCGTCTAGGGGTGAAAGTGGAAACAGATGCCCGAACTGTGCGGATTGTTGCGCACCCGTGCAGTCCAGCTGAGTAGGAGCCGTGACCCGTGGACTGAGCTCCCCCCACCTACGCGGTGTGTCACGGGCCCCGGTTGTGTGCCTTGAGGTGCACATATGGCTAAAACCTAGTAGGCTAGCTCTTGCTGCGCACCAATGAGTCGATGGGCCATGGCAACAGTGAGCTGGAATCAACGCAGTATTTTTACTTGTGCATATATAGGAGCCTAGCACACAAATCGCGGTTCGTGTATTCCCTCCTGCATGCCGATGTGGTGAAATGTGTCCTAGTTAGCGGAACTGCATCATCCGCCAAAGGACAGCGAGGGCTACTTGTGCGCTGCCACAAGTATAGCCGATGCTGCAAGTGGCTATTTCTTGGTGTGGCTCAGGAGTGCTTTGCTTTCAATCTCAGGGAGTTTCATAATGGGTCTACTATAGTTACGCTGCTCGGTGAAGCAGTTCGGCGTATAGTGTGACTCATCTTTCTGTTCCTCCACTTCAGGCTATCCAAATCCATCCACTCATGAGTAGGAGGGCAGGCTGCATCGAAGTGATTGAGCTCGAAAAAGCTGGTCAGTTTCACACATGGGAAACTATCACTTCATATCTGACCTGAGGAGCTTCCCCACCGGCCATGCGCTGTACCGGACTATATCCGAGTGATGCTCCGTAAGTACGGTCTTTTAGGATGCCTACCCCATAATACACACCACATGCACACCCCACACCCCATAATTGAGGAGGATTGTTCAGCTGAATAATTACAAGCGTAGACCATGTGCAGCCCTGGCACTCGGGTGTGTTCTATTCCTGACGGCATTCAAGCGTCAGCAAGCCAGAAAGGAGCGCTGGCAGCCTCTCAAACACTTCTTCAATAAACATAATACCGAAAGTTCCTGTACTTTATGTGATGATGTGGATCGATAATGGCATCCTTTTTCAACGTGGTGGCGACAGATGGTCAGCTAGCCTGTATGAGCTACTCCCGTATTAGCGTATCGCAATCTAGCGTTCCGTCTTTCTCGGCTTCACCTTGTATAGTTACGTGTGAATGCGGTGATCCCGTCTTCATCTTCTCCCTGCGTTTTTCAAACAAATGCTCTAATCGTCTCTTGCTTATCTCCCCCGTTCACCAGGTAACACCCTCATCAAGTTTGAACTACGGCGCTTCTAGAAAGTAGACGTTCTCTACACTGTTCTTGTTGGATGGATATCTTGGCATTCCATTACTTCAAAGATAGAATGTGCCCTTCAATGCCCCTCTTGTTCTGTTATAAAATATATGAAAATCATCGCTGGCACTGAAATCTGAGCAACTGCGCTAGCCGGGTGGTTTCCAGCATTAATCACCTATGGAGCAGAAAAATGATAAAGTCGGTGGCGGTTATACCCGCATATATCGTCTACGACACTTCCACTTCTTGGTTGTGAGCGAAGTGGAGAAGCGAATGCAGCATATCATATGGTCCACCCGGGATGTTCTAATTAAGCTCCCAAGCTACACCCATGTGAGTTGGTACTCTGTCAGGTTCGCCACTCTAACTAGCCTGCTGCCATTTCTACCTGGACACCTGGCCATTGCAGCATCTATGGTAACGACTGTGCGAATGAAGCCACCCGGTCTGCCCGCGATTGTATCCAATGTATAGCAGCACCACTAAAGAGAACCGATGCAGCTACAAACCACTGGATATGGCAGTCGTGACGTTCTTTGTCGCGCAATGTGTACGTGTTGCTCTTATGGCGTCCTGTGTATTCATGTTGCCGTTGTGGCAAGCGCGCTTGGGGATGCCAGAGGGAGGTGTGAGCACACTGCATACTAACCACATCCGGAAAGGAGCTACAAAGCTTCGCTATCTAGCGCGTCAGCTTGCACTGGCACACTAGAAGCCAATTGTGTTTACCAACACTGGTCTTCATAGCTTGGATACACGTTTACAGCCCCGTCTTGTACCTGGGATATCGCGAGCTCTAGAAAGACTTATGTGCCGCCTGTGCTTTCGCGTGGCCTTCACAAATATATATTCACAGTAGTACAGGGTATATGCATACACTGGCTCTGCGTGTTGCTTTCTCTTCTTCCTCTCCTCCTCGCTTCCGTGTTTACCGTTACTCATAACCAGTTATTGACCTCTTTCTGTTTGCCCAAGAAGTGGTTCACACCAATTTTTCGATATTTCCGACGTGCTGCACCCAAGTCGATTATCGCATAAAATGTTCTGTACACCAAAATTTCCAGCACTGACAGCAACTTTTCTGGGGAAGTCTGCTAGCTACCCTTATCGTCATGTACAACAGTATGATGCTGTAAAAGGAGTTAACGACCTCATGCAATAAGCCGCACGAACAACAAATGTAAGAATCATTATGAAACGTATGTAATTTCATAATTAAAGCAAATGTATTCGTTCAGGAGCTGGATATGCCCTCGTTGTTTTATGAGGAAAGTGACGCCAGCGATTCCTCGCGTCCTTATAAACCTTTACCAATTTAGAGGCCGCTAATAGCCTTCATGCTCATATTCTCTCGTGAAGTTTGGCAGTACTGATACACAGGCAAATTTTGGCTGATCCTCCCCCATGGCATGGCATCTCTATAGCGACACGAGTGTACTACTTAGGTCTTGTCAATTACCACCTGGGCTAAAACGTTATGGAAAAAAAATAACAGCTGTCATTTTGGCAGACACCCTGGTACATACTTCTTGATACTCTCATTTCCATGACTGACTGCTAGTGGCGCCGTTTATAAGAACGTATTTTTGTCACCCCGCTGCCCTTTGTACGTAACCTGCGTCAGTGACGTATACTTCCTCTTAAGCACCCGCTTATTTAAAGCATTGGTACACCTGCTTCGTTCAGAAAGACGTCATCAAATAAAATTAATAAATAAAATAAGTAGTCGCAGCCCTGCACCGGAGCGCCTAATCAGCTTTTCTTTTTTATTTCAATAATGCCTCACCCATTTGTCATATATGTAACACATCATGCTGTCAGCGCGAAGCTGCCAAGATTACCTAAAATCTGGGGTCGTTATCTACAATACCTAGTAAAACACGCCACCAACACCATTTTAGCGTGCATGCGTAAAAAATGTTCGGCGTTAGCTCAATACATCGTTCTAACATTGAGCATAAGGGAGCACATACTGAGCCATCATTCGTAGCCAAAACTCTTGCGGCGCGCCTGTGTAGGTAGGTGGCAATGGCCGCGAGCATGTCGCAGTATCCATCCAGAGGTAAATGGGCAAGTATAGTTACCCTGCCCAAAGTTATGGACAGATTAATAAGTATAGTGTGGGGAACTGTAAAAGATAGCTGGGAGTATCGATGACGTAAAAGTACAGGAGGAACAGACATTACTTTAAGGTCAATAAGTTTTGTCCATACGAACCACGGATCTTAAAGGACAAATGCAGAAGAACGACAAAAAAATGTGCCGTGTTTGAACGCGGTTAAACCAAGTTTGTCGAAAGATATTACGGTTTTGCTTGCTTTGGGAAAGGACACAGCTCGGCGCCGTCAGCAACTACCGCATCTACAATCCGCCTTTTTCATCTTCCTATGCTGCCCTCTGCCGCACGCCGCTGAAAACGTTTTCGAAGGGTCCCGGAGCTTTCGCCAGTTGATTTGTGTACCTGTGCCCACGTTGAGTGCGCGTCGGTTGTGCGTTGCGTGGATCGTGAATCATTATTAATGGCTTCTTCGGGACAGCATGTTGTTCCTGGAAGCCATGTAGCACTTACCGACTACTGGGTGAGCAGGCCTGAGTGCGCTGTTCTGCAAACAGTGTGGCCGATAAAGGCACGCTGAGTTCCGTCAGGCGACACGGCTGCCTTGGAACTTGTCACTGATTTCTGCACTTGTACATCACTTTTTGTATTATTTTATACATTATTTAGACATTTCACATATCCAAGAAGTCTTCGAGCGCAGCCTTCTGCGTCGGATTTATCAAAGCGGTGCACTTGTTTACATCGACATCTACAGCCGCAGATCGTTGTTATCGTAAAATATTGTGGAAAAGGTGCATCGCTGATATGAAATAGTGTCAAAACGTAGCAAAACATGCATATCTGCCCATATGTGTCGTGTTGTTACACCCTGAGACGAGTCAATATGAGCGGCCGAACAACTTAAACAACGGCAACTGTGGTCCAGATACATATATTACGGGCTGTTAATTAACTCATCCTCGTTTTTCTTTAACTACATCATACTTATAGCTTTAGCGTGCCATAGAGCATTAGAGAAAACTTCTCGCATAAGTGCTCATTTGTAGGCCATGTTGTTCTCTAACGGAAATGTGCGGATGCCATCCCTCACACAGCGTTGGTATAACTGAGCGAGGCGGTTGTTTATGCTGCTGTATACCGTATACACAATCTCTTGTTTGCCGCTTCAAAGAGGCAAACAGTGCATCTCTGAAATTGAGAAATGAGTTGAACCGACGTTGAGCTACCAGTAGAGTTTCAACGCGGTACACGGCACGAGTGTTTGCAGCAGCGCGCGTCCGAGTGCTTTTTTTCTTTCGGGGCACTTTCCAGCGCGCGGCCACGCGCGCGACCCTCCCAAACCGTTTCGCGACTAATCCGCTAGCACAGACCTCATGAGCCGTCGCGCCATGAAAGAGGCGGATTGCACCACAAGAGAAGACACAGACGCTGCTCGACGCGGCAGCAGCAGCGAGCGAATTGACCTTCATGCTGCGTCTCGCTTCAACGTGAACTAAGCGTCGAAAGCACAGCGCATACGAAGCTACCAGCACTCGGCGCACTTTGTCCACATCAAAGATCGCTTTCAAGATATGGGTGCCCAGGTGGCGTACGCAGCAGCCGCCGGTAGTGGAAGGCTAAGTCCCAGTTTGACCTTGGCTGAACTTGAAGGTCAAGTTTACGGAACCAGGCCTTTCTGGGCTTTTACCTGGAGTAGTAGAGCTATTGCTCTAAAAGGACGATATTAGCGGTATCAGCCACCACACGTTTCAAAGGGAGTGTTCGTAACATCTATCCATTCAACCATCAATTCGTCCGTCAGCCCATCCGTGCATCCAGGAACTAAATGTGTGTGATTTGCATCGTTATAAATCGCTCAAATTCATCTCTCTATTTTCTTTTCTTTTTTCTTTTTCTTAAGCATGGAAAAGATCTGCGAGCCCTTTCTCACATAGGGAAACCGTTTTCCTATATTGCTGGCGCGTAAAAATTATTTCCTACGTTCTTCACGGAAGACTAATCCCACCGCAAAAATGCAGAAGCCACCAACTATGATTGTCAATCTACACGAACAGCCGAACGCTTCTAGAAAGCTTTTCGCTTTACTAGATGAATAATGGGCTTGAAGGCGCTTATTTTCTATATACGATGTTCGGGTAGCGTTTGTTGTTTCATTGCGCTATGCTGACGAGAACAGAGCATTTAACCAGGACATCTGTAGCGGTAGCGTAGCTATACATATTGTATAAGCCGATTTATCACACGTGTGTTGTCTCCAGCGGCGCGAGCGCCGGCATTCACGGCGACTGCTACCCTCCTTTTCCGCAGCCGTCACAGAGGGAGAGGGCGGCGGGAATGGAAAAGGGCTGCCCTTCCCTACTGCTCCGCAGCAGCATCTAAAGCTTCACACGCCCCGAAGTCTCAAAGAGCTATCGGCCTGGACTGAGGCCACCTGCTCATTGATCCCACTGAGCGACAATAAAGTATTTTCTCTCTCTCAAAGAGCTGTAAACGTTGGCATTAGGCGACAAACGCGCCCCGCAACTCGGTTAAGCGAGAGCGCGGGCCTCCTGCATCGGCGCCTTCGTGCGGGCGGTGAAAGTTCGTGCACGACCGATCCCCAACAACCGACCGCAAAAAAACGGGCGAAAGAGCCAAAGACAGCTATTTTATTAACGTACCTCTTTCTGAACAGAGGCAAACAATGTCACAGGGGTTTTTTGCAAGACTGCTTCCGAAAGCAGCCACGGGAAGGCCAACATTGGTGCATCTATAGGTGGCGCACGGGGCATACAGGAGCCCAATACATTCAAACTCAAAAAAAAAAAAAAAGAGAGAGAGAGAGAGAGACAGAGAAAATAGTGTAATGTAGTGACACTTTGCGCTCGATTTTACTCCTTCCTAATCGTACGTCGCTCACGGCTGCCTGATTCTAGTGATAACATAGACGGAGAACCACTTGAACCATTAACGAAGCGTGAAAGGGAAAATAATTGAAATAGAATCGTTATGCTATCCCGGCCAAGTTATGTTACTTGCTCGACAAGTATTGAAGAAAAAAATAAGCACCAGAAAAAACGGTATAGCTGAACACCTACACGCGTTGCAAATTTAATTCCGGGGTTTTACGCACCAAAACCCCGACGACGAGACACGCCGTATGTAGTGGGAGATTCCGCATGTAGAACACGGCGTTCTTAAACGTGCCGACAACGCTCGGCGCACGAGCGTTTTTACTTTCCGCCCCCATCAGAATGCGGTCGACGCGGCTGTGATGGAACCCTCGAGCTCGACAGCGCAACTCCATATCCCCTGAGATACCACGGCGGGTACATATACACGCGTCAATACATTACATTTACGAACAACACTACGTATATTCGGACAAATGAAGATTTGGAAAGTGTCAGCGATTGCTTTGCGTACATGTACTGTTTTTTTTTTATGCAAATGAACATGTTAGAAGCCGAGAATAAAATGGTAACATAAGCATTCACTGCCTTCCGGCAATAAAATCTTCGACTTTTCCTGCAGTCAGTTTCAGATAACCTGCTAACTTGGGCTCGTTGCTACATGTCTGAAGAAAACCAGTAACAGCGCTGGACAACGGGACGTGACTGAGACTGAATGTCTCAGTCACGTCCCGATGTCCAGCGCTGTTACATGTTTTCTTCAGTTTCAGATCGCGCACTACATTCTACTTGCAGCGTCACCGTCGTTCTTCTCAATGGTTCGAACGCGCGTGCGCAAAGGGTATTTAGTAAAGAACTCAAACACTGTTTCGTTTCTCGATATTATCGACATCGTTTACAAATGGAAAAATAAATAAAAGCAATTTTGCGTGAAGCATAAACCAGTGAGGGCGCTATCTATAGCACTGCATTCAACATTCAAAGTGTTTCGCACAGTATCATTCGCTGCAAACATTGTCAGTGGCGCAGCATGCGGGCAAGGTAAAAGCCTTTCGTGTCAACCATATGCCACCCAGAGATGTTCATGAATCGAATACTACAATCCAATGCCTCTACTAGAAATGACCTGTATAACGAAGGATTGATTATGCCCCAGCCGAATTCCTATCTTTTATACGTATTCCGAACGCCTCCACAGAGAAGACGGGGCAAATTTGCCTGTTCAACAAAGCAATTTAGGCATCCCGGGTGGCTGATATGTGGCTTTACAACTAGCGCTATACGTAGTGGTGCCGCCACTACCCTCCGCAGACGTCAGCGAGGTTGCGCTCTTCGCTAGCACTGATGGCAGCGCATGCATGCGACGCACTTGACAAGGTTAGCGATGTCAGAAGTATAGTCCTGCTGCACTGCTTCAGGAACCACCGAACTCGTACACTACTTGTTCTACTGCATCAGTGCGTGGCGGTGGTTGACAAATACGTCGCATCTGATGATGTAATCGTAAGTGACGACCGCCAATGCCTTCAAAGGCATCTAAGGCGGAAAGAACGCGAACGTCAGTGAAGGCATCAGTCATGAAGATCGTGTAAGCTAGCCAAGGATTGTGAAGGCAAGGTGATGAACCTCGGTGCAATAATGCTGGTAGCAGTTGCACACTGTCAAAGCGCGAACAAAAAATTGTGTACTGTTTGTTTTCAGTGTCTATCTTTAGTTCAAGTTAAATAAATGTTTTATTTTGTTGAACGGGCTTAGCCTGCTTTATTGTGTGCGGCATGGTTCCCAATCTTTACGAAGAACTAACCTGTACAACGAAGGATTTTGTAGGTCCCGAGAATTTTGTTATATTTAAAGGCGTTTGACTGGATATGACCCGTCATTCTGCCCAGGTTCACATCCGATCCCCTCATTCCAGTCTGCCACTGCGTTGCTGCTGCGCTCCGATGCAACCAGCACACATGTTTTCTGCTTGTATACGTAGAGCCGAAGCATTTGACACTCTCCTTTTGCTATACGACGTTTTACTTCCTACTGCCTATTATGCTTGACTTCTTTGACATTGGTGCTGTTTTGCGCGTCAGGAAACTCTTCTGGTTTCCTGCCGGCGAAGTTGATTGGAGCGTCAATTTTAGGATAGAAAATTGCCAGGTTCGATATCGGCTTTCCTGCTATTACTTATTGAAGCTTCATCATCATCATCATCAGCCTGGTTATGCCCACTGCAGGGCAAAGGCCTCTCCCATACTTCTCCAACTACCCCGGTCATGTACTAATTGTGGCCATGTTGTCCCTGCAAACTTCTTAATATCATCCGCCCATCTAACTTTCTGCCGCCCTCTGCTACGCTTTCCTTCCCGTGGAATCCATTCCGTAACTCTTAATGACCATCGGTTATCTTCCCTCCTCATTACGTGTCCTGCCCATGCCCATTTCTTTTTCTTGATTTCAACTAAGATATCATTAACTCGCGTTTGTTCCCTCACCCAATCTGCTCTTTTCTTGTCCCTTAACGTTATACCAATCATTCTTCTTTCCATAGCTCGCTGCGTCGTTCTCAATTTAAGCAGAACCCTTTTCGTAAGCCTCCAGGTTTCTGCCCCGTACGTGAGTACTGGTAAGACACAGCTGTTATAAACTTTTCTCTTGAGGGATAATGGCAACCTGCTGTTCATGATCTGAGAATGCCTGCCAAACGCACCCCAGCCCATTCTTATTCTTCTGATTATTTCAGTCTCATGATCCGGATCCGCAGTCACTACCTGTCCTAAGTAGATGTATTCCCTTACCACTTCCAGTGCCTCACTACCTATTGTAAACTGCTGTTCCCTTCCAAGACTGTTAAACATTACTTTAGTTTTCTGCAGATTAATTTTTAGACCCACCCTTCGGCTTTGCCTCTCCAGGTCAGTGAGCATGCATTGCAGTTGGTCCCCTGAGTTACTAAGCAAGGCAATATCATCAGCGAATCGCAAGTTACTAAGGTATTCTCCATTAACTCTTATCCCCAATTCTTCCCAATCCAGGTCTCTGAATACCTCCTGTAAAGACTTATGTAAAGCTTATTTGTATTCATACATTAACTTCTTCAGAACACCTAGCCATTTATGCAGACGATGTCTGGGTCACATTTGAGTATGTGTTCAATGTCCAAGATGCATTACAGGTATACATTCACCGTTCACCGTTGATCAGAAAAAAGAAAGTAGGCATGCGTTAGGTTTCTTCTTTTCTTTTTTTCGGGGGGAGCGGGGGGCGACTTGCAATACCCTCACTAATATAGGCCTATAGTGAGAAACTTAGAACGCTGTAAATATATTTTTTTCTTTTTGTGCTTCTAGTAAATCGAATCTGCCACATCTCCGCGAATGTCCAGGTGCGTAAGGGATAAAATTTGTTAACAGTATGATCAAGAAGGTAGCTTTCTGTAAGCGGTATGTGTTTCAGTTCCAGGTTATTTCTTCTGCTCTGCTGCTTCAATTTGACAAGGTGCTTCTTCACCGCCTTTCAATTCTTGCAAAGCTTGTCGTTTTCTTTTTGTTGCTCTCAATGTCCTTGCTTTCTATACTTGCTAGCCCTTGGCAGATTGTCAATTTATATCTAATTTTTTCTACTTATCATTCATCAATCTCTTTGATCCTGTCATAAATTCAAGCCCGGCTTTGATACTAGCATTACCAAAATAAATATAACCTGCTTCCTTCGCGAGATCACAAATGACATAAAAGAACGCCAACGTCTCTTTAGCAAGATCCTTCGTTACTCAATTCATGCTTTTAAGTGTTTTACCTCCGAAAGTCGTTGCAAGAACTGTCAAACAGTCGCTATTATTTCTAGACATTGTAAAAGGTTATCATGCAAACAGTCTCGTCAAAACTTCCTAGAATATCCATCAATAAAACAAAACAACACTTCAAAGCAGTTCAACAACCGTAACACATTTGACACATAACGCATGATAATTGAATGACGCTCATCTGCAGCATGTTTAGGAGACGTTTAGTGGTGTACAAAGTACAGCTGCTTAGAGTGATCTGCGTCGAAGCGTCCAGTGTCACCGCTTGCAGCTTTACAGCTAATTGGACCATTCTTTTTCAGAAGCACCCACACGCCCATGGAACTGTTCAGCTTATGAATGGCTCTTACAAGGCGTCACCACAGGGTTATAAGCGCAAATAATCAATATGTGTATAACCTGGGGCAAAAGTCAATCAAGGGGAAATTCTTGTGGCAAGGGACGGAAAACGCAACGGGGCATTCAGAATTCTCATTTCCCACTGCCTTCCATTGGTCGTGAAAGCAGGCTCCACATTTGAAAATTGAAAGTAAAGAAGCATGCATTCAAGCACAAGAAAGCAAAGTTAGAGAAGTCTATAACCACCGCACAAAAGACCAACAAAGACTGAAACGATCGAGCGACTGCATACGTAAGGTGGCTCGTGTAAACCGGACTGCTGGGCTAGTTGGTACATGTCTACAGCTGAAGATTGAGCCCAAAAACAATGCAGGACAAGGCAGGCAAATTGACAAGCATGGGCGCTACGCAGTGCGCCGAGTGATTGGGCACACCGCTTTTTGACAAACTTAAGATGCTAGGAAAATGCTGGGAAACAGTGGCACGTCAACTGCTGAAGGCATTTCGCCTTTAAAAAAGTGGTTTGCTATGCATTAACGAAACACCTGCGAACTTGAGAAAAAGTGAATATGATATGATCAGCATGTTCGATAAAATTCACTTCTGCATGAGAAACGAATATATTAGTCTGGGGACAGTGGTGATGCATATGTATGGGTGTTTTCCACAAAAACAAATTAGTTGCAAGCTGAGCACTTGCGCAATTGTCTCTTTTGCCATATCTTGTTTTCGTACTCAGATTTTAGCTATGGCCTTCGTGCTGTCGGCTTCCTCACGCCGTCAACTTTCCTCACTGAATTTATATTTTTTGTCGCTAGATACCGGCTGTAATATCAATATTCAGCCAGGGCCAGCAAACTATCTAGTCAGTATGTTGGAATTGTCGGCGTTTTAATATATATGCGTAAACTGCTATACTAGCAAAAATTTCTGCTGCGTTCCATTAAGTGGTATGATAGGCGCCGACACCCGTGTTTTCTTGTCGCACTGGTAACACCCGTCCCATAAAGCCGTTACAAAAATTTATAGAGGGCGACAACGGAGCTCTAATACACGTGCTATGGCAAACACGTAGTTGAAAGCTATGTAATTATTCTGACAGCCTTGGGCGCACAGAAATATCCGACAGGAGAGTTTCATATATCTCCCTGTGAAATTCTCTGGTCGGATATTTGTGTGCGCCCAATGCTGTCAGAATAATTACATAGCTTTCAACTACGTCTTTTGTCATCGCACGTCTAGTTAGAGCTCCGTTGTCGGCTTGTATAAATTTTTGTGAGGCCCTAACGATAAGGGTGTCACCTGTGCGACAAGAAAACACCTTTAAGGGCGTACACATTTTTACAGTGATAGTTCAAAGCGCTTAGCAGCCTCAAATGGTTCGGTTCTCCAAGTGGCCTCAAAAGTGCCGTCTCACCAATCTAAATCTATTCTGCTGCAAAGTTGGGCAGCAGCAGGGGCCCATTTGCTTTCACGGGCCAATTATCTCGTAGATACGCTTGGCCGTTGTACGCTCGAACAGAATGCCAGGACGTGCACGAAGGGCATCGGCATAGTGATTCAACGCGATATACGAAAGCCACAGTTGCGACTCCCTGCAGCAGCCTTGAGTCTCTCAGGTTGCGAAGCACTGCAGCTGCTTTCGAGCCATCGGCACCGCGGGCGTGTTGCCGCCGTGAGGTCAGCGCCAGCAGTCTGGCCGAGTCTGGCCGTCCGCGATCAGC
The DNA here is from genome assembly GCF_023375885.2 of Dermacentor andersoni. Classification (NCBI taxonomy): domain Eukaryota; kingdom Metazoa; phylum Arthropoda; class Arachnida; order Ixodida; family Ixodidae; genus Dermacentor; species Dermacentor andersoni. The sequence goes on from NC_092814.1 coordinate 75,686,688, forward strand.
GAGCATAATCAGCGCCGTCTTTGGGAGCGGGCCTTTTTATTTCCAAGCACGAGCCCGGGGCCGTGACGTGCCTCGAGCCACGGCGTTCGTCTGACGACGGCCCCGCGGGAACCATCGGGTGTAGTTCGTGCCCGGAACAGGGCTCCCTAAATTAAAGTTAATGCCACGGAACTTAACAGATCCGCTGATCAATAATTGCGCGCAATTGCTCCCCTCGTACAGCCTTGCTCTGTAAGGCAGCGGTCCGTGCCCCCCTTTCCCTCGTTTTCCCCAGACCCTCGAGAAGCAGGAGGCGGGCGGGCGCTGGCAGGGCCGCCAATCGATGGAAATTCTGTTAGAGCCAAGTCGAGGGAGATGCGGCTCTCGCGGTATATTAAGAAGAGTGCCTCATCGTCGTCTGCCAATGCCGAGATTTCCCGTTTTGTTCTGGCCGAGGGCCGTATCAATAGCGCCGATCGCTAGCGGGAAACGCTCTCATCCATGCATCTTCGCCCATAAAACAACAAAGGCAGTCGGATCGAGTGCGCCAGATTTCTCCACTTCCCAGGTCGTCGGATCACCCGGCTCCTTCCTCTGAGCTTTCCGCACGAGAAGCCTCGGACCGCCTCGGCCGCACTTCCACGCACGCACTCTGTACCCCTTCTGACGCGCGTTCGTTCAGCGCGCATGCCTGTGGGTTCCGGCGGCTCCCATATGGGTTGCACTCTCTTTATCAGCATCCCGTTTTCACCTATGCATGTCCGTATTTTACCGCGTGGCTCCCCCTTTGACTGTTCTTCGTTTATTACGAGTCCAGGTTTTTACACGCATACATGCATATCTTGAAGTAAAGTATATTTGTACCGGCGCCGCGGAGGCGGCATCAACGATAGAGGCCCCTCGTTGTCGCACTTCGCTTTCCTAACTGTGATGAATGTTTCCGATACTGAACGTGCTGTTCGACACCTACGCCGTACATGTAAGAAAATTGAATAATAAGAGAATAGACAAAGAATAAAAAGGAACGCTTATCCATCATGACCTTGTGCTGCCTACTCAGTTATAAGCGCCTACATAGTCCGAGGGTGCGGCTATTTTGCTACGTATCGTGCATTCGCACACAATTTATTATAATCCTTGCCAATCTCAATCATTCCTTTTTATTACCTGCGAAGGTATTTAAATCCCTTGAACGTTGTTTGCGATGTCTGAGATGGCTGCTATTGCAAATCAGTCACATGCACATGACCATCATGCATTGCCTCCTGGTTAATCTTATTACCGTATCTCTGAATGACAGGGCCAAACCACCTAAATCCTTCCTCCCAAAATATGTGGGCGATGTCTTAGGTTTCCCAACTTTCGGCTGCGGCGATTTTCAACGCCAGATTTGGAATGCCAGTTTCCTAGAATTTCTCATTATTGATTTTTTTTCCTACTACCGTATTTGCTCGATTCTAAGCACCCTTTTTTTTCATGATCGCCATGCCCAAAGTCAGGGGGGTGCTTAGATTCGAAAATCTAGAATGATCCCCCCCTCCCTCTTTTCGCTGCGACATCACGACGAGATGGGTGCGAGAAATAACATTTTATTTTGCAAACATTCAAAAGAAAAATCGGTGCAGACAGTGAACACACCGCTTCTGTAGGATGCTCAGTCACTCTCACTGCCACTCGAGTTCGTCGCACCGCTTGAACCGCTGCTCTTGGTATTTCACAGCAAGTCGTCTTCCGTTCCGTCGAAGTTGTTTGTGATTGAGGCACTTCTTAAATGATTTGACCACAACGTCCACTTGGACCCTCTTCCACGCGTCCAAAATCCACTTTGCGATGGTTGATGGGGACGCTTTCTGCAGCTTTCCCATCGGCGTCTTCTTCCGGTCAGGGTTTTGCACCCACCCTTCGTACTCTTTCGGAGATTGGCTTTGAAGGGCTTGTTGACTGAAACGTCGAGGGGTTGCAACACTGGCGTCGTGCCACCCGGAATCACAACCACGTCGCTATTGATGTTCCGAAGCTTTGTCTTTACCTCCGGGGTAAGGTGGCCGCGAAATGCGTCCAACAGAAGCATCGACCGCGTGCTTGCAGGTCCGTCGACCAATGATTCCAGAGTGAGCAAGCGCGTTTGGCGGCCTTGGCTACGCGCTCTTCCTAACAAATAGGGGGGGGGGGGGGGGGGGGGGGTTGCTTAGATTCGCATGCAAACTTTTTTCCTAACTTATTCGCGAAAATAGAGGGGGGTGCTTAGAATCGGGGGGTGCTTAGAATCGCGAAAATACGGTAAGTGCTTCAGCTGCATGCAGCACTGACGAACGCACCAGTGTCTCATGCATTTGGCCTTTCTGTATAAATTATATATCTTCATCTAACGGTGCCTCAGAGACCTGCCTCCACTTTTCTTTCGCTCCGCTTAAGCCACATTTATAAGCAGGGCAGGTGTGAGTGTCATCCGGCAACGATGCCCATTTCCCAATAGTCTGAAAGTGAAATTTTTTTATATGCCTTAGAGCGACGAGGCACCAATGGATAATATTCTAGTATACTGGTGATTGATTGATTGATTGATTGATTGATTGATTGATTGATTGATTGATTGATTGATTGATTGATTGATTGATTGATTGATTGATTGATTTTATGTGCGCAAGGGCTACAAATGGCCAAAGAGCGCCAGATATAACTGAGGATGGTTTTCGGAAATTGAGCCGATGACAGCCATAAATTGCGATAGTATATATAAAGAAAGAACAGGAGGCCGTCAACACTAGAAGTCGTAGAGTGCTGCCGGGTCACGAGAAAATGTTTACGATGAGAATCACGAATGCTTAGTTCCGGAATGCCAATAAGGAGGGCCCAGGAGAGAAATTATGGCATGCATCTGCGAATGCGGAAGAAAAGCGCGCGCGCGCACGCACGCACACGCACGCACACGTACGCGTGAACACACACACGCACTAAGAAAAGCGCGTGCACACACAGGCACGGCAGATGTGATCACCTGTACCTGAAAGAAGTATGAAGAACTCAAGAGAACAAAACGATGCGCCTAGTAAACATGGAAGTCATCTACTGAAATCTACCGGCTGCTATCTCCACATCAGTAAATATACCATCGAAACTAACGACATCATATACATACAGGCTACGCGCCCAAAGAGGAAAACAACGGATCTCATACTGCGTAATACTGCGTAATACTGCGTAATTCGTGACTGAATGGAAGAATTTATTGAAAGAACTTAATGACAATTTGGCGTGCCTGAAAACAGAAAAAAAAAAGGGGGGGGGGGGCATTTGAGGTTAGGAACACCGCCACACTTTCCAGGGTAAGCATGAGAAGCGCCGCAATGCATTTTGTGCCTCCCCCCCCCCAAAAAAAAAGAAGGAAAAGGAAGAAGAAAAATTGCCCACGACACTTAAATTCTCAGTGTTGCCTGTCGGCAATAAAGTATAGCAACGGAAATGCCGTTCATATCAAATGCACGTGTTTGTGTCGGGGAAAAAAAAAAGACAAGCGAGAAGGAGAGACTCCCGCGCGTACCTCATTGTTAGAGAGCCCCGCGTATCTTTGACAGATTACGAAACAGAGAGAGAGTCGCCGCCACCTCAGGGCGCCAAACTTCCGCCCTCCGTCGTTTCGCAAAACAACGCCCTCCGAGCGACGGCGACGACGACGTCGAGCCCGCGAACGCGACCCGCGCGAGAGCAGGAAGATGCGAGGCGAGAAAATTTATGACGGGCGGCGCTTCTGCACCTTGGGGAATATTGACGACTTCCTGAGCTCACCACTGCGCGTCCAATAAAAGTCGACGCGATTGAAGTAGAAAGAATGCCTGCGCATCGGCTCGCAACTTCGCGGAGGTTCGACGCTCGGGTACTTCACTTATTGATGCCGGCGACTCTCCTCCTTCCTGCCTAGCGCGCTGTCTTTCCTGCTACGTGGGGAGGGAATGCGTTACGCAATGGGAATACCGGGTGTTTGCTTCGGGGAGCATATGCGTGCCGGTAAACAAAGTTAAGTGCATAAGACTCGAGACGCAAGCAAGCGATTCTTCGCGTATCTGAAGCTTATACTGCGGCGAGCGATATCTTCATATAGTAGCGAGAAAGGACAGCAAAAAAAAAAAAGAAAGAAAACGGGGGGGGGGGGGGGGGTGAGCAGATGGCAGTGACGGCAGAACGACGCCCTGCAATGTATTCTAGGGTGAGGAGAACAAACGCGTCACAGAGGCATATCAAAAATTTAGACAGAAAAGAATCAGAACGGTGAGGCAAGAATTCTACGTTCCCTTAGTGCGTGTCTTGCAAGCAGCAAAGCCTCCTTCAAGGAGCGTGCTAGCACTAAATAATGACATAGTTTGGGTCATCATTACTCACAACCGCTGGAGCGTATGGTTAATACGAGCCATTTCACGTATCCTTACTGTGACCAGAATTACTTTCGTCAATGACGATCACTTTTTCTCACACGTAGCCTGATGAGACAAATACGACAAAGCAATGATAAGCAAGTAGCTCACTGCCCGAGCACTGATGGCTTCATGCCTCGATACGTGTTTCGATTGCCGGTGTTTATACTAATAGAGAGCTGTTTTCAACCGTGGTTCCCTGTCTTTCTTAAATAAGAAGGCCCGGGTGTTCTTTTAGGATACTTCGCGCCAGTGTGCGCCCTCTGGGCCCTTGAAAGATGAGGTGTACTTCTCATCTTTCAGTCCCCTTGTCCCCTTCCCCAGTGCATGGTAGCCAACCGGGATCAACGTGGTTAACCTAATAGCATTTCCCCTATCACTCTCTGTCTCTCGCTCTGAAGAGAATGCACCTAATCATGCTGCGTGCACTGCAGGCCACGTCACACGGAATAAATGAACGGCCCACTGCTGGGAACGAGAGCCTGTGCTTTCACGTTTACTCTGCCTGCATTGCACGATTCAGTGCAAGCACAGGCGAAAATAAACTCGAGCGCAGGTGGACACAAAGAACGCACAATAAGGGGCAAATTTAGATTCCAAGACACGGAACTACCACGAATGCAATTTCGATATAAAAAATGCATAAATAAGTAAAACTTTCGACAGCTTTGAAGTGAATGTCGGTGATTTCCAATCGAATTTTACATCATGCCGATTTTACGTTTGAAACAAAACAAATCACTGACGATCACGATACTCCCTAACGGGAAATTTGAGCGCAGCTCTATACGCGCTTTCATTTTTACGTGTTTTCACTATACGCATTTTCATTCGCGCCGACTTGGTACAGCCGCGACGCGTGGCGCTATATATAGACCGGCCACACACACAATTGCCGCTTGCCGGCAACTGCAGCTGATCCAACCATAATTTTTGCCGGGAAACGCTTGCGGCGAACGCCATGCCTGAAGCGAGCTTTCTGGTTTTTATTTATTTATTTTTTGTTCTCCCTCCCTGCCGATGCTGCCGCTGCCGCGGATGCGCGGACGTCAGCGACATCTGGTGGTGCTTCAAGGTCGTTTCCTCCGCTCTCCTCCTCCACTTTCCTCCTTTGCTCTCGCCGTCTTTCATCTGCCGCAGGGCTCCGCGTTCGCTCTTTCATCGTTCGCTCGGTTACGCCTAGGGAACACGAGACACGCCGACGCTGAAAGCAGGAACGGACGCCTAAGAGCTACGCTCAACAATTATCTGAAATGAAATGTCGCTTTCGAAAATCTGCACTGATGAAATGTTTTGATGGATGCACAGGGAACAGGAGCGTCTTAAGCGTTATCTTTTTCCCTTCCCGCGTAAACGCCCTTCGTGACGCCAACTTGTGTGCCATGTTCTCCCCTAGCAATTTCGAATGTTGTGAGCACATAGCTCTCCGATGGACTTGCGCTGCAGTGTTTCTTTATTTTTTTTCGTTAGCCGTTAGCAATTTCAGACTGGGTATTGAGTCATATGTGTCAGTGAAGTATTACGGAGCCAAGCTTCTTACCCATGCAGAATATTTTTATGAAAATACTCTTGCTTCTTTTGTTTTTTTAGATAGCTGTTAATAGAGTCATTAGTTGCTGTCTATAAGTTGCCATATAACTCTATATATAGCAAAAACATAAGTGAGCAAACACACTTTCAATTCCGGGTGATTACGTTAAGGTCACTGTATGTAAATTCGGAATTCTATACAATGCGATATACAAGTACGCCATGAAAAGCTTTGTAATGTAACATACTAAAATTTAAGTGCAAGAACTTTCCAGAAGCCAAGAGAATTCATACTTGTCAACTTCTTTGCCCTGGCTTTACTCAACAAAAAGAAAAAAAGAAACAACAACATAGACGCTTCAGCACCTATGCGGGTGGCATCATCAGTACACAATGGTCCATTAAAGCAGAATACATCATATTTATCTACGATGCAGCCGTAAAGATACGCCAGGAGGCCATGGTTAGAATTGCAAGCCTACTGATCCCGGCGAATAAACCAGGATTCCCCAAATGTTCTCGGGCCCCACCGCTGCTCCCGTGCCAATGTTTTCCGATTATTTAAATGAAACACGTATCCTTTTGTCAAGTAATGATTCACCAGTTCTGTCATTGCACGTGCGTCATGCGCTGCCTTCGTGACGTCCTTCATGGGTTCGTTGACACGTATACCACGTCGTCGCACAGTCTCGCCAATGTATGGCTGGCGTTGCAGCCTGAGCAGTACACCTTGTAGAAGACACCACTTTGTTCGTCCGGCGGCGTGTAATACTTTGGCTTCGGAAACATGCTTTCCAGTGTGTACATGGGCTTAAATAGAGTGCTAACGCCCAAAGGCCGCAAAGCCATGCGCACTGCGTCAGATACACAGCGAACATATGGTATGCGCACAAATAAAGTCGGCCTTTCAGTCGGATTCGGGGCATCACAGCTGAAGGCCGACTTCATACTGACTATGCCATCTGCATAGGTGCTGAAACGACTGTTTTCTTTTTCTTTTTTTCTTTTAGTAATTCCAGTGCAAAGACGTTGGCGAATAAAAATTTACGCATGCCGCTGACAAAGAAGTCCGCTCAGCAACCGAAATTTCATCGCGTTCTACTAGTCACCCAAAGCTTCACCATGTGAATTTAACAGTAGCATTGAAAAATAACGATTACAAAAGGTCGAGAAGCTCCACCATAGCGCTCGTGTGGAAAGGTACGATTCGCGCACTGATACTGTGTGCCAAACTACAGTCTACGGCGTCTCCTTATCGCAGTAAGTGATAAATGCACATCACCATCACTGTGCATGAACGCTACCAAGTGTATACGAATGTCAGAAAGTGACGCGTAGTACTTGCCCTAATACCACGCCACGGTGGCTTAGCGGGAGTGGTGTTGGGCTGCTAAGCACGAGGTCGCGAGATCAAATACCGGCCACGGCGGCCGCATCGATGGGGGTGAAATGCAATACCGCAGATGCCCTGGTGGTCAAAATTAATCTGGAGTCCCCACTATGGCATGTCTCATAATCAAATCATGTTTTTAGCATGTAAAACACCACAATTCAATTCAATTCAAGACTGGTCCAATAACTTATTGTACTTACTGAATCAGTTCTCTGTGACATTATCACCTTCAAAGTAGTCCCCTTCAGCATTCACACACTTGTGCATTCGGTGCTACCATTGCTGGTAACCGGTCTGGAACGAGGTTTTTGGAAGGCCCTTCAGGAGATTCTCCGTTTTTGTCTGAGCCTCTTCAACTGAGGTAAAACGGATTCCCTTTAAGCAAGATTTAACTTTAGGAAGTAAAACAAAGTCGCATGGAGCCAAATCAGGTGAATAAGGAGGATGCCCCATCACAGTAATGTTTTTGCTGGTCAGAAACTGCTTGACAGGTAGGGCCGTGTGAGCGGGTGCATTGTCCTGGTGCAACAGCCATCCATCACTCCACAACTGTGACCTTTTTTTCCTAATTTTTTCACGAAGTCTTTTTAGTACTTCAATGTAGTAGTGTTGATTTACAGGCTGACCACTGGGAACCCATTCAATCATTACAATTCCATTAATGTCGAAGAAGACAATTAACATTGCCTCGAATTTTGATTTTGACATGCGTGCTTTTTGGGGTCTTGGGGATCCTGGAGACTTCTACTGCATTGACTGGCGCTTACTTTCTGGGTCATAGGTAAAAATACATGTCTCATGACATGTTACAACAGATTCCAACAAATTTGACTAGTTTGCAATGAGTTCTAACATGTCCACACACACGTCTTTACGGCACTGTTCTTGGTCAACGGACAGAAATTTTGGAACAACCTTCGCACAAACCTTCCTCATGTGTAATTCGTCTGTTAAAATGCGTCAAATAGCTTCCCTATCCAAGTGAACCAACTCCGCCACTGCACGAACACTTAATCTTCGGTCACCACTGATGACATCACGAACTTTGGCAATGTTTTGGACTGTAATCGCTGACCTTGGGCGTCCAGCACGTTCATCATCTTCCACACTGTCCCTTCCCCCTGAAAACCGCTTATGCCATTCAAACACACGTGCACGAGACAAAGTTACATCTCCATAAGCCTCGGTTATTATTTGAAATGTTTCCGTGGCTGATCTCTTAAGTTTCACAAGAAAGTTGATGTTGATTCGCTGTTCGGTTTTTACATCAGACATTTTTCCGGCATAATGCAGTTGCACATGTTCACTCAATGACGCAACACTCCCAACTGGCGTGATCGATTCCATCGAAACTGGACGCATGAATAGAGGAGGTGTGTGGGATTACGTATGCAAAACAGGTTTTGCCAACTCCACTCTTTTTTCAAGCTACACACTTAGTCTCGTTTCTTTTGTGTCACACCTCGTAGTTCGTGCCCATGGTCAAACTCTGAAGAAATTACAATGCTGCGCACTCAGAGTTTTTGTGAGTCTACAAAGTTTTCGCTGCAATTTCGTTCAACCAGAGTACAAAGTAGAAATGCTTGCCATATATCATGTGAAGAACATTATTATTTCAAATATAATAGATCAGCCAAAGTTTCACTCGTAGTGCCCTTTATCCAAAAGTTATTGCCTATACGAGTTTCGCTTATCCGGAGTATTCTGTGCCATGACGCTATAATAGCCCTGGCCCATCGTTATGAAGCCACACAATTTGGAATTACGAAACGAAAGTCCTTAAAGAGCAAGTACTTGTAAAGTGAAAAAATAAATAAAAAAGGCATAGCCCTAAGTTTGGAAACCTCCCTTTCCTTTGACTATAACGTTATGGGAGGTGCCCTTAATGCCGCATTGAGCACTTCATATTGTAGTTTACTGCTTTCCTTGCGCAGCGCACATCGCTATTCAGGCACTTTGGTCTTCTTGGGTTGCGGTATACGATCTTCAAAAAACATCTGCATCCCAGTGGATATGTGTCTAGACGCGATAAGGTTCATCGCGCCCCCTCTTACTTTTCTATGAGAAACTGACTTAGCTTTCTGTTTGTAGCGACTACCAGCGCTTCAACGCCAAAAGGAAGGCTCTACGTGAAAACCTGCAAACAAGAGGCTTTGGACAAGCGTGTCTTAAGCAGATAACGTTCCCAGAAGGAGTGAGGATAGTTCTCAAGGAGGTCTCACACCTTCTACTCGCATATCTATGCAACACTGAACTCACTGTGAACCTGTGGCAGCAAATTCCTGAACAATGAAAGGCAGAGCAGTCGAAGCAGTTGGAGCAGTTGCCAGCCAAGACTACCAGGCTAGTCCCACCTGCAGCAAAAACCTCACCCAGACAACGGAACAACCGACCGACCACCAACCATTATTTAAGAACACGAAACTGAGTTTGCTTTGTCCGCGCCATCCATCCATCGGACCGTCCTTCTCTTCTCAGACCGAGGAACTGCGACGGCCGCCGTGGTCATCGTCAAGTCTTCGTCATTATGGAGTCGTCGTCCAGCCACCTCCTCATCCTCAGCTCCACCTTCGCCACTGAGCGACGACAGATAAACAAAAAGCTCCACTCACCACAGCCACTGCATTGCTTGGGCTGCATGCCCAATCCAAGTCCCAGTAATTCAGCTTAGACTAGCGAGAGAGAGAAAAACGAAATGAAAGTCAACAAGATGCGCGTCTGAATTGCGACCCTATACACATAAAAACTGGAGTTATGGGGATGAAAACAAAAGCAATGAGACACAGAACTGAGGTATATATATATATATATATATATATATATATATATATATATATATATATATATATATACACAAGTTATTGTATGAGCGGTGTAAAGACACGTGATTCTTTACAAACATAAAAATGTCAGTCCTAAAACACAGAAACAATATCACAAATATTGCAACACGTGCGTAAGAGAAAAACATCTCAAAGGTAGTAAAAATAAATACTAATACATACAAAGTCTGTCGACTAAATAAATGTCGCATTCCGTTTGTTCCAATAGGCGTTTTTTAATTGTAGGTTTAAGTGTTTTTGTGTGGAAGGTAATATTTAGTTTCAAAGGGAAATTGATTTATTACCGTGGGAATTTGGTAGCTTAGTGTTTGCTTGACGTAATTGGTGCGTGTGATTGGAACAAGTTTACGTTTCGTTCGGGAAGCATATCGGCTGCTGGAATTGTCTGGAGAAGATAAGAAAAATTTATGACGATGGATGTACTTAAGTAGACAGAAATTATATACTTATTTTACTTTAAGGACGCCGTGTTTATTGAAATAGCGCTGACGTAGATAAATCTGAAGATCTGCCATGAAACCCCCCAATACCACGCAAAATGCGTTTCTGAATGTAAATACAGCTCTATAGTTGCAAACTGCTTGTGGGCGTGTTCAAATGGCAGTTTTTTAAAGAAACTTGCATAGGTTAGAGAGAGAGAGAGATGAGATGAGAGAGTCAGGGAGGTTTATCGGAAGAGATAAAAGGCTAGGATGTGTGTTCAAGCTTGGGAATCATTTGGATTAGCACAGAAATTAATAGAGCAGTATAATGTTGGTTCATTACTTTTACCACAAGGAGTCGAGGTAACAGGTGCATCGAGCTTGGTTGATTTCACCATGAATCCTACATTACAACGTTCATTGCAGGCGTATTTTGCAGCAGCTCTAGATTAGTGTTCATTGCTCGTAATGTAATTTTCTTCTGATGATGTGTTTTGTTCTCTCTCTCTCTCTCTCTCTCTCTCTCTCTCTCTTTTTTTTTTTTTACGTGACACGCAACAACCACAACGATCATTTATAGCAGATGAAAGTTAAGGATTCTGATTTACTTCAATTTATCACTTAACTTCCATGAATACAATTAAATGAAGTTGTTTGAGCCAATATGCGTCGCCAAAGCCACGAATGAATTCTGCGCTTATTAAAAAATAGTACCCAAAAAATCGCAGAGGGACGAGTACAACAAACGCCACGAACGCTTTGCTTGCGCATGCACAATTGGTAAATTATTATTGGTATCCCAAACATTTTTTTTTCTTGGCAGTGTTACAAAAACGGTCCAATGTATGATCCTGCAAAAGTTCAATGAACTGACCGTTGTAAAATTAAGTATTTCTGAATACAAAATACTCTCACAGTGAAACACACGCATGGAAATACGAAGTGTTGCAGCGAACACTTTTCTTTTTAATTTTTAAATATTGCCTGTGCCAGATATCACAATTCTAGTCCGTGAGCTGGTCCATACTCGAAGAGACAGACATACACAAAAAGTTGAAATGCATAACGGACTAAATAACTAACACTTACTAGTTAATTTTATAGTTATTTGTCCTTTGCAGATAACACGTTCTCATTACATGCATAATCTTCCTGAACGCTCAACCAGACTAAATCATTCTAAACAGTCCATCTACCCCAAGTCGTGTAAACGTTCACAAACACTAATAACATCGACTCCTTTATGAACCTCATTGAGTGCATTGGCTTTTCCCCCTTGAATTTTTTTACTATGTACTCGCATTTACCATTATATTTCTGTCCCACTCCTGCACGGGCCGTGAAGGGTCTGCAGTACATTAAAAAAAAGCCTTATGGCACATATTGCAATATACCAACTCTAGCCAATTTTCAAAGTTCGCAAGGCGGATCAACTTGGAACGAATTCTCAGGATGACACCAGTTTCGAGATATTAATTCCTGAACTTTACGTAGAAATGCATTGGCGTTCCAGTTACTTTTGTGCTTCAGTGCCTAAAACGACATTTCATTAAGAAAGTAAGTGGAACGATAGTGCATTTTTACCGCAAGTCTGACGGCACATATCTCGTAAATGGTGTCATCCACGCAGTTCTTTTCGAGTGGATATGCCTTGCAGACTCACCCGCTGGAATTTCCTAATTGCGATATGTGTCATAAGGTAATTCGTTAAGAACTTGATTAAATAATGTTTATTAATTAGTCGATTATACATTTCAATTTTTTGTACAAGTAATGTCCGCTTCTTCGAGTAGACCAGCTCATGGACTAGAAAAGTGCTATCTACCACAGACAATTTCTAAACGTTTTTGAAAGTGTTCGCTCAAACAAGCTGTATGCTTAAGAAATCTAATGCAAAAATTCACGAGAACGTGCAACGCCAAAGGGACGAAGCCAACAGCATTCCTGTATAAAATTTATCATTTGCGCCAAAACTGCTATACGCAAACGTCACTGGGCGACCATACGACCAGAACAATGGCAGGGGTAATGTAACGATTTTATTCAAGTAGTATTCCTTTTCGCACTTAGTCAGTGATCCGAGCGGTGCTCCGCCCCTATTATCATTGGAATGGGTGGGTGGTGAACTGCAGATGATAAGGCGGGAGTAGAATTCAGGCAAAAGAATTCTTACTTTATACCGGCTCGAATTTTCCTAAGGCTACACTTGCGTGAAACTATTATACGACAGTGTTGTAGAGTATTATACAAAGGGCATACAGGGCATACAAAGAAGCAGGCAGCCTGCCTTATTACTTGTGCGTTCATATACGTGTCTATAAAAAGTGTCGCGCCTTCTTTCCATGCAATATTTCATTCTAACCAGGTGATACCTAAATACCTTTCATGAGGTTCCCCCTGCCACATCAGGTCCCCCCAAAAATTAGTCCTCCTAATAAAATTACCATCCCGCGTGAGAACGGCTAATCGTTTAAGTAACAAAATAAGTCTATACTTAAGGGGGCTGATAAGCCTTCAACTTGACCTTGTTCCTCATTTTCAGTGATAATTCCATGAATTTTGTTAAAAAGGACGCTATCTTATTCCATAAGATTGCTATAGCCCACATTTCTTCTGACTTTTCTCAGTATTGAAGCGAAGAAGTAAGCAATCCGCTGTGACCTCATGAGGAAATTTCTTTCTGCAAGAGAGCCAGCTATGAAGGATAATTTTTATACATTCAGCTAAAAAGGAGGACGGTGCCCTTTTGTATTCAATAGCAAATAGGTGTATCGGTCGGTTGCAAAACATCAAGATTGTCCTCGCAGACATGTGTAAGTGCCGCCTTGGGAAAATGTGTAGTGTTTACGATATATATAGTAGATACACCGAACTTAACACCAAACCTTTTGTGTGACATTTTAGAGCGCAGCTCTTAGGCCCTCATTTCTGCGTTGAGTGTCGGTGTCCGTCGGCGTCCGTCGGCGTAAATCGGCGTCTGTCGGCGTCCCTCGTCGTAACCGAGCGAACGAGCACAACGAAGGATGAAAAAGCGAACGCGGAGCGCAGCAGGGGATGAAAGACGGCGATAGCGAAGAGGGCGTGAGGCGGAAAACGGAGGAGGAGGATATGGCGAAAGCGTGGGAAGAAAAGCGCAGTGAAACGAAAGGGGTGTTCTGCGGCGACGATCGCTACGAGATAGCGCCAGAGTAGCACGCGTCGTCTGTTCACCGATGACGGAGTCGATAAGGCACGCGACGAGCGCGTCCACCGATACCATATATGGAAACAAAGCGCTGCATGAGCGAAGGTCTGCCTGCGGCAGTTGCTGTGAATCAAGCCCACGCGTCACCGACGCGCCGCCTCTCGCGATCTACCGATTAGCGAGGCAGTCGCCCCACAGTTCGCTCCGTTGGCAACGAGCCGCACGAGACAGATTGTCCGTGCCAGCCAATATATCGCGAAATGAAAATACGCATAGAGATGCGCTCAAATTCCGCATTAGGGTGTATATATCGTATTCGTTGGTGAATTTTTTTACTATTGCTTCAACATTGACTGAAACTGAAAGAAAAAATTTAAATTATCGAATTTTACGTGCAAAACCACGATCTCATTATGAGGCACGCCGTAGTGGGGGACTCCGGAAATTTGGACCACCTAGGGTTGTTTAACGTGCACCTAAATGTAAGTACACGGGTGTTTTCGCATTCTGCCCCCATCGAAATGCGGCCGCCGTGGCCGGGATTCGATTCCGCGACCTCGTGCTTAGCAGCGCAACACCATAGCCACTAAGCAACCGCGGCAGGCTACCGAAACTGCTACCGAAACCGAGATTATTTAACTAGTTTTCAGGCCCTTATACATTCCATCATTTTGAGAAAGAGATAATCGTCAATACCACCTGCCCTTTTTGATGCATCTCTGTATGCCAACTGGACTCCGCCGAAGTGAGGCCACTCTGCTTTATCGCTTATGGCTAGGGGTGGCATTCACGAAATATTACTCATTTCGCATTGGAATGGCCGACAACGCTCTCTGCAATGCCTGTCTTTGCGAGGAGACGCTAGAACACATTCTGTGCGACTGTCCTGAATATAATGTTCAGAGACAGTCCCTGACGTCCGTTCTAGCACACCTTGACAATCGACCATTGCCAGTTGAAACGATTTTCACATGTCGCCGACAGAAGACATCGCAGCTGAAGGCGACGAAGGGACTACTCCGGTTTTCGAAAGAGACGGGATTGGAAAAGCGGCTGTGACAGTGGTGTCACGTACCACGCAAGAGTTACGGACTGCAACTGACGATGTGTGTGCTGTGCTATGTGCTCTCTCTCTCTCCTCCCCATCTTTCATCCCCCCATCCCGCTCCCATTTGTAGGGTAGCAAACCGGTTGAGCTAAACTGGTTAACATCCCTGCCTTTCCTTCTCCACATTTTTGCTTCCTTCCTTCCTTGAGAAAGAGATAGAAGCGAAGAGGGAAAGACACAGAGCTTAGCCAAGGACGCGCCCGGTTGACTACCCTACATTTGCGGAAGGAGAAATATATTACAAGAAAAAGTAAAGATAAGAAAAATAATAAAGAGGCAGTCAGTGTGGACACGCTCAGCAGATAAATGTTCGCTAACAGTTACAAGCGTTCGTACAGCCCAGTCACCTTCAAGAGACGCAGTGAGGCTTTCGTGGCCTTTTGCATGAAAGTATGCTTAGGCCACGTCCCAGGATATTTTCCTTTGAGGTCGGTCTGTTGTCCAAGCTGCTGAGAATAGTTCATTTTGAATTTTTCAATAATTAATTACAGATGCGAGACTGGGAAGGATTCAGTTCCCAAAGTGTGAGACGAAATATACGGGCGTTCCAGTTACTTTTGTGCTTAAGTGCATAAAAGAGCGCTTTGTTAAAAAAAAATTTAGTGGAATAAAGGGCACTTTTATGTCGAGCTTGATGGCGCATATCCCCGACGTGGTGTCAGTATGAAAATTCGATCATTCCAAGTGAATACACCTTGCAAACTCACCGGCTACCATTCGTAAATTACAATATGAGCCACAAAGTAAACAATTAAAAGAGTTAATTAGTCATTGTGTTAATTACTTGAATATGTGTTTCGATTTCTTGTTCAAGTAATGTCGCCTCTCTGAATAATCCAGCTCAAGTACTTGAGTTATGTTATCTGCAGCAGATGATCTGTAAAATTTTCGTAAAACATAAAAGTGATTACAACGTACATTTATCACCCGTAGATTACAACCTGTACGGAATAATCTCAAAAACACTCCAAGAGCACAAGTTCTTCCGCCTGCGTATATCTGACAGCTGCTGTAAACCAGTGATTAGCGCTATAACACTGGTACAAAGAGCGCAGTGATCGTCGAGGATTCAGTAAACGAAAAATTTCGCCCCTGTACGGTTATTTCTTTCCTTTTGTTGTCAGAAGAGATATTAAGACTTGCCCCCATGCACTCTTTTGTATAGAATGCAACGTGCACCTTAGTGAAAATCCTTCGAGAAACATGTAATAATGACTTAAAATATCATCACGAGGTTGCGCAAACCGTTCATCCTGCACTACATATATATACCGATCGCTAAGAAAGGGCGGGAGTGGGGAAGCACCAACTATTTCATGCCCATGAAGAGGGAGAAAAAAGAAAGATTACAGAGAAGCAGGAGGAGCACTAACGGCGTCGATCGGAAAGGGAAAAAATGTTAACTACTGTGGGCAGGCCATTAAGCGCTGTAGTTGGCAGACTGTTTCCAAATGTGCACGCTGGTGGCTGATGATGCAGTGCCGTGGCAGAGTCGACGGCACCGAACAGTACGTGCGGCTCGCGTTGCACCGGCAGGCCCGTATGCACGCGGGCCTGCCGAGCAAGCGCGCACCCGCGCGCGTCGTCTGGCACCGGCAATCATGGTGATAGAAATGCAGGGCGACGACGGTTTCGGGCAGTTGGGGCGTTCGAAGCGCGAGAACGCAATGACAGTGGGCCGAGACCTGGTCGGCGCCTCATGAATAATTCGGCGCACCCTTCTTATTGAGAGCCGTGCATGAAGTGGAGCCATTGCCGAGCAAGGCGACTCCACCCATGCGCAGTTTAAACGAGAGCTCATAGAGGGAGGCGTGCCAGGATGGCGCCGCCGCCGCCGCGAGCCCGCTGCTGCTGCTGCCACGTTAGTCGCTCCGCTTTGTGATCCGGCGATGGCGGATCGGGAAAATGTGTCGCAGCGACGACGGTTCTTGTTACTCTGTCGCGATCCTGATTGCACCTAATTTCTACGTCTCGGTTCCTGTGCTACAAAATTAAACGTGTCTACGAGCAGTAAAACAGCGCTAAACAACAGGACGAGGAGAGGGACACAGACAACAGCGCTGACTAACAACCAAGTGTCTTTATTCTTTCAGTCAGCATATATATACTCCGCCGCTACCTCAAAGCACAGAATCAACAGAATTCAGCATGCGCAGGGGAGAAAAATGCAATTAATGCGATAGGAAGGCAATCTCCTTCGGAAGGAGAGAAATAGAGGGAAGGCTTACACATGCTTCGCCGCTAACATGAATATGGAAAGCTTCGGAAATAAAACGTGCGCGGTCATCGCGGTATTTTGACAGGTAGGTCACATCTTTAAAAGGCGGCTTGCAGCAGCATTCATTGCAATGCAGTGCTAACTGACTATCTCTAGCTCGTTTTTGAACGTTGTTTGAGCGTTCGTTCATGCGGTCATTGATGCACCGCCCCGTCTGGCCGATATAAAATCGCTTCCATGAAAGAGGAATCTTATAAACCACACAGTCACAACAGTCACCAACAAACCTCTGTCTGTGCTGCTTTTTACAACTTTTTTTTTGTTCTCAGTCACCCGATTGACTTGATGGCGCAGGCTATCTAACTTATTTCTGGCAGTCAACAGCAACCTAACGCCTGCCCTGCTGACAACCTTTTTGAGATCCCAGTTTTTTGTTTTTTTTTGTCAGTCTTGGGAGTGTTCCTCTGTCGCTTCCTTTTCGTGAACATGACCGGCACTCGTATCCTTGGTCTCCTGGCATCCTTCATGGCACCCCTAAGCGACCGCGGAGTGAAACAGTTGCCACACTTTGCGCACCAGTTTTCAAGTGGCGAGTTTGCAGCCACTAATGTGACCATAGAGGGGGGGCGCTCGAAGCGTCCTATATACACGCTACTCAAGCACCCTAAAGGCACCCTGAGCGTTACTGTACACGACAACGCGCTCGGCTTGCACGCGCCGCGGACCGAAGTTCAAATACGGTATGGCACTTGTATAGAATGGATTTCAATCATTCGAGCCGAGGCTGCATGATTACGGTTACGTTCAACACCGTGCACAAAGTATATGTATGCATGGTAGCGCAGCTTCTCTTATAGAAGCAAATACATTCAGAACATGCAGGTGCACGAACACTGGCACGATCTGTGTGACATGAAGATACTTTTGGTTGCACAAAACATACAGTGTTACATCCCATAAGATAAGAAAACCACGCTATTGTACTGCTTGGTATCAGCGATACGATCATATTACGCCCCGGACCATACTTTCTAACAATTCATTACATTAAAAAAAAAACTTTTTCGCCCTTTGTCATTGGTTTAGAGCCGCCGACATCATTGGCCACTCGGCGCGACGTATCATAAGAAGAATGGTAACCGATATAGAACGTTACAAAGTACGGGCTCTGCACACGCACGCGCTCGCTCGCTCTATTAAAAAATTAAGTGTTTGTTTAGTAAGTAGTGTCAAAAGCGATATGGTCTAAACTAAGACAACGCTCACATTACGCAACAACTTCCGGAAGCACAAAAGCAGCTGTTGTGTCAGGCATATACGTATATCACTGGATCCCGTTCAAGCAGCAAACATTATGAGACACTACACCATAAAATTAAATAGAAGTGCATCTCAAACCCAACTAAACAGACGGACGCCACAAGTGCGAGCGTATCCTCAAATGCCACAATAACTGCGGGAACGTCGTACGCGACAACGATTAAAGAGGGCAGTAGAAATTTATTTGATTGTGCTTACTCAGGGCCATAAACTTGGATTATTCTATCAGTAATAAACCTCTCCCGTAGAGCACATGGAAGGCATTATAACTCATATTTAAAAATTACCATTTTTCCTGCATTGCTGTTTTATTTCCCGTCTCCTAGTGAAATCGCGACCCTCTGCATGGTAGATGTCGCTGACAGTTGTTTGTGGGCCGGTTCCCGCCCCTGATTTTCGCAACCGATGTGTATGGGTCTTTCCATATGCTTAAACCATTTCGAGCTAGGGAAGCGTCCATAACAGCCATCGCTCTAAGCTTGTGAAAGCACAGATGCAGCCGCCATTCAAAGACCCTGCATCATCGCGTAAGCGCCTTGAGATATAAAAAGGAGCTGAAGGGACGCGGCTCTGCCACAGCGCTTTCTCTTTCTTGCTCAAAGTGCCGCTGTGAGCTATCGCCTTAGCAGCATGAACGGGGCAGTATAAAACGAGCGAAAGGGGGTGCGATGTCCCTTGGCCCTCGGAAAAGCCACGCGTCTATATAGAAGCGCGACACGCGGCCGAAGAAAGGAAAACAATGGGAGACAGCCAGCGACTGGACACGCAGAACTGCGCAAACTTGTGTCCTAAGCATCGATATTACGCCGAAGAGGGTCAACCGGCAAACATGGCGCAGAGTGCCAACAAAGGCGGGCTGACAACATCCCGTGAAGCGGCCAACAGGGCCACCATTACGGACCGCACAATGGCTTGTTTGAAGCAGGCGATCGCGGCGCTCGAGAGGCGCGAACGTCCACCACGAGGAAAGTGGGAGGTGGAGGGGAGGAGTCGTGGCCGGCGGCTGCAGAGCGCGCACGCACAAACATGTCTCATTAGGCCGCGGTCGTGTTGTGCTGAACAGCGCAGTTTAGTTTCTGGATTGCGGGACAAGAGCGTATAATTGGCGGCGCATATTTCCCGCCAGGGGACGCACTCCACGACCTGGGGGCAGCGTGGCGCCTAACCTGTAATTCCGTCTCAAATACATTCAGGTCCGGTTTCATAGCGGTCGTTTGGTGCCCAGTCGGCTCGGCTGGCGCTCACGACGAGGGGAGAAAATAGCCAATCACGAGGCCGCCAACGCCACTAAGAGCCAGTCACGGACCGACCGGCACCCAGGCGAAGGAGCCAGGGTTTTCTCACAGCCTCGTCCGCAGCTTCAGCAGACACGCGCAGAACAAGGATAGGCTTGTTCGGTCCTCATGCCCTGGGCGAGGGCCGGTATAATCCTCCGCACCTTGCCGTTCAAGCGAGAGATTCTCGGAGCCATGCGACTGGATTGGTTCGCGGCACCGCCCACCGCTGCCGATACCGTCCAGAACTCGCCCCCCTCTCTCTCCCTTTTCGATCCTCTCTTAGCCGCTCCCCAATCGTGTCCGCAGTAATGACAGTTCGAAGAATAATTTTACTTCGCGTGATATCTAATGGCCTCTCGGCTATAAACAAAGGCATCGCCCAATCCCGCCAGCGAGAGGCGCACGAAATGCCAGCCTCCATTCGCGATGGGTTCTTCATTCGGCGTCGCTCCATCTCGTTCTCATCTTTGCGAGTTGGCAAACAAGCCCACCGTCTCTTTGAGCCGGACGTTTAAAAATGACACGGCCTCGCGCTTGAAAAATGGGCGCACGCCGCGGTGCCCGCGATAGTCGGAACTCACGAAGCCGAACCGACCATGATGGCCACTCTGTTGCACGCTTCTTCCGAAGGCACGCACGGCCGACAGCACAGAGCCGAAACCACCTGACAGTACGGTCACGACCGCCAGATCGAGCCAGCCGATCTCGAGCAAGCCAGTTCCGGTCTCCGCGCGGCGGCAGCTGACAGAATCAAGTGGCGCGATCGGTTCACTCCGACATCGGATGCATGTCCGACGGTAGAATAAACGCGCCTGTCCACCAGCATAACAACAAACTGTCGTTCTCTTAAGGTTCACTGCATACACACTCAATGTACCGGTCTTCCATTTTCAATGTTTTGTGAAGATAAAAGTGAAAGACGTTACAATTATCATCAAATCTTCGTTGGCGGCATGGTTGAATGGATACAGTTCTGCCTTAACTGGATGAATTTCACGCGGCATTTTCCTTAAGTGGAAAGAAAAGTTTAACTCGTTTTACACGACTCGACGTTAAAAAGCCGTTCAACACTTCGAACTTGAACCCGATGCTCGCGCATCGTCGCAATGCAGATTTAAAAGTTTTTTGCACGCCGGGAATTACCAACCGTATACTATAGGAAGCGCACACTTGAAATGTCACCGACACAATTTCACGAGGACACAGGACGCACGGAAATCCCAAGATTCTACTTTCCGTTTGACAGCCTGTGCAATAGTGCACGCTTTGAGCATAGCATGAGGTTGTTACAAAAGGATCGCCAATGCGTATCGGAAAATTCGGGTCATTTGGGAAGTGTGAAGGACTTGCCGTGGCAGCGTAGTGGCTAAGCCCGAGGTCGCGGAATCAAATCCCGATCACGGATGCTGCATTTTGATGGGGAGCGTATTGCAAAAACACCCGGGCATTGGGTGCCCCTTAAAGAACCCCAGGTGACGAAAATTAATCCAGAGTCCCCCCAATACGGCGTTCCTCAAAATCATATCTCGGTTCGGCACGTAAAGGCACGTAAGGGCCCCGGAATTTAATTGCAATTTTTAAGTGTGAAGGAAGTAAGCATAATAAAAGAGCTTCTCGTTGCACATGTTTTGCGGGACAACGTTGAAAAGACAAAGTCCGGCGTTCTGCCTCATGTGTTTGTTTCTAATATCATGGCGGCCGCAGTACGCATCCGCCAGCAGCTTAGACAAGTGCAGACTCCGCTCGTTGAACAGATTGCAATCGCGGTACCCGCAACGAGAACCTTTGTAGCCGATGGTCTAAGGTGGCGTGTGCGATGGGAGAGCGATGCAGCAAGCGGCGCCGTGAGCGCGCGCAGCGAGCCGCGTTATTCACGGCGCCCCCAGCCGGACGCGCGGCTAGCTCTTCGGTTCGCCAAAACTGAGGAGAGAGGAGGGGGGGAGGCACGTTTAGGACGCCTGATATACAAATTGCAGGCTGCTTAAACTGTCCCACACATGTATTCCGCGGCCCGTGGTTACGCTTTGAAAACGGCCATCGCGCCGGTTGTGTGTAATCACGGTTCCAGTCAATACGGAGTCCATTCTGTTTAAGTAAGGACATCAAGTCCCGCTCATCCTTTCACCTGCCCCCAGCGCTGCAAGCTCACATGCCAGGTCGTGACTTTTCAGCGAATGTCTGCGGCTTGTAATGGTCAGTTCGGTACAAATCCGCCCATGCTGGCGTCTCGCCTTTGTACGAGAGAGAAGGAGACCGCTGGTGGCGCTGTTCCGCCTTGGCGGCAGTCGAACGGGGGGCAGATCGGACAAAAGAACACGTACACCGCCCGCGGGGAGGGGGCAGACGCTGGATGTGCTGTGCTATGCTAATCTTTCCGGCGGCGTAATCATGTGGATTTTGGTCACGAAGCGGGGTCCCCCTCACCTCCCTTCGCCTTCTCTCCCCTATTATTAGAGGCGAGTGTAACTCCTCCTCTGGCAAGGGTGAGTTCCCCGTTGGGCGGCACCGTGGCGCGCCGAGTTCGATAAGCTCTGCCAGACTCGTTTGACGAGCCCGCTCCCGAGTCCTATTGAGCGCCGGTCTCAGCGGCACCAACGACGCACTTGTCTTCCCGGAAGACGGCCCTATACATCGCCGCGGGCAACGAGATACTTAGCGCAGGGACGGCCGTGTTTGGCGGTGTTTACGTCAACCTACCGTCACTTGTTACCGCCGCTGGAGAGGCGTCTTCCTCAAATTAGACAAGCGGCATGGTCAACAAGAAAAGCGACATAACGTTTAAGTGGACAATAAGAGCCTTCCTATTCACGGAGAGGGAGAGACGATAGGATTGAGGAAGGGCATAGAGGTTAACCAGTGAAGATTCTGGCTGGCTACCTAGCAGGAAGAATGGGTTGATTGCTGCAACGGAAAGCGCAGTCTACACAGAAAAGAGGTGGAGACCAGATGCGACTCATTTAACAGGACTTGCCCTTGTTTATTTGTGCGCACCCCCCCCCCTCCCCCCAATTAACGGTCTATTACTGTAATAAACTGTGGGCCTTAGCTGCACTTCTGCGGTAACTGATAAGGCTACATTCCAAGCGTAAGAAAATAACAGTTCGCGCTCGCCGAAATAACAAGACGTCGATTCAAGCCCAACGGTCCGGTGTTCTCCCCATGTTCAAACACAAATAAAGACCTCGGTATTGCTAATGATAACGTATACCTATTCGCTTGTGATAGCAACTTTGAGTACGGTGCAGTCGGCCGATTCTTTAACAGTACCGGGCGAGTGGCGACTGACAGGCCGGTCAGCGCCTTCTAACAGCGCGAAGCGACGAGATGAGCAAGAGTAGCGCATGCGCACCAAGTTCGCTGGAAGCTGTTATAACCTGCGAGAAGCCGGAGGGCGTGCATCGAATTAATCGTGCCAGGGGCTGTGTCGTGCTGGTAGAAAGAGCGCAGCAGCCGAAACTTGCGCTTCCAGTGAACTTGGTACGCATATGTTACTCTTGCTGATCTCGTCGCTTCGCGCTGTTAGAAGACGCTGACCGCCTGGTCAGTCGACGCTCACGCGGTACTGTTAAAGAAGCGGTCGACTGTACAGTCGAGTGCAAAAGTTTAAGGACCAGAGTTGTCGCTAAATTTATTTTTTCTTATCAGCCTAGGTATAAAAGCAGGAATCAAGTGCACTACCCACATGCTACCCAGGTACTACCCACGTAAAAGCATGGCACCTGACCAGCGCCATGCGACTGGACTCAAGACCGTTCTCCGAGTCAAAGATACTCGGACCGTGGCACACCCGCCACTGGCACGAAAAGCGATTCGTGCACTAGTGCAATACTTGAAGTGCACCGGTTTAAGAGACCGTTTATAGTGTCCCTGTGCATCCTCCCACACGCACTCAGTGCTTACTCTCTCTCTTTTTTTCCTCTTTCTATTCCTCTCTCCCCCACCCCCGTGTAGGGTAGCAAACCGGGTACTAGTCTGGTTGACTTCCCTGCCTTTCCTGTCCTTGCTCTCTCTCTCTTACTCTCTCTCTCCACGTTGCACGCCTGTGCTAGAAGAAATTATTACTGTTTTTTATATGCCGGGGTCTCTAGACTTTTGCACTCGACTGTGCATCGCTTTCTTTTGTACACTTCTATCTTTCTATAGCCTCATCAGCCCACGCCCTGGGGAAAATTGTTCGCTGACGTAGATATATGACCTCAGGGGCCGCATTCGCAAAGTTGCTACGCTATAACTGTTCGTAGGAACCCGACCAATAGCCCCATATTGGACATATTAGTGAATGCAGCCGGTCAATGCCAAGCTAAAAGCTATACAAATTTGGCTCTAGAAAACACAACGCAGAGCTCACAAGTATAAACTCCTAAAATAGATCGTCAATTGTTTCGAGGTCTGTAAGTGACGTCACAAGACCTCCCAACCGGGAATTGGAACTACTAGCCCACGGAACAAGCCAGAATTAACATTTTGCATGCTTTGCTTGACCCTGCGAGGTTGGAAAGCACTAAGGATGAAAACGAAAAAAAAAAAAACGCAAAAGTGGTCGTGAACCACTGGCATTCTAACGTTACATATAACGTTAGAATTCAGCGTAACAAGCATGGCTATAGCCATATGGCAATTACGCTGAATTCTGGCGAGCTTAACAGAAGCGAAAAGGGAAGTAGAAATATAAAGGTGACAAGGAAAGAAAAATAGACTTTTTTTTCTTTTTATTAGGATGAAATGAAAGGAGATTTTAATTGAGACTGAGCTCTGTTGGCTACCATTTATGGTAAACGAGAAAAATGTGGAAGAAAGGGCTAAAATGCAATAGAGAATATCGATACAAAAGAGTAAAAAATTATTATAATCTTATTAGTATACATACTACGCTGATAGAGCTTTCTCGTTTCAATTATGTTACGTTTTTCTGGTCTGATTTTGGAGTAATGCAAATCAGACGTTAACGTCAAAACAGCAACTTTAGGTTGTTGTGTGTAACAGGGTTTCACGACGATAAATTTCTGTTTCTGGGCGCGTTAAATTTGAGAAAAGGAAAAGACTGATTTAACACCACTCACCGGCCAGAACAGACAGAATCGATACCTAATAAGGAGAAGGACTGTGTTTTTTTTTATACCAAAAACAACAACAGCGGAGAAAAAAAAGGGGGGGCGGGACGTGGGTGGGCTGGTACTTATCATCACAAAAACTCCCTGATGTCAGCGCCCTTGGAAGACACATGTGCAGTGGAAGCCAAAAATAAGAACGCGCTCGAAAAGAAAAAGAAGAATACCAAGAATAATAAGGAAAAAGAAAGAAAGGAAGGAAGAAAGAAAGAACATATGCCGCTTATCGCACTAAAGCACTGCATAACGAATATGTTGTTTTCAATCCGGAGCACACGCGTACATAGTCTCTTCCCCGCTCCATTACACCAACGACAGAGCGCGCTTTCGGAGGAGAGGACGGCTCAAAAATCGGGACCGCGGGCGACATCGTTCTCTCGCCCCGATGTATCCGATACAAGCGCGCGCGCGCGTTCTCCACCAGACGTCAGGGAAACCTGTGGCCCTCTCCCGCCGTCTGCGCAAACAAGAAAAGCGGCGGTTTCGCCGAAAAACACGCAGACAGACACGAGTGCCATCGCACTCTTTTAGAGGCCGTTTACGGAGTGGAAGGCGGACGCGAGCATTAGCCGCCCTCGAGAGCGTCCGCTAAGCGATGGGGGGCTCGAGTGAGTCAACGTAATGCGAAATTCTGAAATTCCAACATCGCGAAACAATGCCCGGGGGGGCACACCGTGAGGAGATGCCTATTAAGAATACAGCCGCAGAGAAAGAGCAAATAAATAAAGGAACGTCATCACGAGCGATGCCACGCGCCTGGCGTGATGTCACGGGCACAAGGCGTACTACCTGGAGCTCCGGTCGCCTATTCTTTTCTGCCCGCTTGCACTGGCAAGACGACGTCTGACACGGAAAAGAAAAAAAGAATGGGAGGAAGAAGTGCGCGAGGAACGATATTAAGGCAAACGGCGGTATTCTGGCGACGCGTGCCCGGGCGTCTTTTGACGGCTGCTATTAGCGGGATCCTGGAGGCGAAGTATGGGGTCCTCCCTCCTGCGACGGTTTTGTCCATTGCCTCGGAGGTTATTCGGCACAGGGCGTGTATTCCAAGCAACACCCTTTAAATTAAGCTCTTACGAGTGTTCGTGCCCACCCGCGGGGTGAGATAGAACGAAAAAGAAGGTACATTTGACATGGTTGTCCCGCCGAAACCTGTCTCTCCCCGCCGAAAGGCTGCAGCTCGCATTCTGCAAATGTAGCGCGTGGTTGCTCTCTGTGCTTGGTCTTCCTGCAATGGCGATGTTTGGGCAACCTCGTGTTGCCGAGAAACTCTCGGTGCGGGGTTGATATCGGTGGTCAAATTAGCGGTTTTAGTGAGGCGCGCGTGCTGCGTGTATTTTATTAGGGACGATCGCCGGAAGGTGTCATGGTGCAAAGCACTCGGACGGATACAGGCGTGATTGTGTGAACAAGTGTGACGATATCAAGTACCCACACACCCACAAAAGCACTCGCGTGTGCACTCGGGCACAGGTCTGCAAAAAAAAAACGATAGAGTTCTTAAATTTTACTTCCTGATTCGTTTTTGGTAGTTTTGTTAATACATTATCGTGTACCCCTAGTGATTTATTCTGAATTTGTTAAATCTGGTACATCTGTTTTTTTCTTTGTACTTCACTGTATGTACGTTCTTGACCTGTTCACATTTTTTGCATTCCACAAGGGGTGATTTTGCGTTCTCACTAGAATCGAAGTTTTTATGATATTGTATAATGCTCTAATATTGATAACAACCACTGTCGCGCTGCTATTGGCTGTCTGGAAGGGTAGAGGGATCCTGTCAAGCTTGTCGATTGACAAAGCTTTTTGTCCCTGTTCTCTGCATTCTTGATGTATGAAGGGCAGAAATAAATTGAATTGAATTGAAAAAAAAGTGTTGTCTTGCATTCTTCAATCCCTGGCTGCAACTTAGATTTCTTATCATCCGTCGCTTTGAGTGCCCGATTCAGGCGACAACGGTAGCGCGGCGCCGTACGAGAATCAATAACGAATTACAAATAAAATAGAAAATGAAAATACGATACATGTCGACGTTAATGCGATCAGCATTGAAGCCATGTAGCGACACACCGTATTGCCAACGCCGAAACGTGTATGCCGCCAGGCTACTCCCTTAAGCTTCCCACTGCATACGCTGCGCCATCTAGCGACACCGCCGCGAAGTGACCGCATGTGGCGCGGGTTTAGATTTCGCTGAGTACGTACTGGAGAAATTTTAAAGGATCTCTTTTGGGTACGTGGTCGGTGTGCCACCCCTCCCCCTCCTCCTGGTTACGTATCACTATATCCATCCATATACTTGTGATTCTCGCTTCTGCCTCACTTATTTGATCGTAAGAAAGGTCCTCTGATAGAAAATGACTAGCTTACAATGTCTCTCAAGCTACTAGGGTCACTGGGATTGGAAGGTTCCGCCATGCTGCATTCGTGATATTTCGTCCTGCCTATCATTCGCAATGACCCGAATTTGACATACAACTGACACCAACGCGAGGCATTGCTGAGAGAGAGAAAGCAACGAGGAAAAGGCAAGAACGATAAGAGGATATCCCTAGAGTTTGGGGAAGGAAAGGAGGTTATGTGCAGGAAAGCAACTCTCTCTCAACGAGGAAAACTTATCCCCGCTTCACTGGGGTTTGCTACCCAACACTGGAGGTAAGGTAAAGGGGGAAAGGGGAAAAAAGAAATATTGGATCACAAGCTTTAGACAAGCTGCATAATCATTTTATTTTGATAGCACCGCTTGCTAAATATCTTCCATATGTATGAGTCCTTCTCGGACTGTTATAGGTGCTCGATATAGCATTTACTCGCTACAAACTGCAATCTGTTTTGTATTTTCTGAAAGGTCGAGCAGTGACATGCCACGACTAGCATTAGTGGTTCGTGGCTTAACCACAGCGAAGGGCATAAGCTCAGTTTCCTCTTAGTGCGCCAACGAAGTTCTACGTGAATAATTCGACAAGCTTCGGAAATATACATGGCTGCCGTCTAAGTCGACCACCCAATCAAATTTCAAGAGCTTCGATTACGCATTAAATCTTTGAGTTCTCGCGCATTCAGATGATCTTCTTTCCTTGTCAAAAGGATTCTTTTTTGTCTTTTTTCTTTTTGCATGTGACGGGATATGTCCGCATAGCTTAACTAAAGTCTTCGTGGATTAAACAGCGTCGTTTTCGAAGGCCGACAACAAAGTATTTCTATTTGATTTCACGGCCACAGATACCTGAGCGCCGATACAAACATATTAAGCGTTCTCAGGACAGCGACGTCGGTAATTTGTACGGGACAAGTTGAAAACAAAAAACAAAAATTCATGTGTACATGTACCAGATATGACGTAATTTTCCACTGGATATATTGACACAGAGGCAATTTATTTTTCTAGATTAAATAATATAAGAAACGGCGAAAAGAAGTCAGAGGGTGGATGGGACATGAGGAGAAGCAATGAAGATAATAAGAAGGGAAAAGGTCGAACTGTTCACTAAATCACATGCAGCTGCACCGCTGCATGTAATTTCTCTTCCCCGTTGCAGAGAAATGGTATACGCGGCTGATAATTAAACATCAAGGAATTTCTATTTAAATGTCCCTGAATGATTCAAATGTTCCCAAGCGTTGGCGCAACGTCCTCTACACATTTTGACGGAAGTTGGTGTCAAACACCTATGCACTGGAGTCCGAGGAGCGCAGCAGATATATGAGAAGCGGCACGTTTCTGGAATTTCAGATTGACTTTGACAAAACGGGGTTATTTAACGTGCGCTCAAAGGTCGGTGCACGAGCGTTTTTGCATTCCTCTCACAACTTAATGAAGCCACCGCGCCCAGCTATTGCACACCGTGGACATTGCGCAATTGATCGTCGCGCTCAGCAGCAGAATGCCATATAGTCATTGAGAAACCACGCAGCGGGTTCTTTCACTTCTGAAACAGCTGTGTTTCAGCGCTGAACAGAACCATGGCAGGCATTCGCACCGGGGAAACTGGAACATTAATTAATAACACGACCTAAACTAGCATTATATGCTATATGCCTCTCCGCGCCAACAGCGGCAGAGTGTGCCATTGCCCGCTGAAAGCAACTCCGTGCGCGCAGCTCGTAACTGCCAGCAAGTAGCCCATTCCGCCGGAAACCGTTTCAATCCAACAGACGCGAGCACTTTGTTGCTCGGCGCGAAACAAGCGCGCGCGGCCTAATGAAGCGACGGGCTTTCGCGTGCTTTGGCGCGCGCACAGGCGGCGAAGGCCCCTCGCAGAAACTTGGTTAAACGCGGCGCAGCGCCAACTGGGTCCCCCTTCCAAGCGCGCGCTCGCACAACGCCCACATCAGCGCAGCAACGCGAGCAAAGCGTTGAGCGGGCGAGAGAGTGCACGCGCACAGGCGCGCGGCCGGCCGCGGCCGGCGGCTTAATGCCTCCGGCGGGCCGAAACGTAATCTAGAGTTCACTAACCACGTCATCCTGAAGCGTCGTCCGAACACGCCATGCGCGGCTCATTTCGACTAATGCAGGCGATGTTTTTCCCGCGCTAATTGCTCGCAGATACGATTGTTGCCCTGCCGCTGGACAGACAAAGCGCGCGCACGCGCGGATCCTCTCTCGCGGGTGATTTGTCTCGTGAGCGCGCGCGTGCGCGCACTGCCACGACTAATACGGCGGGCGTTGATTTAGGGCCGCTGTCGGACCGGGCACGCCGTGAAAGTCGGCACGCGCCAAATGTGCTGCCACCTATCGTGGGGGCGCTCTGCAGCTGACAACGTGCCTGCTCTGCCTCTGCGCGGCTGCAGCGTCGAGGTTATACAGAATACCTGCGCTCGCGAGCTCCGAATAAACACCGGAGGGGCAGGAATGCCCGAGATGCACAGGCCAGGCTGTTGCCGGCAAAGCGATTAGCTGGCGTATACGGCGCATGCAACGTACACACGCATGTAACGTCGTCCAAGACTAATGCATTCTCCATTGGATCTGCTCTTGTCGCTCCTTGTTATCCACGCAGCAGAATGCCATTCCTCCCTCGTTTCGTTTGGTATCTAACACGCGGTGCACGGAAGTCCATTCGGATAGTCATAATTTTACTTTCTGAAAGTATCGCCCCCAACGCGGTTTGCGTGGATTACTCCTAATAAATTCACCCCCGTCCAGAATTTTTACACCTTCAAGACTTGATGGAGCATGAACTTTACTCTAAAAACTGGCAATTTTCAGCGTAAACGCACTGCATACTACGGCAACTAATGTGCTTGACTTTATCTGTTAATTTTGACATATTGTGGTTTGGAAGTCACCACACATAATCTATCTAGAGAAGAATGCGGTGAAGTTAGGCACCGCTCCACGACATACTGCGCGCCACCGACTGCCTCATAGAGAGTTGAGCCTT
This sequence comes from Dermacentor andersoni, assembly GCF_023375885.2. NCBI lineage: Eukaryota > Metazoa > Arthropoda > Arachnida > Ixodida > Ixodidae > Dermacentor > Dermacentor andersoni. The sequence continues at coordinate 75,716,863 of NC_092814.1, forward strand.
CTGGCAGGAAAACCCTCTGTAGCGTTCACGAGCATCATTGAGCTCTCTTTGCCAGCAACAAATTCCCGGTACTGGCTTGCTTGAGCACCGCATTCCGACAGAGAGCCACCCACCTATATGCGTACCACTGCGACGGTATGTTGAACGCGAAGAGACTGTGACTGCCCAATAAGTACGTGAGATGCTATATGCCGGCGTGATTAGACCGTCGTGTTGTCCTCTTGTCATGTTCGCGAAAAAAAAAAAACGCCACCTGTTGTTCTGGTTCGCAAGAAAAACGGCACATTGCGGTTCTGTGTTGATTACACAAAGCTCGACAAGCAAACTACACCGAACTCCTATCCACTCCCCCGCATCGACGATGCCATTGATACGGTACGGAATGCAAGATTGCCTTCGTCGTTAGATACGGGCGCGATATATTGGCAACTTAATCTCACTGAAGAAGACAAATTTAAAACCGCGTTCCGTGCACCATCAGGGCTCTATGAGTTCAACGGTATGCCATTCGGCTTACGGACAGCCCCCAGCACGTTCCAGCGCGCTATGAACACCCTGCTAGGCCCGCTTAAGGATCCCAGCTGCGTTGTGCACATAGATGATATCTTAATTGGGGGCACAACAGAAGAAGAACATCTTCGGAACCTAGAAAGAATTCTTGAGAGGCTCTACAACGTCGCATTCCGACTAAACAGCGAGAAAGGCCAATTTGGATTTACAGCCATCTCGTATCTGGGTTACTCCATCTCTGAGGAAGATGTGCAGCCTCTCCCTGAAAGGATATCAATCGTTACGAACTTCCCCACTCTGACGTGCATTAAATAACTGCAGTCGTTTTTGGGCATCACGTCTCACCTGCTAAAGCTTGTTGCTAACTTCGCGTGCGTAGCTGCTCCCCTTACTGACCTGCTCAAGAAAGAAGCGCACTTTAAATCGGGCCAGTCCCAGAAACGTGAGTTCCAGTCGCTCAAACATGAGCTGTCCGATTGCCCTGTATTGAGCCACTTCAATGAAGACTGGACCACAGAGGTGCACATAGACGCTAGCCAGGTTGGACTTGGAGCAGTACTTATGTAGTGCGACCAAGATGATACTGAGCACGTTGTCGCCTATATGCTAGCCGAAAACTTTCGACTGCTGAACGTCACTACCACCCCAACGAGCTGGAATGCCTATAGCTGTTCTGTGGAGCGTTGACGACAATTTTATATATTATCTGCTTGGTCGCCAGTTCACGGTAGCAACAGATAATGCAGCGATTTCATGGATGTTCTCAAAACAAAACCTGAAGCATAAGTTTGCACGCTGGATATTACGCTTTCAAGAGCATGACTACCGCGTCCGACATCGCGCCGGTACTTTGAACCAAGTGGCAGAGGCATTGTCGCGAAAACCCTAGTGGGGACGAGTCATCTGGAATGAAGGAAGCCTGGATGTTCTTTTCACTGCAACACGTCACCGAGGCCCAACGCCAATACACTGATGTGGCGGCTATCATAGCTTCCATTGCGAACGCACAAAACAGTAGCAAATTTGCCATGCCTGACGTCGTCAATGGAAGAATAAGTGGCAAGATGAAGGACATCTTCTAGTCATCCCTGCTTCGTTGCAGCCTGGTATTCTTCACGCCATCCACGACACACCTGAAGGTGGACACATAGGTTCGCAAGCGACGCTGAAGAAAGTACAGGAGAACCTCTGGTGGCCTAAATAGGTAAGAGTGTTCAGTCTTACGTCGCTAGCTGCGATATATCCCAGCGACATGCTTATGTCTTAGCTCCCTACGCTCGGTGCACAATCTCCATATCAAAGGCTTCTCCATACGTTTCCAATGGGTGCTCTCGCACATATGTATCATAGGCAACGAGATGGCCGACAGCCTCGCCCATAGAGCGCTGTCCGGGAATCCATTGAGAAGAGTGCCTCAAGAGGACAACACACTCTTCAGAGAAGCGGTGTTGTGCCACTTCAGTTCTTTGTGGAGCTCACCTTACAAGCAATGCGGCTCCCACGATGCCAGCCTGGACTATTCCACACCCATTCAACCTCCCGTTACTGTATTTCACACGATTGGTATCGACCATGTTGGCCCCTATACCAACGACAGCGGCTGCCAATCGCTACATCCTGATTGCTGTTGAACACCTATCCAAATGTTTGGCGGTGGCCACCGTGCCTTCCAGTGGCACCCAACTACGTGACAAGATTTTTGAGAGACCGATGTGAACTGAGGAATGGTCTTCCGAGCAAAATAATATCGGATCGGGCACCCACCTTCCTCAGCTCTGAACTCCGCGCCTACCTACGCCAAGCAAAAGTTGAGCACCAATATGCCTCACCGTACCATCCCCAAGGATGCGGCCTGGCGAAGAGAGCTAATTAGACAATTCAAGCACGTTTGGCTCCCTACTGCAGCAATAGTAAGCCAGGAGAAGCAGACTGACGGGGACGAACATCTCCAGGCTGCTGCTACTTGTGAACACTTCACTACAGAGCTCAGCTGGACATCGCCGCACGAAATAGTCTCTGGCCACCTGGCCCGCCTTAACGAGCACAATTATCAGGTTTGGACGCCCAGTCGCAGGAAAGATGTGCCGCAATATTAGACAAGAAACTCGCAAGAGTGCCGCGAGAGCCTAAGACGTCCAAACGCGTCATGACGACCGTCGTTATCGTCCCGCGCCGCAGTACGAGATCGGCGATGAGGTATGGGTCCAACGAGGTAGTAGGCCACCGGGCAAGAAGCTATGCGCCAAATTTGAGTGTCCCTCTGTGGTCACAGAATGCCTGGGGAAGAAAACTTGGCGTATTCGCACTCTGGATCAACAAAGGACCTTGGACAAGGATAAAGAAGAACAATTTTGCCGTCCACGTGGCACATCTCAAGAACAGGGTCCACCGACAAATCTTATGTGGTTGCGCACAGAAATTAAAAAAAAAAACGCATTGTGGCTATAGTGCACTGTAATATGGTACCCTTCTCGTACACTTTAGTGCGGCCGAGTGTAATGAAGGGGAAGCATAAGCTCGGTAACATGGGGCAAGGTGAAAGGGGAAAAAGAAGCTAAGGAGAAAAGAAAGCCGTTCGCATGGTCTGGAGTTCGGTGTCTTTCTCGTACAATATATATATATATATATATATATATATATTGTTGTGGACTAATGACGAAGATAACTGGTAGGGAAATTGAAAAACGAAGTGGAACTGCATATGTGATGTGATGCTTATGAGGAAATTACAGTGTTGATTTAACCTGGTGCGATCTCGCCGTAACAATACATATATGAAGAAAATAGTTCCTCGGATCCGATGCATAATAAGTAGCAAAAAGTGCAGGCGCACGTAGCAAAACAGAAACGCATATTTAATAAACGTTTTCAACAGCGCAAGAGCGTGAGAAAGATGCGGGAAGGACAGCGCGCTCTGCATTTCCCGTATTGTTCTCACACTCGTGCGCTATTCGAAACTTCTCCTATGGCATACCAACAGGCCCAAATTTCCACGATGGTGAACAAATATTTAATTCATTTAAACATTTAAACATTAAACAGTCCCGGCTGAAACGTCGAATGAAATGTGTGATTTCGTTTTTCAAAGTGCGGCCGCACTTTTTTTTACTTATATCCAAAGTGGTGGCGCTAGCTAACACTCCCAGGGGTTAGTTCTAGTAGCAAAACATAAATAGTCCAGAAAGTACCTCTATTAATAAGATCATCGCACGCGTAATACGAAGACGTGGGTTTGTGTACCACCTGCGGCGAATTGTTATTTGAGCCACTTTCATTTCCGTCAATTTACCATTTCTTTAATTCATTTAGTAAGTACAAGTAATTTCCCCTAGTTTCTCCTTGGTGAGGTTGTTGGCTTCTTATGAAATGATTAATGAAAATCCGGCCCCCTCTGTTGTCTTTCTTCTCGTTCACATGTATATATATATATATATATATATATTGTGAGCATTATTCATACGCTTCATATTCTCACCTGTACATACTCATCATCACCGTTTTGGGGCCTGGTGGTGGGGCTCTCTCTCAAGAGAATAAAGAGGAGACTGGCTGCCTAAACCTCGTCTCACAAGTGGTGGAGTGTGCTGTCCGGTTCCTTCGCCCTCTCGCTCCCGGTCTCTCTCCAGCTTCACCTACGCTACATCCCTGGAGCTCCGCTCGGGTCGCCGCCTCTACCAACTGCACTCAACCATGTCGCAAGACCAGCAGACCAGTACCACGACATCCACCTTGCCTACTCCTGCGGGAACCCCTTCTTGGACAGTCACCACCCCTCAGAAGGATCCACCGGTGTTTGCAGGGCTTCCAGGTGACGACGTTGAAGACTGGTTGGAGCTATACGAGCGCGTGAGTGACTTTAACCACTGGAACGAATCAGAAAAACTTGCTCACGTCGCCTTCTACCTAACCGGAGTTGCGAAAACTTGGTTTTACAATCATGAGCTCGATTTGGCCAACTGGAGCATCTTTAAACACCATCTACGCCAGATTTTCGCGAACTCCTCTGTCCGCTCCGATATCGCTAAGAAGAAGCTTGCAGAGCGTGTTCAGCACTCAGGCGAGTCCTACACTTCGTACATAGAGGACGTCCTCGCCCTCTGCCGCCGCGTGAACACCTCGATGGCAGAGAGTGACCGTGTACGCCACATGCTCAAGGGTATTGGGACTGCGGCATTCAATGCTCTTGTAGTGCTGAATCCCACTACCGTCGCCGACATCATCAGTACGTGTCAGCGTCTCGATGAGCTTCATATGCTCCGCTTACACCCTGACACTTCTGATTTCAAGGCGTCCAACGACAGCGAGCTACGTGCCTTGATTCGCTCCATCATCCGTGAGGAACTGCACGCCCAAGCTTCGTCAAACCCTCCTGAGGTCCATCTGACGCCTCCTGGTGGCGGCCTACGCCATATCGTGAGGGAAGAGATAGCTGCTGTGACCTGCCCGCAAATCAGGAGCCCGCACCCTATCCATACGCCAACGTACGCTCAGGTTGCCTCTATAGTGCCACCCTCCCAGCAGCCACCACAACAGGCACCTGCACCGCACATGTCCCTGAATCCTGTCACTGCAAGACCACACTCTAAGCCGAAAACGGGGAAAAGGGGACTAACGGCAGCCGTTGGACCTTTGGATCAACGGTTAATCCACCGTGCGTGCCGTGTGAAGAGGCGAAGTGTCGTGCGCAAATTTGTGGGACTAAATGTTCGTCCTTGCAAGGTAACGGTCGACGGTGGGGATCAACGGCACAATTTAGTCCTTTGACTTTAGTCCCTTTAGAGAGGGGGGCTCCGTGTCCCTCTCCTCCCTGCCTGGACGGGGTGGCAGCGGGTCATAAAACACTGTCGCTCTGCTGTCATCCCGCCCACACTAAGGTCAACAGGCTTTCGCCATTGGCTAACATTTTGGCGGGATTCGGGCCCTGCTTGCGTGCACTCCGGGTAAGCGCGCGCAAGTCGGGTCCCGGGGAGACCACATCGGGGCGTCTGAAGGTGCGTACGTGTTCCTCTCTGCCGGCGGCGGCCCCCTTTGTCCGCCGCCGGCCGATGGTCACTTCGGCTCGTCGGGGTCCCGGCCTCGGCGGGCGCACGCGCACTCTTCCGTCGTCTCGATGTCCTGAGGCAGCGTCTGCCGATCGTGCCCCCGTCTGTTCGTCTGTCGTTTCTTTCTATTTCCCTTTTCTCTACTGTGGGGCGCGCGATGGCAGGCGCTCACCGAAGGATAGGCAACTTCTTACTGCTGGGGTTCTTTTTTCTTTGTTCCTCGTTTCTTTGTTCTCTCTCTGTCGCGGTGCGCCGATAGTGGCCACCGGAGACCATTCGGCCATGTTTTGTGTAACTAGCTTCAGATTCGGACGGGACGTTAAAATTGATGTTTGTATTGACTTCCAGTTTAATAAATGTACTTTCTGGCTTCTCGAGAGCTTTGCCTAGGGTCTCCCTTGCTGCGCGCGTGGTCTCGCCTTCCCCCTAAGCTGGGGCCGGCGGGGCGCGTACGCGCGCAGCTGCGCGTCAGTACACGGAGCGGGCCGGAGCAGGCGCGGACGCGGTGCCCTGCACGCATGGCGCCTCGGAGTGCTCGCACCCGCGGTGGTCGTCCGGCGTGCGCGGAATCGGAGCGTGCGCGCCGTGAGTGTAGCGAGGAGACCACAAATTTTTCTTTTGTTCTTTCTGGAGGTGACGACATAATAGGTTTTGTGACCGCATGCGGCAATGAAAGTGACAAAAAAGAAAAGAAGAAAAAAGAACATTGTGCTTTGGAGGCGTCTGGGAGCTTGTCTGTGGTTTTGTCGACAGCGTCTCTTTCATGTGCGCCGCGGTGCTTTGGTGGTATATGGTGGCCGAGTCAATGGAAAATAGCAACAGAATAGGCAGAGGGCCAACTGTAAAGTTTTTGTGGATGGCTCACACAGTCAAAACTTACGCACTTATGGCTTGATGCACAGAATTGTTAATTCTGGGGCTTTTGCTATAATGACCTTTCATATTAACGAACAATTTATTGTAGTCCCCTGAAGTTTATTATATTAAGATTTCACTGTAGCATCATTTTCAGTATTCCTGAATAGCACTTTGGTTTGCCACCTAGCACCCTGCTGCTGAAGTGACACTCAACGAAGTAAATTAAATTCACTCAAGGTGCCCTAAGTTTGCCCATCTGACCAGGATATTAAAGAGACACTAATCCCCGAATGCAGAGATCTAACTTGGATCGGGCTTGGACTTGACTTGACGAAGTCGGCCCGAAGCAAAAGGCGGACTTCGAAACGCCCAAGTCGGCTTTCGCGTTTCATAGACGCTCAAGCTGACTTGCTTCGTCAAGTCAAGACTGTGCTTCAATACAAAAGCAGGTTGCTCGTCTGTGTTCGAGGTTAACAATAAATTTATTAGCGTAAGGCACGTTGTACAGCAAAAAAGTGTGTGTATCTTTCCAAATTTCCACCAGGGCATAAGTGCTGAAGTATAGTTTGCGTAAACTTATTCTATCTGGCTACGTCCGCCGCTGCGATGGGTAGTGTTGCTTGCGGAAAGCGCGCGTACCCGGCGGATTTAAGTGGTCTTCAAGTTTCGGTGTTTTGGCGCGCTTTTTGAGTTGCAGGTTTCACCATCTTTTCAAGTCGCCGCTACACTTTTAGGCGACAGTGTATTTGAGTGCAAATCAATTTTATCGTCACATATATTTTGGTTTTAGTTTATCTTTAACTCAGAGGTCTTGTTGCATGTTTGTTGCCGTAGAGAAGCGAACGAAATGGTTGGTTCGTATGGTGGTCTTTAAACGGCTTTTGTTCTCGATTGCCGCAAGGCGTTCATGCGCCGTCTGGGCCGGCAACCGGATACAAGAGGCCGAGACGAGGCATACGGTCGGTTTCTGAGGGAGCTCGCTCCCTTTTCGCCTATAGGCATTCCAGAAGGAAGGCGACGGCCCGTGTTCTGCTCGGGCTACGTGGCCCTTTGAAGAAAAAGCCAACCTATTCGAACGCACTAGGCCGGAGTCACAAACAAGAAAAAAACTGCAACATGTGCTGCGAACGAAGAGTACCGAGCGCCGTTGAGTCCCCTGCCCGGACCCATATGGGTGACAACACTCGATAAAAAACAAAATAAATAAATAAAATGACACGTGCAAACGATTTGTCTGCTTCGCATGGAGGGTTTGTCGAGAACAACGAGAGGGAGAGTGCGGCACCGTCGTAGACATCGCAAATTGGCAGTGCGTGTCGTCTGCTAGGAAAGTGTCGTCTGTTAGGAAAACAAGTTGTGGGGCTCGCGCGACGGCCGCGCGCCGCATTTGGTACGAAATTGCTGTTCTGTCAACAGGCTTTGACGCTGAAATGTCGCACTCACGTACGGTCTCCTCCCAAGAGAATGCACCGCAACGTAAGACGGCAGCCCGTTTTAAAGAAGACGAAAAGAGCCTGCCGACGACACTCCTGAACGGCTACAAGCATATTGTGGAATGCAAGAAAACTGGCGTCGCGTCGTTGACCAAGAAGAATCAGACATGGAAAGAAATAGCAAAACATTTGAATACCAACCATAGGATTACGCGGCGCGATCACCTGCAACTGAAAAAATGCTGGACCAACCTGAAGCAAAAGCGGAAAGAGGAAGCTGCGGAAGAAAAGGGAAAGCGCCACAAAACTGGTAAGCGCACATGTTCTGCATGACTGACTTATTTGGGCTACTTTTTATTATGTGTAGTCACAGGAGATGAGAAAATACGCTCGCAATCAATCTTTCCGCGACTGCGGGAAGCGCACCAGCATCGGGCGCGGGTGCTTCGCGATGAGCAGAGTCACCTTTCCTACTGCGCGGCACACTGTTGACTGAGGAATGCGGACCGGACCTCCGGTGACTGTTTGAAACGTGCCAGCGCCGTAAAACATCACAGCCATCAGCAACTGCAGCATGGGAGGCACACAGTCGGTCCTCTATTGTCCCCGCTTACCCGGATAGGCAACGTAACGAGAAGTCGCACGGCGTTCTTCGTGAATCTGTAGCGACCGAGGAATTGTTCGTCGTCGTACAGCTCCATCGAATTCCCTCGGTCACGTAGCGTAGGTCGCGGAATTTTCGGCAAGGGCTGCGCCTCTGAAAATGCTGTATCCATGGCGTAGCAAGCAAACTCGAAAGCAGCTAACCTCCGCGCGACGTCCGTTCGGGAGGCTGCCATGTTGGAATAACACACGAAGTCAATTTCAAGCTAGCCCGGGAGCAGACTTCAAACTTGAGCGGACTTCGACGCAGCCAAGTCGTTCCCAAGTCGTCCTCAAGATCAAGCACGATTTACGACGCGCGGCGAAGCTGTCTTGAGACTGCCAGATGTCAAGTTCGAGCCAAGTTAGATCTCTGCATTCTGGGGTTAGTGCTTCTAACTTATATTTGACTGTGACTGCTCCTGACTTAATTTCATTTTCATGATTTTACTCTGGCTATGACACGTTTCATCTGCTGTATACTTTGGAGTTGTTTTATTTTGTTTGAACTGCTGCATATTTTCAGTCATTTTTTTATCTCCTGTATTTATATGTCATTACTGTATACCAAGGACTTGGCATTTGTATGCTAGTATTCCTTTTTTTGTTTTGTTAATTGTGGCTCAAGATGATGGTGGCAATATGTAATCAAAAATAAACATGGGTTACTTGAGTTCGATCATTGTTTTTGCTTGAAAAGCTATGGCAACCTGGAATCATTGGAAAAGTGATTTCGGTGCATGACTGAAAAGTATGATTTATTCCAAACACTATATTCAATCAGAAACACATTGTTTCGGATTGAATGTTAATCATTCCTGTTTGAACCGTTAGCCTTTAGAAGAACATTAAGCTGGTATAACCATTACCTTTATGGTGGGCAACATTTAATCTTGGGGGAACAACTGTTGGTTTAGTGGAAGTACTTGAAAGGAAGAACATTTCTCCGGAGAAGGGCAAACAGATAGTCTCTGGGCTAATTTAACCAGCCCAACCATTGGTCCTCCCTGGCTTAAAAGTTGCTCCTGCAGTTACTCCCTGTGGACTAACCTGAACAGACTAACCGTTGGTCCTCTAGGGAATAACTGGGAAGGACTAAAAGTTGCTCCTGCAGTTACTCCCTGTGGACTAACCTGAACAGACTAACCGTTGGTCCTCTAGGGACTAACTGGGAAGGACTAAAAGTTGCTCCTGCAGTTACTCCCTGTGGACTAACCATAACAGACTAACTAATGGTCCTCTAGGGACCAACTGGGAGGGACTAAAAGTTGCTCCTGCAGTTACTCCTGTAGACTAACTTTAACAGACTAACCGTTGATCCTCTAGGGACTAACTGGGAGGGTCTAAAAGTTGCCCTCACTTTTAGTCTGCAGTAGTTGCTCCCCCAGTTAGGCCGCTGCATTTGCTCCCGCAGTTAGTCCAAAATTGGTTCAAAATCTGTGGCAGGTCATTTAGTCCCCCAAGAGACTAACAGCCATACCCGTTTTAGTCCTTTTTGGCTTAGAGTGCATCGCCTGTTCCGTCTTATAACGCATGGAGCCCACCTCGACCAGTTTGTTACTACTGCGGCATCCGTGGCCACATTTCCAGGTTTTGCCGACGCCGTCAGCAAGATGAAAGACGTGGCTATGACGGCTTTAAAAGGGATCAGTTTTCTGGCCCTGTACCACGACGTCGGCATTCTCACTACGATTATTATCCACGACGTTCCCCATCTCCACAGGACTTCAACACTGCCGGTTCATTGCGTTTCCCGCGTCGTCGCTCTCCATCACCGATGCGGCGCTCTTCTTCCCCTCTACGACCGGCTACTTCGTCCTCCGATCACCGCCCGGAAAACTAAATGGTGCAGCTTCAGGAGGGAAAGCTGCATCTGTTGGACAATGTGAAACTCCTCCGGAGCGCCCGTCAAATGTACTTTTGGTGTCTGTTGAAGGTGTCCGAATCGAAGCCTTGGTTGACACAGGTGCATCGCTTTCCGTTATTAGTGCTGACTTGTGTTCTCGATTACGAAAAGTGAAGACACCGTACAATGGCCCTCCCCTTCGTTGCGCTAATGCAGTTATTGTTCAGCCCTCCGGTGTTTGCACTGCGCGCGTTTTCATTGATGGCATCCTCCACCACATTCAGTTCGTCGTGCTGTCTTCGTGCACTTACGCGATGATTTTGGGGTGGGACTTCCTGTCCTCCGCCTCAGCTTTTATCTCTTGCCGTCAGCGAACTATTCATATGACGGACACTGAATCTTCGTCCGCTGTCAATGCTCGTAGCCTGCGTTTTGTCACGTCTACCGACTGTTTCATTCCCGCGGGCAATGAGCATATTCTGACTCTGACTTCCGACACTATTATTAATGGTGATGTGTTCCTTGCACCGAGCGGTTACTGCATTTCTGGTGGGCTTAGCCTTACTCCTAGCCTAGTACGGTTTCAGGACGGTAGAGCGTTAGTCGCTGTTCATAACCCTACTTCTTCGCCAGTTGTGCTCTCCCAGGGCTCTACTGTGACATGCTTTACTGACACCGAACCTCTTTCGCTGGTACCGCTTCACACCGAATCACCACCTTTGTCTACCACAACTGATTATCACACTGCTGCCGCTGCTTTAACGGCCGCGATAAATCCCGATTTGACCACTGCGCAGAAAGAAGACCTTCTGGCACTCCTGCACAAACACAGAGCCTTATTTGACGTCCACTCCAAGCTTCTGGGGCGCACTTCCGTCGCAGTACATCGCATCGAAACCGAAGGCAGTTCGGTTGTACGCCGCCGCCCGTATCGCGTGTCTTCCGCAGAACGGAAAATCATTGCGGATAACGTTGATGACATGCTCAAAAGAGACATCATTCGGCCATCCTCTAGTTCTTGGTCGTCTCCTGTCGTGCTGGTTCGCAAGAAAGACGGCTCTGTACGATTCTGCGTCGATTATCGAGCCCTTGATAAGATCACGCGCAAAGACGTATATCCGATGCCAAGAATTGACGATGCCATTGACTCCCTCCAGGGTGCAGAATATTTCTCTAGTCTAGACCTCCGATCCGGATACTGGCAAATCCCCATGCACGAAGCGGACAAGGACAAGACAGCGTTTGCAACACCAGACGGACTTTACGAGTTCAACGTCATGCCATTTGGTTTATGTAATGCCCCTGCAACATTTGAACGCATGATCGACACAGTTTTACGTGGCCTTAAGTGGAAGACCTGTCTGTGCTATTTAGATGACATCGTTATTTTTTCTACAACTTTTCGTCAGCACCTTGAGCGCTTGGACGAAGTTTTCACGTGCATTTCCAACGCTGGACGCCAACTCAACACAAAGAAATGTCATTTTGCCAGAAAGAACATCAAAGTGTTGGGCCATCTTATCAGCAAAGATGGCGTTCGACCAGATCCCGAAAAGGTTGCTGCCGTGCTTCGCTTCCCTCGCCCTGAAAATCAAAAGCAATTAAGAAGTTTCTTGGGCCTGGCATCCTACTTCCGCCGCTTCATCAGTCATTTTGCGGCCGTGGCGTCGCCGCTACACAAGTTGCTCACGTCGGGCACTGCTTTCCCTTGGACAGATGACTGCGAACTTTCTTTTCAAGCCCTCAAGCAGGCATTAACCACCGACCCTGTCCTCTGTCACTTCGATGAGAACGCACCAACTTGCTTGCACACCGACGCTAGTGGCCATGGGATCGGCGCTGTACTATTACAGCGTGATACCACCTCACGAGAGAGAGTTGTTGCCTATGCCATTCACGCACTAACAGCTGCCGAAACGAATTACTCGATTACAGAACAGGAATGTCTCGCAGTAGTTTGGGCGATCCAAAAATTTCGACCATATCTTTACGGACGCCATTTCACGGTCATAACCGACCACCTCGCCTTATGCTGGTTGTCGTCACTCAAAAATTTGTCCGGACGACTTGGTCGCTGGGTGGTACGCTTACAAGAGTACGATTTTGACGTTGTCTACAAGTCTGGGAAAAAGCATCAAGATGCCGACGCTCTCTCTCGCTGCCCGCTGCCACTATTAGCTTCGAGTACATCTATCCATTGCTCGCCACTTGATGATGAGACTAAGTCGTCACTCCCGTTATTACCGTTATTACCTCTATCTGTTACTGACACGTTATCTTCCAATCGCGTCACTCACCTCGCCTCGTGTCAACGTTCTGACCCCTACTGCAACAGCATTATCCAACGCCTGTGCGGAACTACATCTGCACCAAATGCCAGATTACGTCGACAACTGCGACTATTTAAGCTTGACAACAATGTGCTGTACCGCTACATATACAACTCCGACGGACACCGCTGGGTACCTATTCTTCCACGTTCGATTCGCACAAAAGTCCTTGAAGCCTTGCACAACGACCCATCTGCTGGCCATTTGGGATTCCACAAAACATACCACCGCGTTAGGAGCCGCTTCTTTTGGCCAGGCATGTCTACCTTTGTGGCCAAGTACGTCGCTTCTTGCGTTCAGTGTCAACGGCGGAAACGACCGACTTCGCCTCCTGCTGGGCTTTTACAGCCCATCCCATGTCCCGAGACACCGTTTGCCATCGTTGGGATAGACCTAGTCGGCCCTCTTCCCATTACGCCAGCGGGTCATCGATGGGTCGTGACAGCTGTTGACCAGCTCACACGTTACGCAGAGACCGCTCCTCTACGCTCTAGTTCGGCCTCCGACGTTGCCACCTTCTTTCTAGATGCCATTGTGCTGCGCCATGGTGCACCTCGTGTACTGCTAAGCGACCGCGGCAAGACTTTCATGTCAACAATGCTCACAGAAGTACTCGGAGCTTGTGGCACAGTTCATAAGACGACATCCGCATGTCACCCACAAACAAATGGCTTAACCGAGCGATTTCATCGCACACTAATAGAAATGATATCAATGTATATCGGGCCAAACCACGACAATTGGGACAAACTTTTACCTTTCGTGACTTTTGCTCACAACACCGTTATCCAACGAACTACGGGTTACTCACATTTCTACCTAGTTTATGGCCGTTCACCGACATTCACCATCGACGCCGCTTTCTTCAATGCCCCAACTAACACCTCGGCCAGTATACCCGAACAGTTCGTCTCGAGACTTGAGGAATGCCGTCAACGTGCTCGCTTCAACACAGAAGTCAGTCAGCTAGATCGCAAGCAACGTTACATCTCTCGTCGCGACGTCTCCTTTCGTCCTGGAGAGGAAGTGCTCCTTTGGACGCCTATTCGTACACCCGGTTTGTGCGAGAAGTTTGAATCCCGCTTCCTTGGACCCTATATTATTAACGAACAAACATCCCCCGTGAACTATCGCGTTACTCCCGTAGACGTTTCTTCCGACCATTGTTGTCGTGGTTCGGAGATCGTTCACGTTTCGCGCCTAAAACAATTCGTTCGGCGTTCCCCTCCTGGCTAAGTCGCGGCCTGGCTGGCCGCTTGCGCGTGCGGGGAAGTTAGTGTGAGCATTATTCATACTCTTCATATTCTCACCTGTACATACTCATCATCACCGTTTTGGGGCCTGGTGGTGGGGCTCTCTCTCAAGAGAATAAAGAGGAGACTGGCTGCCTAAACCTCGTCTCACAATATATATATATAGTTTTAGAAACGAAGGTGCACACTTACGAAAATTGCATCTTTAAGAAGGCCGTGCCACGGCCGAAACGTTAAAAACATTAAAGATGCAATTTTCGTAAGTGTGCACCTTCGTTTCTAAAACTACCTATGCACCGGACCCACAGAACTTCTCATTGAACTATATATATATATATATATATATATATATATATATATATATATATATATATATATATATATATATATATATATATATATATATATATATATATATATATATATATATATATATATATATATGTGTGTGTGTGTGTGTATATATGTATATATATATATATATATATATATATAATGCCACGTAGCTGGACAGAAGCACGGTAATGTTGTTTGCCATCGCTTGGAGATACTCTAATTATTTATTTTTTTCATTCCGTCTAACTATATATTAGTCTTAATTAATTAATTAACTTCTCAAATATCATAATTATATGAAAAGCGTCAATGAGAAAATTGTAGAGTGACATGAAAAACTCCCGATTCAGCTTTCTGTAGCTCAATTGATACGTGCTACATAAAAGTGTTTTTCCTAGCGTGAAAGAAGCCCGCGAATACACGCAAAGTGTCTCGAGCGGCCAGTCGCGCGGCAAGACCAGGTGCCACAGAATTATTGGAATAGTTCCGTAATTAAAAATTTTCCTCCTTCAACCGGAACTTACGAGGGAGGTTCCGAAAGTAAGTTTCGTCATTTCTTTTAACGAGAAGACGGTGCACCAGGTGAACCAAACAATCGCCACAAGAATCCACGCCCGTTGCTGGTTCAACGACGGAAGGAGCGCAGCGGAGGAGGAATGGCGCACGCGCAGAGCGCCGAAGGAGAACGAGTAGCAGCAGACCGGCGTGCCCGAAGTTATTCGAGTACAGATCACGACGGCAGACAGACGTGCACTGACAACGTGGTCGCCAATGGAAGTGCGTGCCGTTATCCGGTAGGAATGGGCACATGAAACAAGTAATGCCATGTATCGCATCCTATTCACTTTAGAACTTGTACAAATTGTTAGAGAGCCTACTCGTGCGCAAGGATCATACAATTTTATACTAGACTTGGTGTTTGTTAGTAACTACTTCAGAATAGATGATTGTAAAGTTGAAGTGTCAAAAGGAATTTCTGACCATGAAACGGTACTGTGTACGCTGTTCTTGCCAAACTTGGGTCGCCAGCGCGGTCCGACGAAATATGTGCGCGCATTTAACAGAGCGAACGACGCGGCTGTTATGACGTATCTTATTCATGAATTTAATGATTCTTATGATTTGTATTTTCAGAGTATCATAACTGTTGACGCCTTGTGGGTACAATTTAATGAGCACGTGATGCATTGCATCACAAATCTTATCCCTTTGAAAAAGAAGGCAACATGCAAGCACAATCCGTAGATTACTCGAGAAATAATCCACATGAAACGAAAAATTAATAGGTTAAGGCAACGAAATAGGCAACGACCAAACTTAGAACTAAAGGTAAACATAATTTCGCTAACAAAACAATTAAAGAATAAAGTGCTCGAAGCTAGGAAACGATTTTGTGGCACTACACTTAACAACTTCATTAAAAATTCGCCGGCCAAGTTCTGGAGGTATTTAAACAGAAAGAATGTTACTGCTAGTTCGCCTACACGTGGAAAGCAGCAAGCTGACTCATTTAACAATTACTTCCAGTCGATATTCACCGCCGATAACGGTGTTTTAGGAACATTAGCGTGCTATAGTAATGAGTCTACACAACTTTCTGGCGCTCCGGTCATAAGTGTACCTGGGATTCTTTCTCTGTTGTTGAACCTTGATGAAAAAAAGAGTTGTCGTCCTGACGGAATTCCAAACTGCTTTCTTAGGCGCTATGCCGAACCAATCAGTGAATATCTCTACCTCATATTTTCTAAGTCACTTCAGGACAGCTGTCTGCCCGCTGAATGGAAGGTAGCAAAAATTGTGCCCATTCACAAATCAGGCGACGTAACGTCCCCGTCCAATTACCGGCCTATATCCCTCACATGTACCTGTTGTAAAATTCTTGAGCACATCTTATTAAAATTTCTTAAAGAACATACTGAGACTAAAAACATCATTCACCAAAACCAGCATGGCTTCAGAGCAAGGTTGTCCACTGTTACCCAACTGGCAGAAATCTTTCATGACCTCGCAGAGGGAATGAATCGTCAAAGTCAAACTGATATAATTTTCCTTGATTACTCAAAGGCTTTTGATCGCGTGGCACATGCTAAACTGAATTTCCAACTAAACAAAATACTTGGCGATGGTCCCGTTACGAGGTGGATAGCCAGCTACTTATCGGAACGCCGACAATATGTGCAATACAATGACCATGCTTCTGATATCGTTCCGGTCATTTCTGGCGAGCCGCAGGGCTCTGTGCTAGCGCCATTTTTGTTCATTTTATACATAAACGACATAACATACCACGTTGATGTGAAGGTGCGTCTCTTTGCGGATGACTGCGTGCTATACCAAAAAATAAACACTCATGCAGACCAAATAAGGTTAAACACAGCTTTGGGCAACGTCATAAAGTGGTGCAATACATGGCAAATGGCAATCAATATGGAAAAAACTGTAGTGATGTCTGTCACAAATAAGAAAACAAAACTTAATTTCCCTTACGGTACTGGCAACGGCGCTCTCAGAACAGTAACTGAAAAGAAATACCTTGGTGTGATTATCTCTGATAATCTCAGCTCTAAAACCCAAGTACAAAACATTACCAAAAAAGCAATGAACAGTTTATACTTCCTTAAGCGCACCTTGCGCTTTGAGACTTCAGATACCAAGTTACTCGCATATAAAGTCCTTATCCGTCCAATCTTAGAATATGCAAACGTCGTCTGGTTTCCATATATGCAAAAAGATGTACACATGCTCGAATCAGTTCAACGAAAAGCTGTTCGTTTTATCTACCATAGATACCGGCGCACTGATTCTCCCACAGAGCTGCTTTCCTACGCAAGCCTAGACACCTTATCAAACCGCGTCACGCTCCATAGACTCAAGTTTCTTTATCAATTAATTCATAACGCATTTAATATGGATCCTGCTACTTACATTAGTTTTAATCGTTCTAGAGAAACACGTCACAAGCATGACTTTACGATTAATGAATACTCTTGTGCTAACAACACATATTACTTTTCCTTCTTCCCTCGAGCCATAAGAGAATGGAACGGCCTAGATAAATCTATAACTGCGCAGTATTCCTTGAAAAAGTTCGCTGAGCTCGCAGCCTCGTCAGTCTTGTCAACAATCCAGACCTGATGATCATGTTCAGACTGTATTGATATTGTGTTGTTGCCCACTCGGTGTGTAACTGGCGTATTACTGTACTGTGCTGTATACTGTTTGTATTGTTGCCCGCTTGGTGTGTAACTGGCGTATTACTGTACTATACTGTATACTGTATTCCTGTATCTTGCTGATAAATCCACTCCTGTAACAGTCCCTGGGACTAACAGTATGTTAAATAAAATAAGAAACATGAGACTAGTGTGTCCGTCATCCATGAACACCTACATATCGTGCATGGCGAAGAGGTCATGTCTCAGTTCTTCCATCGCAAAGCACCGAGTTTTACCAGAGTGGTTTCTTCAAACTGATTGTCTCAATGTCGGTGGTGACTATGTGGAAAAATAGTGCAAGATGTATGGTTCATGATGCCATGGTTTATTTCTTTTTCTTTTTTGGCAATAAGGTTTCCGCGTGGAAATAAATGACGAAACTTACTTTCGCAATGTCCCTCGTATTAAACCATGTCTTGTTTCCAGACCATAATATTTTGAAACAGCCATAGGTATAACAATATCCGGGCAGTGACGAGGTTCGCTTCGTGCGTATGTGAGTCAGAGGTAACTCGCACATGTGAACATAGGTCAGGTAATGAAGATGCCTAAGCACGTGACGACGGAAACATAAAAACAACTTCAAAGGTTTGGGGCGCTCTCGCATTCAGCGACACATTGCAGGAGATGTCGGAACACTGTTCCGTGCAACTCCAGTTTTGCATCGGCACAGAGATGTCACGTCGCTGTAAAGACAAAGAAGCTGTAAAATCCGTACACTATATTCTTGTGGACCATGACCTCATTATTTCCTTGTAGATAGTGCTGTATAATTTGTGCGACAAACTTTTTATCACACTGTAACGTCGTGATGACTTTCCCATGTCAGTGACACTTTGTGTGTTTTGGCTTAATGTTCCTTTTTTCGTCCGAATTTAATGACATGATACTTTTCTGCGTTAGCGACTTCTTTATGTTCTTTGCTGTGAATTGAAGCATTTGATTATGGGTAGAGACAACTCATGATTGTCATAGGTATAATCCCCTATGCATTATACATGATACGCGTATAATTGCAACTTTTTATCTCAAGATCTTCGTATGAGGTGCGCGCGTTTATTTAAATCTGAATGATTATTGTTTCTTCGTTTAGTGCCCTGTTTGTTTGTTTGTGTTTGTTTGCTTGCTTGCTTTTTTGTTTGTTTGTTTGCTTGTTTGTTTTTAGCTGTGATTTTCGGATAGTGGGCTCTTCAGTAGCCAACCTTACCATATTCTTGAGGTTAGTCAACAACAACAACACAACGAACTGGTTGTGGTACAAGATGGCAAGCCAGATGGTAAACGTACAGAGGCCGTCACGCAGTAAACAAGCAAAGAAATCTCGCAAACACACAAGTGATCCCAAGCACACTCGAGGCGCTTGTTGGTCGACGCGGTTGCCGCCAGAGCTGCGCTTCCGTTTTCTCGTTGAGTAACTGAACAAAGGTAGAAAAAGACCAGGGGTGAGCTAGCACATGATCCATTGAGTCATATTTCTGACTTTCTTTTATTGTGGCTTCTTCAGTTGTCCACACATCAGGGCCCGATTTCACAAAGATTTTCGTTCGTAAGGAATCTTTGTCATTGGCCGGCCACCTTGGCTAAGAGCTTTTAGCGTAAAAGGTTGTTTTCTTTTTTTCTTTCTTCTTTTATTTTTTTTTAGCACAGGCCGAAGTTTCTGTGACAGAAATTCTGTTCTTGCTTTCTCTTGCATGCTAAGCTGATAAGCCATAAATAGGAAATTTGAGAGACAGTGGGTACAATGTTAGCTGATGAAATGTGTCCTATGTACTAAACAGTAAGTATTGTAGAGATATTAAGGGCAACCAACGCCTCTTTCAGAGGACACCCTAAACCGGCAGACGCATGCGAAACGCACCCGGAGTATTTTCTACGTGCCGTTGCCTGGCACGGGCATGTTTACTCCGAAATTCGTGATAAATGGTTTTAAAGCCGGAAGTCATTTATTGTTATATCCACTTTACTCAGTCAATGCACACAACGCATGAATTTCGGTGGGACTTACGGCGCGGTCACCACATAGCGCGGAAAAGGCGCGCAGATATCAGTAGACGCCCGTGGCACTGCTAAAATATACCGGAAATACGCTCTGTGTGTTTGCCGCTTCAGGTCCTCTATAGCGGACGCGTTCACTTGCATTGACCATTATTAAAAGTCTTTAATGCAGTTTTAGCCCCGTCATCTGAGTCCTGCATGTTTTAGGAAGTTGGTAATACCGCGAGTAACACGTCGACAGGGTGCGGATGGCGAACAATGCACATCGTGCCATAGCGTACACTGAAGAAGGGCTCACGGAAGAAAACCTGAGAGTAAGTGGCGAAGAATGCGCCGCGTTAAGGGCAGCACGCCAGCGCTACCATTCAGCTTCGTCCAGAACTCGTTTCTGGTCTGTCAACACTACGTAGACGCGTGCTACAAAGGTCAAGAAGGTCACAAAGCAGCACGAGCTCGTTTGTTCTCTCAGTGTCCTACAAGCCACCCGCTCCCAAACACGACGACCATCGCGTCTTGGCTTCTCAACGAGCAGCGTGACGTCTATGTACGGTATCGTATAGGAGCGCAACATTAGGGAAGGACTGCCAGTGAGAATGATCCCGTGGCTGTAGCCGTCGTGGAGAATGACGTTTCCAAGCAGATAAACATCCCTGACGGGCTCGAAACGAGCTTCACGGCAGTCGGTCGCGTCGAAATGGTACGAGTTTCCAGATCGTGAGCACTTGAGACGAGGTGAGCGCATAACTTGATGGACGCCTTAACCGGACCCGGATTTCGTTTTCTGTGCGATTGTAATCGCGCGCTGGCAATGCCAATCGTTACGGCGTCACGACCCGGACAACGATGGTGGCGACTCGGACAGATGGACCGATAACTTAATGTGTTCCATGCCGAGTGGGGTCAAGCAGCCTTTGTAACCGGTCTGGTCGAGCCCGGGGGAGTGCTAGTGCGTGCGTGTGTACGAGCCCGCGCGCGTGCCCGTGTGTGCATACAATGCATCGGCTGTGCGCCGAGAGACGTTGTAAGGAGACGCTTCGCTCTCCGCCCACAGAGTGATGTGCTCGAACGTTTGTGCTGGCTGGCTTGCCTCCTCGCTACACAACCTCGTCAAAGGAGGAACGATTTGTTTCCAGCCGTTCCCGCTTGCCTTCGGCGAGAACGTGACTACGTAGCAGCGGATATCGCCGACTTGCGCGGCGTTACACGCTCGACGTATGCACGCCATTCGCAGCGCAATCGACGAGAAACCTAGGCCACTATAGAGTCTTTAAATCCCGCGGAAAAGCGCGAGCGAAATGTCGTTCTGCTGCTGAGCGCGCTAAAGACAAATACGGTGGCGGAAAGGTTTCTCTCTCTCTCGGTCTGACCACGTGCGCTGTACAGCCCCAGTTCCGCTTCCCGCTAAGCGCCCGGTGTGCAAGGGAAAGAGTAACTGCCAATGTCGAAAGAAACACATTTCACTAGCACCTCGCCTTCGCGCCTCTCGTACGCAAACTTGCACACGTCGGTGAGTACCAAAATAACCTATAGTATACGTAGTGCATGCCGCCAAGACGCGCCCACGCGTCTGCTGCGGCCAGCTTTATGACCGCAGCGGTTGAGGCGCTAGTTTGACAAGCAGCGTGTACCGGCAGTCATGTGTGTGCGCGTACACGAGCCGGCTCAAAGAACCGACAGCGGATATCAAGGCGTGACCGCTGGCTGTTCAGCATCTCCGTCACCACGCGGCAGACTCAGCACCCTGAAGCCCTGCGATTTTGAGGCCTCGCGGGCGGTGATTTATGCTTTGGCTCGGTAAGAAACGACGCGCCGTGCCTGTTCGCTGCCGACGCCAAACACCGAGAGTAGAGGCTATAGCAGTGCGCGGGAAGCACAGCAGCGGCGCACGGGCGCGCGCACGTTCTCACAAACGACACACGAAAGGAATAGCAGGCTGCAAAAACGGCTGAAAGCAGGAGAGAACAGAAGGAGCTCTGAAGCATCCCTCCTCCCTCCCCTTTTCTACGATATCTACTATCGCGCGCATGAAAAGCGAAGGCATCTGGAGCAGAGTACGGCATATCCGTGCGGTGGCCTCACGCGTTCGTCCTTTATGGTTATCCAGGGGAAAAAAAAGAAAAAAGTCAACGCCTCCTATCGTAACAGCGGCTGAAGAACGCACTAAAACTCGACAGCGGAGAAAGCAGCAACACGCCTCAAAACTGGAACGTGAAAACAAACACCACTGGTGCTGGCCAGACAAAAACGTAGTAAAAAATGCTCAGCACCGCGTTTACACGAAACGTGAAGTTTTACGCTGGCGCGCGACGCCTGCGTGAGCGTATTCATGTATGTAGGCGCATGTGTTCCCGCGCCTCGGTGCAACTTCGAAGCCCGTGGCGCGAAGTTGTAAAGTACACTTTACGGGAGGTTTTTTGCACTCGCGTTTACACGGCCTGTTAAGTGTATCTCGCGGGAGCTGCCACGGAGTCTTTCCGGTAAACAGGCTGAATCATGAACGTGAGGCGGCCTGGCCAAGGAAGGCGACTGCGGGTAGCGAGAAGGAGTGCGGGGAGGAGGGCAGTGTGCGCGTGAAGAGAAGCTCGTCTTCCGCCCCGTTCGGTGCGGTGGTGGTTCGCCGCAGACACGATGATATATAGCCTTCCATCACGCCAGGCAACACCGTCCTCGACGCACCCCTCGCGAGGGCAACGCTGCCGGAACCCCCTCCCCCATTGTGCCCTTGCGTCCCCGTCGTATCTGCACTGCTCTGATGACTTTACGACCTCCGACTGCGAGGGACAACCGCCTGCTCCTCTGATGTTCACCTCACCACAGCGCGCTTCTGGGCACTGTGTTGTCGTGCGCTGGACTGAGATTGACAAATAACTGCCGTATGACAGTCAGTTCACCTCGCGCGCCGCGGGCGCCTGAGTTTTAAAGCACGTTGCTGTCACAGGCGACGTTGTGTTTGCTGATGCCAATCAACACGTCTGTTGTTTGCCTTCCGTTATGTTCCGAGTTATATAAATAAGAAAAACTATCCCTTCAACGTCGGGTGGCGATGTTCTCCTCCGTACCACTGCCAATTACTGTTTATACTTGTTACGACGCATGAGTCCCTAAAAAAGTCAGCTTGGTCCTCAATGGCGCAAACTGTATTTTTTTTTTAATGAGCATGCAAACTCTGGCACGAACGTCATAAGATTGACTGATTGGTCGATTGACTGACTGATTGGCTGATTCCTCTTTAATTTCCTCTTCCCTCGTGGGGAGATATTCATAGGAAACCTTGTCCACATTTCCTTACCGGCAATTCTTTACCTTCCGTTCTCATACAGGTACAAGCACAGCAAGAAAAAAAAAAAGAAACATAGAAAAGAGGGAAGAGCAGATTTCGGCATTTCCCAGAACTGCATACTTGCCGAGTCACTTTTAATCACCGCCTCATTTAATATATGATATACCGTTTAATTTTAGGTAAACCACAATTAGGCGTTAGCAAATGAGCGACGAAAGTTTCATTTTCCTTTTTAATTACAACCACTAGTGCTCTATATATACATTTATCAACTGAGTATGGGCTACAAGCATAGGTGTGCATCCTTGCAGCGCGACACGAGGACGAAAGAAGCGTTACGTCACCGCGACGCGACGCTCGATCGCTTGGCCGTGTGTCGAGTCGCATTTGGAATCAACATTTCAACTGAACTTGAACTGCAATATTTCGAAGGAAATTAACGCCTCTCTCCCGCTTCCGCAAGCAAGGAAGTGCAAAAGTTAATCCCTCGCCAAGGGCGGTCATTTTAACTATTCAATGTTCATGTGACTAACGAAGCATTGTTTTAGCCTGGTAATTTCGTCTCAACGCTTTAAAACCGGAGGGAAGCCGACAACTTCACCCGACGTAGCTTCGATAATGGCCGTAAGCATGCTCCCGTAATACACGCAACTTTGTCTCTTCTTGTACACTCAACACGCCTGTAAATCTCGCAGTCTTTCCCTTCCCTCGAGTCCTTTCTCGTTCCAGCGCTGCGCAAGTGTTGTTGAACCGAAGATTTGAACCAGACACCTTCCACGGAAAATTCTTTTTCGCCCACTGCGGGGAGGACCTGCTTTCTTTCTTCCTCTTTGCGGGAAGTTCGACCTTGAAAACGCTCGTATATTACTCGCTCTCCTCTCCGCAGTCACGCACGCGGAGCGCGTTTTACTTTCCGTTGCATTTCACCAGTAGCCACTCTGCGGCAGCGCTCTGGCAGAGATTGCTCGGTAGAGCATTATTTTTCAATACGGCGCCGACGTTTGGCGGCAAGCCGAAGAGAGAACCAATCGTCGGCTTCACTCGGAGCTCGTCTTCCCCTCCACCCACACCAGCGCTCAGCCGTCCGAAGAGCTGCGATGGAGCGGGCGCCCCCGGGGCTATCGATTTCTTCCGGTTTCTGTTCTCTAGTTTCTCGTGTCCGTCACTTGCGTTCGAACGCTTTCGACTCAGGAACCCACCATACAGCGAGGCACGCAAGTCAACTTACGCGACGACTCGATGCTGTATTATTGTTTACTTATAAGAATCTGAATTCATTTGATTTTGTTTATCGCAAGCTTGTATTTGTATGCTTGAGTTTACATCTAAACGATCGTGCTGTGGAGGCTCGCAAGTTGTAGGTACATGAGTGTCGGCTATGACATTTTACGCCTGACTTAAGTTCTTTTTTGTAGCACACAACGTTTAGAAGAAAAACATCTAGTCGCGTTCAAGCATTTGAGCATCGTTACACCAAAAACAACAGTATTGTACTCTAATGATGCCGTACGCAATGTACAAAACCAACTGCGTACACATGTGTGCAATGTATGCATACTTCTCCCTAACAAGCAATACTGTTTTAATAAATAAGCGCAGCATAGACGGCATCTCTGAATTTCGAAGCCCGCTGAGAAAGAGAGAGAGAGAAAGAGAGAGAGAGGGAGGAGAGGGAGGGAGGGAGAGATAGAGAACAAGAAGAGAGGAAAGGCAGGGAGGTATAACCAGACGCACGTCCGCTTTGCTACCCTGCACTGGGGGAAGGGGTATAGGGACGAAGAGAGAGAGAGAGAGAGAGGAGATAGAGCACAGTTTCGCGCACATTTGAAGGTTCGCACCGAGTCTACATACATTGCCAAGACCTGTCGACTTGAGGTCCACTGATAAACTTTAAGCCATCACCATGATTACAGAACCTCTAGAAGGCCTGCAAAGATACAGGTCAGACCTGTTCCCTGCTTGGTTGGTTAAGATTAGCCTGCGTCGTTAGTCTAAGTGAACTTCACCAAATGAGCATTACAAGACAAGCAACCCTGTGTGGGCCCGAATCTGAGCTTGTTGCTATGCTGCTGCGTGTACGCTGTCTTTTGGAATCGCGACACTGCAAAAGCTTGATTTATTTTTCTTCAAAAGCTAAGGTATAAGTGCTGCTTAAAAGCCAACCTGGAGGGTGAGGCAGATCAACTTTCATTCTATCGCGAGAGAAAGACAGAGAGAGATGAATAGGGACAGGCGTGAGGGTTAACCGAGGCCGTGCCCAGTTGGTTACCCTACGCTTGGGGAAGGGAGGAAGATATGTCAGAAAAGGGAAAGTAAGAATAATAATAAAGAGGCAATCAGTGTGAACACACTCGCAGAGGAACGTTCACTGACAGCCACGGCAATGCAGTTCACTCACCTTCAAGAAGCACAATAGGGCTTTTGTGGCCTTGTAAAGAGAGATAGCCTTGGCCAAGGTCCCAGGATTTTTTACCTCCAGGAGTGGTCTGTCATCTAAGTGGCTCAGAACACCTCGCAGAGCACATAGAGGAGCGTCAAACAATGGGCAGTGGCGTTGCTCTATTGTTTTGTGGCATGAATCCGCAAGAAATGCATGCGGTGCTGTTCGTCATTCCGATTAGGAATGAATAAGCATTCGGAAACGCGACATTCAACCACATGCGACACAATAACGTTTTTTCGCGACGGGAGAATATAGGTCGCAGGCCAAGGGACTTTATAGATGGCACAGTATGAAGGCAGAAGCATCTTGCCATCCCGTCGTGCTCCTTCTTTTCATTATGCAAAAAAGAGGTGAGGCGTGCAGGCAGGACACAAGAGAAGAGAAGTGGACAACACGAACGCCGACTATCAACTGAAGGGAGCACTGAAGCGAAAAAGAAAGAAGACACAAAACTCATCTGCGCAAGCCCAGGAATGGTAACACCACGTGTCAGTCGGGTACACGTGCCGGTCTACGTGAGAGATAACTGTTAAGGCACTTAATCTCTTCCTTATGTAAAGTAATCGAAGGCTGACTCACGCATGCACTTCCACCATTATAGATATGCCATGCCTCTAGCATAAGACGCGAATCTTCATTCTTATGCCTCTACAATATCGCGCATTCCTCTCACTCTGGCATGCAGTTACAATCTTGGCAATATAAGGAAAGATTAGAAGGCGATACACCGGTTAACGACCTTTTATAATGAATCCTTACCAACTAGCTCAGCTTTCTGTCGTTCTAAATTCCTTCTTTTGTTGTTTGTTGTTGTGTGTATATCAGGTCGTGTACAATACGGGCTCCCACGAAAATCAAGTTTGGAAAAAAGCCGGTGAAACAAGTTGCAATCTTTTTTCTAACATGCTCATTTATCACTGAATCAATCAGTCAAAGAGTAAACACAATTTAGCAATTTAAAACTGTAATACAGCGATTGATATTGCCTGGCCCTTCACCAGATGGATCCTTGCACATAGGCCCCGCGTCCGATTCAGAAGTACACTAAAAATTTCCACGCTCAATCTCACGCTAAACTGCAAGTTCAAGCGTGACGCGCATGTAAATGAGGCGCGGATGACGTTTCAAACAACACGTGACCAAGAATAAGCGTGACATTCCTTCATGTAAGCGTGAGGACAAGACTGCGTACCATGGCTCGGCCTTGTGCTATAGCGTGAGCGAGCCACGCACGCGTGAGAAATGCAAATCACACGCTAATCCCGCGGAGCGCTCTCGTGGTAGCTTTCCATCGCGCATATTAAAATCCGAAAGGGGATCCGTGACATATCACGTGATCTGCGCCAAGCATGCGAGAACAACGCTCTGCGCCTTCTCACTGCCCTGCGGGGAATACAAAACTTTTCTTGTGGAGCTTGAAGGGGACCCTGGTGTTTTCAAGGCTGCGCTCGGCCATTTTTGGTGTCTATTTTGCGTACATAGACTTCCACGATCGACGTTCGTTCGTTGCAGCACAGAGCATCCTGTGCATCGCCATGTTCACTTCTACAGACATTCATGGTGTACAACGCGGGTAGTGCATGCATATATTGTGCACTGGCCGAGCTTATGAGACTTTACGAGAGAGAATCCACCGCCGTCGGTTGGCTCCAAAGCAGCATTTCTATATGAATAATGGATATCTTGCGGCCCCTCACCTGCCAATCATGGATTATTGAAATATATAGGTAAGAACATAAGTTATGATTCGCTTTTAATAAATGGCGGCCAACTGCCTATTTGCTCATATAATTTCCGGTGATGCGTTGTGCAAAACTTGGCGCAATGGTGCATTTATTGAAAAGCGAGAACCTTTTACGCGAGCAGTAGCGTTGATCGAAATAGAGAGTAGTCAGCCTCGTGCTTTTTTAACAAGTTTTAACGGGTTGTTTAATTCCTCTGAATTGTTCAGTTTATTGTGCTGAAGTACCGAATTCCCATGATTTCTGTTGTTTTTATTTTATATTCGCCAGCTCATCGTTCTCTCTGTGCTCGCTGTAATTTCCCCTCGGGCAAGGTTGGCGAGCTGGGAGTTCCACTCTACATTTTACACCATGCTTCTTCTCATGATTTAGGACTCTGTTAATGGCGCATCAATGTGGTATGCCATGTACGCCGTGTAGTCGCGTATGCCGCTCACAGTATAACGCTGCCTATAAAGTGAAAATTCGTAATTTTGTCAGCTATTTGTCAACTGACAGTAACCTGCATCTCAGAAGCGCTGCATGCGGGGCTGCAAACATACGTGCTACTTTATTTGCATCCTAAATTTCACATTGAATTAAGATATCTATCTAGTGCAGCTCCGCATATTTTACCTTTTGGACTTTAAAGAGTGGAAGTGTGACTATGTTCGATGAACATGTATATATTCTGCCCGTTGCAGCTCTCGATTTCCAGCTGCAAACCCACCTATGCCCGCAGTTAAAGTTCACATGTGATAATCCCATGTAGAATGTCATTCCTGTCGACATCTCCATCTCCATCGGGTTGGGAATTAAGCGTAACTATGTTTTTCTAACTCATTTTGCTTATGTATTAAAAGCTTTTATCGAAAGCGTTGTCAGTTGTGTTCGAATGTTTATTTATTTTTATGAAGAGCATGATGGAATAAAATCAGTTACAGCTACGTGTCTCATCTAAATGTGTTTTTCACATTGTTCTTTCGTTTCTTAGGTCACATATGAAAGCGAATAAAGGCTTGGAAGTAGGATTGATGAAAATGAACGAAAATCACAAATTGAAAGATTGAACAAATTGAAAAAGGTCCTTCTGATCTTATTAAATATACCTAATTTTCTGAGCCTTCATACGTCGCTTTAGAAACGTGCTTGCGATCCAGGCTTGCAATGCATGCTCTCATTACTTCGGTGATTTGACCATCTTTCCCATATCGCCTACTTCCAAAAACTTCCAAACTGCAACATTTTAAGAGCAGTCAGCAGGAGAAATGACAGGAGAATTGCCATCAGTGTTAAAGCAGTGAAAAATCAAGCGCTCTTTGTTACCCAATTTAGTCCAAAAGAAACATGTTTTCACCTCTAAAGTGTTATACTTTGGGCATTGAGACATTTTTTTTTTCAGATAGCGCTAACTGATCTTATAAGACCATACATTGTCTGGGGGGAAACAAGGTTCCTCATCTGCGGCTGTGAGCAGGAAAGCATTGAGATCAGTGATGGCACATCCCTAGAAAAGGCACTATGTGATGTGCCTATGCCTCTGTGGTATGTAATATGCAAGATATCCGGTGGCATATGGTCAATTTTTGTGCAACCAACTTAAAGCCAAGAGCAAGCAAAGAAATATCATGGGCGCAAACAAGATTAAAGGATTTGCTCACTGCCTTGCGCATACAAATCGAACTCATATAAATACTTACGCTTTCTCGGTGATCTGAAAAAGCTTTAACTCGGTAAGTTTTGTTTTTAAGCATCAACGTTTCATTGTACCACATTTTCTGGGAATGAATATTAAGAATAAATGATTTACCCCAGGAAGAAATATGTGTGTCATACATTTTTCGTCTTTCTTAGAGAAAGAGGCCAGTGAAATAGAATTTCATCAGGTATTTTGGGTCAACAATCGGAGAAAGAGTGCAATAACATAATGATTTCAATGCGGGATATTATGTCCTGATATCCCTATCCTGCGCAGGGCTTGCTATCTTCGAACGCACGGCGCCGCAGAGTACGGTCGAGAGGGCGTTCGTCCTTTTGTGCAAGGAGATACCGCGGGTCTTGTTTACGGTTTACATTCCTTGGCTTTGTTGAAATCTGCCAGGGCTTTGCAAAGCCCTTTCTTACTGAATTAGTTTCAGTGTCACCGGCGGGAGCGTCTTGCGCAATATCTCTGTAGCATACTCAGCTTCTACTTTAAAAATTATGGGGTTTTACGTGCCAAAACCACTTTCTGATTATGGGGCCGTAGCGGAGGACTCCGGAAATTCCGACCACCTGGGGTTCTTTAACGTGCACCTAAATCGAAGTACACGGGTGTTTTCGCATTTCGCCCCCATCGAAATGCGGCCGCCGTGGCTCAGCTTCTACATTGCCGGCATGCTGCCACTGTCATAGCGTCTTAGTTCGTCGCAGTATGTCACGCCGAAGCAGAAGTTAAAGATGAGGACTGCGAAGAGCTTGGTGAGCAAAGTTCGCGACAGAGAAGCCACCCAAGCGCCCAAGCCGACAAGGGCCGGTGCTTCGTTGCTTCCAACGCATGCAGAGAAGGGGCGAGGGGGCACGGGGCATGCTCCTCACTCCATCCCCCTTGCCCCCTCAGGAACCCTCTCTAAGCATGGAGATTAGCCACTCCATAATAAGCGTCGGAACAGGGGCCCTTATCACGTCTGCTATGCGAGAAGAGGGGTTGCTGATCACTACTAGCAGGCGTGATCGGTAAGCGTGGAGAAATATCACGCTTGGATTTAGCGTGTAAAAAAAAAAACAACTTCCAACGCACGCTTAGCTAAGCGCGGATTTTTTTAGAGCGTACCCCGTGTATACCTATAACCAAGGCCCTCGAATACGGACCTGTGCACTTGGGAGCGTGCGTCAGGGACGGCTCAGAACAACATCCATTCGGGCTAGATGGTGCATACTAGCACTAGGAAAAGAACAGCGCCAACTACGACAATCACGAGCGGGAGACCGACACAGGACAAGTGCCAACTTCATCTATGTTTATTCACTGAAAAAACAGCAAATATAAGGAAAATCACAGACATGCGCACAAGGACCACAGTGCATCATCTGCCAAACCGTTCAAGATATGACATTTCGCTTTTAAAGAGGGTCACAGAAGTATTACTAACAGAGTTCCTTCCTCTTTTCTTTATATGGAATGCTTCCAAAACCTTTACGAACTTTACACTTTACGCTTTACAAACTGCTTGTCATGCTTTTTGCTGCAGCTGCTCTTCGTACCTTCGTACCCTCGCGGACGCGATCTGCTCCTTGCGCTCGCGTACGAGGAGCAGATGCAGCAAAAAGCATGGCAAGCAGTTTGTAAAGTGCTGCACCGGTGTGGTATATGAAATACCATTGACCTGTGGGAAAACTTACGTGGGAAAAGCGGGTAGATGCGGTGAATGACCGCGCAGCTCAACGTGCGCAGTCACTGAAAGAAGGAGGGGTGCATCTTTCGCAACATTGCGCAACTTGTAGTACTGTGTGTGACCGGGCGGCAGAACATTCGCCTCGGAAACAATGCCTCTACTGCAAGCAGTGTGAACCACGCTTCCGAGAGATAAAGATTCTTGGCAGAAGCAGAGATACAAAGGCACGTGAGGTTTTGGAAGCATTCCATATAAAGAAAGAAAAGAGGAAAAAACTATGTTAGTGATACTTCTGTGACCCTCTTTAAAAGCGAAATGTCATATCTTGAACGGTTTGGCAGGCAATGCATGGTGGTCCTTGTGCGCATGTCTGTGATTTTCCTTATATTCGCTGTTTCTTCAGTGAATAAAGATAGATGAAGTTGGCGACAGATGAAACTGGCTCCTCTATGCCCATAAAGTGGGCATAGAGGAGGCAGTTTATGGGTTCCAAGTGCGAAAATGCCGCAAATATATACCGCAGGATGTACAAGCAGTATGCAGAAACCGGTTTATCGGTTGAACAGGCGTATCTACGAATAGGAACAAGCTAGAGATATGTAGACGTCTTAAAGTGGCGAGCCAAACTCGACATGCGCATCTCGCTCCGCCCAGGCCCACTTTTCGACCTCGCCGGCCCCATTACCAGAAATTCAACAGCTCGAACCCGAAAACCGGGGTGTGGACGTTGCTTCGCCCACCGAACATCCCACGTGGCTTGACGCATCACATTGTTAATGATATTCATCATTGAAGCAAAAAGCCCGCCAAGTGGTCAACGAAACAACTTATTTCGTCTTTCAAGGAGCTGGGTGAGAATGCGTATACGGAACATAGTTGCGGTACTATATATATGCAGCTAACGGAGATGATCTCCTCCAGCGCAGCGCCATCAGGGATGAGTGCTGGATCTACAGTGCTCCGCCAGAGACCCAGCATGCAATCGAAGAATGGCGGCCCATTTCGCTACAATGGCCAAGGAAGCTCTGATCACTATACCGTATAGGCTCGTGTAAGGACCGCACCCTCAACTTGGTAGCCCAAAATCTGAAATAAGAAAATTGTAACACAGAAGCAATCGCGTTCGGTGCCCCGATGCCGCGCGCGCGCATCGGCGCTTTTTGGCGCGCTGCGTACTTCCGCGTGCTGTTACTAGATGACGAGAGCTGCAGTGGGTCAATGTAATGGATCCAGGGAGTAATGGATCCAAAATGCTACGCCGGCACCATTTTGACCAAAACGTTTGATCCCTTGTAAGAACCGCACTTCGTCAAAATCTTAAAAAATAAAAGTGCGGCCCTTAGACGTGTAATACGGTATATGCTGTAAAAAGGAAAAGTAAGGGGTTGTTGAAGGAAATAGGGAAACATCACAAGCGCGGGCGAAGTGTCAACAGGGTGTTGCATTGTCATCTTCGCCAGGATAGCCTGACCTCTGCAATGCAATCAAAACTCAAAAAACGAGGTCAATATCTTGCAAACTTGTGAACGACACCCACTTTCTGCACTAGCGAATCCTCCTGGTTAATGAGAAAGTGTAAACAATAAAGGTGGACAGAGAAATTCTAGAACACCTTCTAGTGGTGCACCCATTTTCCCTAAACATGCGTCTTATTGCTTGTCTTCACTGACAGACAATTTATCGCTCCCCCAGGTGTGTGGCAAAATAATGTAACGAATGTCCAATAAGTACACTGAAGACCGTACATCCCTGCTTTGGTGCTGCTGCCGCCGCCGCCGCCGCCGCTGCTGCTGTTGCTGCCTCGGTCAGTATCTCAGCGGATATGTTTGTCGATATATATATATATATATATATATATATGCATAAGTTATACATGCAACGAATGCACCTACCAGCAAACGGGCTTATGTAACCCTTGTACGCGGACTGCCAAGGGAGTGCGAGTAAGCGCACCTCTGGTATGCATAACAAGTAAATTCGTACATGAAACATGAACAGATAATGTCGGCTCACAGGTATTTATCTCTAAAGCGCACCCACCTCATAATGAAATAGCGCATTATATTTATCGCACTCCTTTTTTTTTACTTCATCTTCTTATATTTATCCATTGAGTGTGTGCCACTAGGTGCGTGCCTATTCTTGGTCAATCCTCCAGAATGCGTATGTGCCACTGTGACGCAAGAGGTACAGAATCCTTAAATATAGCCAGGTACGTGTCGCATTTCCCTGTACAGCTGTCATTGCCATTCTTCCCTCGATAAAACAGAGGGAGAGAGAGGTAAAACTAATGGAAAGGCAGGGAGGTGTTACGTTTCGCCTACAACGCGCGGTAATGCCGGCGCGGATGCAACGGACGCCGGGGCTTCGTTCAAAGCGGCGGACATTTTGGCCCGTTCGAAGCCGCCGCAACGCCTACCCGCCAAGCGTGTCCAGGCGTGTTTCAGTGCCACGTGTCTTCGAGTGTGCGTGTGTGTGTGTGTGCCCACGCTTGTCAAAGCGCGGCAGCCGGGGAGCGGAGCTCCCCAAGTGAGGGTTGGCGATGCGTCACTACACTCGGTTCAGCAGGTCTCTCGGCTCGACCGTGCGCGCCGTCGTGGGCTCATGCTCCGCCGTCCCGTGACCTTCATCCCGTGACCTTCTTCCCGTGACCTTCCCTTTTGGACCGCGACGCCGAGGGTATAAGAGCAGCTGCCCCCGGACGCCAGGAGAGAGGCTCCGATTTGTACTGTTGAGTTACGTGCTCTCCCGTCTCTCCACTTCGGTCGACCTGACCGGCCGCTCTTTTGCTATGTTAGAATAAACAAGTTGTTCTGTTACCAGTCTTCTCTTGCTTTGCCGGGACCTTCGGATGCTTCCAGTGCCCCAGGCCGCCAGGCCAACGCTACCCTTGGGGCTTGCGACCCATTGGCAATAACGGGCGTCAGCACCGAGACCCCAACAACTCGTGCCAGCGGTGCGATTCCTACATCTGGTTGCCAGCGGTGAGATCGCGACAACGGAGGCCAGCAGCGAAGAGATGCGGTTGACTGTATGCTGAGCAGCACAACGACCATCCGGGAGCAGTGCAACGAGCCCTGTGTGATGACTGGTTGCCTGCAGCGGAACGACTGCGCGGAATTCTTGGCTGCGAGGTTTGGTGAGTGCGGGACTTTCTTCTTCTGAGTTTTGCCAGGCTTTTGTTAGTGTCAGAAACAGAGCTGGTAATTGTGGTTGTCGTTGCTGCCGGGTTAGTTTGCGGCAAGACAATAGTAGGCAGTAGAGAAAGCAGCATTCAGAGCAGCCATGGATTTGAAGTCGTTGCGCAAACCGAAATTGCTGGAGCTTGCAAGAGAGTTGGGTCTGGATGTCTCAGACAAACTCAGAAAACCAGAACTGCTAAGGGCTATTCTTGAGTTAGAAGCTGAGGATGACGAGCTGTCGGAATGCCTTGAGACCATTGAGGAGAGGGAGCGTGAACTTAAAGAGCAAAAAGAGAAACAGGAGCGCGAACTAAAAGAACAAAAAGAGAAAGAAAAAGAAGAGCGCGACCGTCAACACGCTTTGGAAATGAAACGTCTCGAGTTAGAGATGGAACGCGCTCGTAATGGAAGTCAGGCACACGGTGCAGGAGAACGAGTATTGTTCAAAATGACTGACCTGATGCGGCCGTTTAAGCTTGGAGAGGACATTGGTTTGTTCCTGGTTAACTTTGAGCGAACGTGCGAGAAGCAGGGGTTCTCTCGGGAAACGTGGCCACAGCGCTTGCTCACTTTGCTACCCGGCGAGGCGGCCGACGTAGTCGCTCGCTTGGAGAGAGAGGAGGCAGAGGATTTCGACAAAGTGAAATCGAGTCTGCTAAAAAAGTACCGGCTGTCAGCGGAGGCGTTCCGTCGGAAGTTTCGGGAAAATGAGAAAGGCAAAAGTGAGTCATATACAGAGTTTGCGTACAGGCTTATGTCAAACATGCAGGAGTGGCTCAAAGAAGAGAAAGCGTTTGGTGACCACGAGAAAGTTCTGCAGTGTTTCGGGCTAGAACAGTTTTATAGTCGGTTACCTGAGAACGTGCGGTACTGGGTCTTGGATAGGCCAGACGTTAGTACGGTGGCTAGAGCCGCTGAGTTAGCCGAGGAGTTTGTGACGCGTCGGGCTCGCGGAGCTAAGGACGGTCAAAAGGGTGAATTTGGCTCCAAGTTTGAGAGGCCAAAGTTCACGCCCATGAGAGCAAAGGGGGACACACGTAGTTCGGATGCGAGTGAAAGCAGTCCGACCGAACGTAAGGAGACGGCGGCAGCCGAAGCCGAACGCAGAAAGCGGTTCGAGGCGAGGCAAGCGCGCCTGTGTTATACGTGTCAGAAGCCGGGTCACTTTTCGGCGCAGTGTCCAGAAACAAAACCAAAAGTCGTGTTTTTGTCATTATGCAGCACTGACGAGAACATCAAGCTTCTCGAGCCTTACATGCGAGACCTCCTCGTGAACGGGAAGGAGTGCCGAGTGCTGCGCGATACCGCAGCTACGATGGATGTAGTTCACCCCTCTTACGTAGAACCCGATATGTTCACGGGCGAGTGCGCATGGATCAAGCAAGCAGTGGAAGCTCATAGCGTGTGTCTGCCGGTAGCAAAAGTGCTTATTGAAGGACCTTTCGGAGCACTTGAGACGGAGGCCGCAGTGTCATCTATGCTGCCCGCCCAGTACCCGTACCTATTTTCGAACAGGTCCGATCACCTCCTGCGCGAGAAGGGGCTTTTGTTTGGTGAGGCTAGCGTTCAGGCCTTAACCAGATCGAAGGTTCGGGAGCTCGCTGCAAAGGCGGTAGTTGCGGGGCCGACGTTGTTGAACGATGAAAAAGGGTCAGAGGCGCAGCAAGCTGGTATTCAGAGCACGCCCGAACGGGATAAAATTGAGCCTGTAGCGTTAAAGGCACCAGATACTGGAGAGGAAATTCCCGATGCGGGAAAGTTAGAAGAGCTTCCGGTCGAGCTTCCGGGACTAGGCTCAGTGACGAACAGGAAAGACACCGATCAAGTCATTAGTGACTTAATAAGTAAAGCATCGCTGTCGCCTGAGCAGAAAACCGAACTACACCAGCTCTTACAAGAGTTTCAAGGTCTGTTCTCTGAGAGGCCTGGTAGGACTTCTGTCCTTACTCATGACATAGAACTTACCTCCCCAGAGCCAGTACGATCCAAGGCGTACCGGGTGTCACCCCGCCAGAGCGATATTATGGAGGCTGAGGTAACGAAAATGCTACAGCTCGGTGTTATTGAAGCGGGTGAGAGTGATTATACCTCCCCTTTGATTTTAGTTGAGGTACCGGGCAAGGAACCTCGTCCTTGCGTCGACTACCGCAGGCTTAATTCCATCACTAAGGATCAAATTTATCCGATCCCTAACATCGAGGAGCGCCTTGAGAGAGTGAGTAGCGCTCAGTTTATTTCCACCCTAGATCTTGTCAGGGGTTATTGGCAGGTTCCACTTACAGAAGAGGCTAGTAGGTATGCGGCGTTCATTTCACCAATGGGGACATTCCGTCCTAAAGTTTTGAGTTTTGGTTTGAAGAACGCGCCATACTGCTTTTCAAGCCTCATGGATAAAGTGTTGCGGGGACAGCAAGAATTCGCTTTACCGTATCTAGACGACGTAGCGATATTCTCCGCATCCTGGCCTGAGCATATGGCGCACTTGCGGGCAGTGCTAACCCGCCTGCGCGATGCGGGCTTGACAGTCAAGGCTCCCAAGTGCCAGTTAGCACAAGCCGAGGTTGTCTACCTCGGACACGTGATTGGTCGGGGTCGTCGCCGCCCCTCTGAAATAAAGGTGGCCGCTGTGCGAGACTTCCCGCAACCGCGCACGAAGACCGATATTCGGTCGTTCTTAGGTGTCGCCGGCTACTATCAGAGGTACATCCCCAGGTACTCTGATATCGCGGCTCCCTTGACGGATGCTCTAAGAAAGACAGAGCCGCAAACAGTCGTCTGGGATGAGACGAAGGAAAGAGCTTTTAGCGCCCTAAAGTGCGCCCTAACAAGCCAGCCTGTGCTACGATCGCCCGACTACACAAAAGGGTTCGTTGTTCAGTGTGATGCTAGTGAGCGAGGCATGGGCGTTGTACTGTGCCAACGGGAAAATGGAGAAGTAGAACACCCCGTCCTGTATGCTAGTCGTAAGCTGACGAGTCGTGAGCAGGCGTATAGCGCCACCGAGAAAGAGTGTGCGTGTATCGTGTGGGCCGTTCAGAAATTGTCATGTTACCTAGCCGGCTCGAGGTTTATCATTGAAACGGATCACTGCCCTCTCCAATGGCTGCAGACCATCTCTCCCAAAAATGGCCGCCTCCTGCGCTGGAGCCTCGCTTTGCAACAATATTCCTTTGAGGTGCGTTACAAAAAGGGGAGTCTCAACGGTAACGCCGATGGCTTAAGTCGAAGCCCCTAACGTGGGAATCAGCCTCAAAATTGCTTGTTACTGATGTTTTTCTTCCTGAGGCAGGATTTTTTTTAACTTATTGCTTTTGTGTAGTGTTTCAAAGTGATGATGTGCTTTCTAGTGCATTTTTCCGATTTGTGGACGCGTTCTGAGTGCTGCTAAACTACTGTAAGGAACTAGGCAGCAGTATAAAAGGGGAAAGAGCCTGGCAGGGCTTAGTGAGGGTTGTGCCGTGCTTGCTGACTGAGCGGTTGACTTTCGGCGTAGTTCTAACGCTTGCCGGAAACGAGAACAAAAATGTCAACTCTCCCGAAGTCACTTTGCAGTGTCCTGTGTGCACCTGAACGTGAGAACGAGGCCTTCTCTGTGCGCTGCGCTCAAGAAACGCCAAAGGACGCCCGACTTCGGTTATGAGCATCATCGAGCGACATCCCTCCGGACAGCGGATGCAGTCCCCTGACCATCGGGATCTCCTTCCCCCGGCGGGGCGGTCTGTTACGTTTCGCCTACAACGCGCGGTAATGCCGGCGCGGATGCAACGGACGCCGGGGCTTCGTTCAAAGCGGCGGACATTTTGGCCCGTTCGAAGCCGCCGCAACGCCTACCCGCCAAGCGTGTCCAGGCGTGTTTCAGTGCCACGTGTCTTCGAGTGTGCGTGTGTGTGTGTGTGCCCACGCTTGTCAAAGCGCGGCAGCCGGGGAGCGGAGCTCCCCAAGTGAGGGTTGGCGATGCGTCACTACACTCGGTTCAGCAGGTCTCTCGGCTCGACCGTGCGCGCCGTCGTGGGCTCATGCTCCGCCGTCCCGTGACCTTCATCCCGTGACCTTCTTCCCGTGACCTTCCCTTTTGGACCGCGACGCCGAGGGTATAAGAGCAGCTGCCCCCGGACGCCAGGAGAGAGGCTCCGATTTGTACTGTTGAGTTACGTGCTCTCCCGTCTCTCCACTTCGGTCGACCTGACCGGCCGCTCTTTTGCTATGTTAGAATAAACAAGTTGTTCTGTTACCAGTCTTCTCATGCTTTGCCGGGACCTTCGGATGCTTCCAGTGCCCCAGGCCGCCAGGCCAACGCTACCCTTGGGGCTTGCGACCAATTGGCAATAACGGGCGTCAGCACCGAGACCCCAACAACTCGTGCCAGCGGTGCGGTTCCAACAGAGGTTAACCAGAGGACATCTCCGATCCGGTATACCCTGTTCTCCGGATTCAAGCGCATCAAGGTCTCGCCTCCCTGATATCACAGAGGTGCGATTTCAGCTACCACCATTTTGGACGCAGAAGCCCGAAGTGTGGTTTCTATACACGCCGAAACGCAATTCCACAACTGAATAAGGATAAAGTTGTGACCTTTGTGGTGGATAAACACAAACATGACATCAGATTTTTCATTGCGTAGGGTGAAAGTAAAAATTGTGTTCATCGCTGTCAGTTGTAAAGCATTTAATTAACCGCTTTACTAAAGCTTCGCTTCACTAAGTTTCAACATGCGCGTTGGGTCTGCATAATTTTTTTTGTTCTTTTTTGTGAAGCTTGAGGCAAGCATCATCACTTTCGCACCATCGATATAGTTCTTGTTCAAAATCCCAGCTCTACGGCTTCTTTCAAAAGACTTTAGTAAAACCAGCAAATAAATTCAAGTTAATTTCACTAAAAAAATTCAATTTAATTTCGTTGGCACTATGAATGTTACATCGTGATCATATTCACCTGTTTGTATATACAAGGCAATAGGTCGAAGTCAAAGATTGCAATAGAATCTCCTGTTCACAGAGATTCTAATAGAAAAACCTATGCACCAGAAAAAGCGAAAAGAAAATTACAGAAACGGGAAACGGCCCAATTGCAAGACTATGCAGGGTGTTCGAGGCAACTTGAGTCCCTCTTTTAAAAATCGCCGATACAACTTGAGTAGATAAAGGCGTTGCACTCTTGCTCCGCTGTTAACTGCTTACTACTGCTGCTGCTAACTAATTAACAATTTACTATACTACTACGTGAATGTTTTAAACGCTGTTTTGATAGTGTTCGGTCGTTCAGGTCCGGCCAATATTGTCATCGCCTCACTATTGATGTAGAAGAAAATGCCACCGTGAACATAGACCCTGTCCTTAGTTCAACAGCAAGGTAGTTGCAGAATGCAGCGAGAATGTTGGCGGCCTTGTTTCCCAAAAGCAGCCCGTATGCGGGGAGCGGCGAGGGCCCGCAATTGGCCCGCGCCGTCCACGTGGGGCGTCGCGGCGGTTGACCGCCGAGGCGGGCAGCGCGCATCAGAGACGAGCGCCGAGAGTGGCGTGCGGCCACCGAGGCAGCCAGCCCCGCAGCAGAGGGAAGTGCGGGGAAGCCGGCTCTCCGCAGAATGAAACTGATCTCGTCCTCACGAACCGGGCACTACGCTGCTGTAAATAAATAAGCGCAGTTTCCCCTGCCGGGCGCCTAAGCGGCGTTTTATGGCCTCCCCATTTCACCGTGAAAAAGACCCCAACTGCTTTGTAAAGTGTGGCAATCCGGCACTTTTAAACGACGCTGGGCCGATCGAACCAGGGCTGCCTCTGAGCGGAAGCCGTTTTACGGGCTCCGACGCCACTAACTCCTTGTTCCTTGGACGTGGGGGAGGAGGACGCCCTAGCCAGAAAACAAAGAGCGCCGGGCTGAAAGCACGTTGTTGGCGGCGCCAGCGGCCGAGGACGTAGCTCACCGCAGGCCCGCCACCATGGGCGCCAATTCGCCATTCTAACAGACGTGTCAGAATGCCGATACATTTGCGCAAGGGCTGTTTCCAGTTTGACCGATGGGGCTAGCACGGCCATTTCGTTCACGCAAAGCGCTAAAGAACCACCATTCTGTCAAACGCCAACTGAATACGAATCACGTTTCATATGTTGCTATAGTTGGAGTGATAGACAGAATAACTCTCAAACTTATACAGATAATATAGTCTCAAGGAATGTACTACCGAGTAGGCACACATTTGAACGGAGAAACGGCGCGTAAGACGAGGACAATGAAAGATCAACAACACATTCCCCGTCCAAACGCAACACCAGTTAGTCCAACGTCGATGCATATCATCAGGAGCCAACAAACAAAGACACCAAGGAAAACACAGGGGAAATTACTTGTACTTACTAATTGAATTAAAGAAATGATCCATGTAATGCGAAGACATGGGATCGTTCGCTCCTGCGGCAAGTTGTTTTTTCATCCACTTTCATTGAAATTAATTTATCATTTCTTTAATTCAATTTGCAAGTACAAGTACTTTACCCTGTGTTTTCCTTGGTGTCCTTGTTTGTTGGCTTCTCATGATTTGATAATTAAAAATCGGGCCCCTCGGTTAACCCCATTTCTTCTCGTTCGATCCCTTGTGCAGTTACACATCGCAGTAATCGCCAGCAGAAATGACCACTGTCGTGGACACAAAGGCGTGTTGCTTTAAACATTTTCAACATCAATGAAATGTCCTGTTTGCAAGAAAAACACAGCACGATGTCCGCGTTCTGCAATTAAAGTTGATGCGCATGCTTTGACTTCGTGCCTAAAGAAAGACAGTGCCGCAAACTGCGAAGATAATGGCGGCGTCTGTACTAATTCCAACTATATTTCTTACAGTTAAAAGAGAGATGCAGGAAAGCTTGTAAGTGGTAGGCAAGAACAGTTTATTTGAAGGCGTCAATTTTCGCAAGGCATTGAGTGAGATTGCGAAATCTGAAGTTGTACATTGAAGTGCTGAATTGAAAGAGGCGCAACTGCACCGTAAGAATATTCTAATAACTATAAAAAAGTTGGAGAGGCAGACCTCCTGTATTATCTTTCATTTTATCACGTACATACAGCATACGCAATACCTTTTTCGTGCATATGAACGAAGACAGCGTAAATGGATTTTCATACTACTAAACATACTTCAATCCTTCTGTTGGCAGTGCATCTTAGTCGTATCTACTTGACGGGTGTGGTCTTGTTATCATGAGCTTCAAGAAAGCAAAAGAAAGGAGAGAAAGAAAAGAGAACACAAGGTTGCAGGCCTGTTATTCTAAGTTCCTTGATATACCGCGTTATTTTTCACTTGTTTTAAATTTCAACAGATTATTCAGTAATTTATTTGTTGCTTTCACCTGTTCTTTTTGCATCAACATCTGCCCCGAGGGGGCAGTCCGCGTGATAACGGCGACGAGGTGGCGTCCGAGCGGATGATGAAAGGTGAAAGAAAATTGAGAATAGACTATAGGGTGGTTGCTCGGGCTAGTTGGTAATTCATGATAAAAAATGACGTACAGCGCGAAAGACAAGGACTGCGAGAGGCGACATACACTGCGCTGGTGAACTAGGATGGTGAACAGCGCGGTGTATGTCGTCTCTCGCAGTCCTTGTCCTTCGCGCTGTACGTCATTTTTTATGAGAATAGACAATGAAAATAATGGTTACAAAATATGGCCACAGGTGGGGTTTCGTTAACGTTCATCATGCTTGCCCAGCTCTTGCTCGCCGCCGTCAAGTCCCTCAAGAAATAAAAGAAAACGGAGAGCTGCCGTGCGTGACAGCTCTTCGTTTCTGAGTTCGGTAATGCGCATTCCGTGCTTATTAAAACTTCAGGTTGTTACCACGCTACAGCCCTCCCTTATACAGCACGCGAAATGGCCGTGCATGGCTGATGTTGCCTCCTTCACGAAGGTTAGAAAGCAAAGCGCTGTATATCACCATCTCTGTGTTTAAAGGGACGCTAAGTGAAAAATAATTTCGTCTGCATCAGTAAATTACCGTTCTACAACACCAAATACACCACTCTTGCAACGCTAAGACGCTTGGTAAGCCAGAAAAAGCGCAAGAACGAAATACGGGTGGCGACGCCTACTTGAGTTCCCGCACCTGAGGGCTGTGACGTCTTGGATTTTGATGGCATCTCCTAGGGCCTACTAATTATATATAGCGGTACAGATTGACTACATTGTGTTCTAAAGGAACCATATATTAAACATGGCAAGTTTCGAAGACCTTTATTCAGCCAACGCGGCCCAAATGCGAAAACATACTTTGGAATCCATGACGTCACGCTGACGTACCGGTGATGGGGTTTCGGCGCGAAATTCAAATACTGATACTTGGACCTTCATTTTCTCATCTAATAATCAAACTATTTTTTTGAAATGACTGCCTGCAGGGTTCTCAAACAATGCTTCATTAGTCTAAACTGATTTATTGTTTCACTTTAGCGTCCCTTTAAGTTCCTGAGCTGGCACACTGGCAATTCAACAATGTTCACTTAAATGGGAAGAACTAAAGACGTGGAATGCTTGCATACTGGCACAAGGGCTATCAGTAGGCGTGGAGCCTATCTTTTCCCGCTTTTCTTCCCATACACTGGTGCGTCGATAATAATAATAATAATAATAATAATAATAATAATAATAATAATAATAATAATAATAATTATTATTATTATTATTATTATTATTATTATTATTATTATTATTATTATTATTATTATTATTATTATTACATATACATTTTTGTGTCCCTGCCTATGATCAACAACACGCAACCATCCACAGAATACAGTGTCTTTATAAAGCTTATTTTCATGACCTTGATATTTTCATAACTGGCTGTCATCATTCCTTTCCGAGCCTTGCCTTGTTCTGTCATAGTTTCATGCATTGTTAAACTGCCCTTCTCGTCCTTTTCCTTTTGTATTTACATCGGGCTTTGTTTTATCTCCTCACTTCTTTTCACAATTGTTCTTTTTTTACGTTAAATAAACATGATTGATTGATTGATTGATTGATTGATTGATTGATTGATTGATTGATTGATTGATTGATTGATTGATTGATTGATTGACTGACTGATTGATTGATTGATTGATTGATAACCGTTATTTTTGCGACATCTCATCCAAATGAAATTTACCGACTTGTCAAAGCCAGAAATTGGCTTTTAGGGCTTATACATAATTTGTAATTTATACTTTATTTTTAATTCTTAGGGTATATTCTAAATTTTTACAACCCCGAGTCACTTACACAGTGCACGTTATTTTACGCTTGTTGGAGCACAAATATTTGTGGAGATCATCGCTGTATATATTATATATATATATGTATATATATATATATATATATATATATATATATATATATATATATATATATATATATATATATATATAAAGAGAGAGAGAGAGAGAGTTGATATGACGATTCCATCCCTGTTAGATTCGGGTTCTAGTGAACTACAGCTCTTCTAGTACTTCATCACTGCTTCAAGCGTGGCCGGGCCACCATTATTAGGCCCCACGATCGGCCGCCAGTCGGCGCTGAGGCTGATAAGGGCGGTACAACCTCGCGGAAATAGACTCGTTGTATAATACACCGGCGCAGGTCAATACTTTCGTTTTCGGTCTAGTTCTTATACCGAAGGCGTGGGGCCACAGCAGCGGAAGGAAGTGTGCAGGCGTAATGGACGCGGCGCGCGGCCTGATGACGCACGCTTCCCCCAGATAGGGCGAGCGCAGTGCGAGAGCATGCATGCATGCACGAAGAAGAGTGCGGCGGTCGCAAAGCGCGTGTGAAGTGCCCGTCCAAGATGGAGCGCCACGGGCAGGCGCGCACCTTAAGGCACCCGGATCGCGCGGGGCGGGAGCCGCGCGGTGGGAAAAGAAGGCGCTCCCTGCGCCGGAGTCCATTAACGCGCTCTGGCAGCGTTCCTTCTCCTGTGATCCGTCCAGAGCGGCGTAATGGATGTTGATGATCCCAAATCAGATTAAAGCTTTTCGGGTCTTTCCATCATGTTTCAATTACGGAGCAAGTATCGGAACACCGGAGCCCATTTATTCGTTTCACGGGGCCTCGGATTAGACCAAATTGAGGGCCTTTGGAGAACGATCGCCCATCAAATATTTACGCCGGAAATAATGTTTCCGAGAGCCTCGCTCTTCTCGGATCTCTTCACTGGCGCGCACTGGGCCGCTCATCCCGTGTGCACTTAATTTGTTTCGCTTTCACGCCGGCAAACGCGCCGATAGATGCGGCGCCGAGCGCTGGCGCGGTAGCGCGCGCCCCGTCACGATCAAGCGCCGGCCCGCCCCGACGAGACAGGCGCCACTCGGCGCGCGCGGAGAGCGACGCGGCGCGCATACCGACGCGCGCTGGACGGCGCCAGGAGGAGCGCCGCTCTGGCCGCGTTACGGCTTAGGCAACGCCCCTGGGCCAACTGTCTCGCAGGTGCAGTGCACTTGGCCAGCGTGGCAGCAAGAAAGGGTTGCGCAACGCTCGCGGCCAAGACGCAAATAATCGAGTTGGGGGAGAACTTTGATTTCGTCAGGTCGACTCTCGCGGTTAGCATGGTTCCCTCGGAATGCCTTCTCTGGTGCTTCAGCAAAATTAGTCACGCAATTTTTTGTGG
This sequence comes from Dermacentor andersoni, assembly GCF_023375885.2. Classification (NCBI taxonomy): domain Eukaryota; kingdom Metazoa; phylum Arthropoda; class Arachnida; order Ixodida; family Ixodidae; genus Dermacentor; species Dermacentor andersoni. The sequence goes on from NC_092814.1 coordinate 75,760,949, forward strand.
TCTTTCATTGTGTTGTAGTGCGTCCGTGGGATTCATGTGGCTTTTTTTTTTTTTTTTTTTTTTTTCAGCGAAGCTGTTTATGGGGTAGAGTTCTGTGCATTTTTGCTCTGCGTGTGCAAGAACCGTGCGCCGCTCCCGGAGACACTGCAATACCGAGCCGATGCGCGGCGGAGGTGAATCAAGCACTCCGCCAACTTGCAAAAATAAGTTTAATATCTTGTGTCTAAACAGAACCCGTGTCAGATATTAAGCTGATAAGAACAGACACCACACTTTGACCCGCGTCGGCCATGTCTACGTTCGCACCTCCCTCTCTTTGTCGGCGTTGCAAGCGCTTGCGTATCTCATTTCCTTTCCTTCCGCTCTCCCGTGGTGGCGGTCCCGTCGAAACGTCTCGCGCGTCTAGTTTCCTCCGGCTCCTTCGGGCGGCGGTCGCGTCGTACGAGCGAATGTATATAATAATCAGGGTAAATGAGTTCGGAGCTTTGTTCAAAACTCTGTGTCACCTCTGTGTCGTGTGCCAAACAGCTTCGCTGGACATCCACCTTCACAGAGTAGAATGGCTCACGATTTTTCTTTTTTTTCTTTCTAGATGTTAAATTAGGATGGGGTACAGCCACCAGCGTGTATTTTTTTTCTTTTTGAAGCCTGTTCATCTAACACACTCATTTAAACAGACGCCTATCACAATGTAATTCCCGAAATTGTTCTCACTATACCAGTCCAGTTCATTGAGATAACTTAAGCGACAGCAGCTTAACGTGCCACCCCCCGCCCCCCCTTGTCCAGTTTTTTTTATCTTTTCGTATGCCACGGAAGTACTTCAATACAGGGATCTGAATGCGATGCATGGACGCGTGACCGGTGTGATCAAGAGCGCAGTGTTTCGTCGCCTATATAACGCGCACACACACACATCACGTGCAGTTCCGTATATGCAGTTCCGTACGCGCCGTGCGCTCGCCCGCGCTCGCTCACGAGAAACAAAACGCAGCTGCCCCAAGCAATTGGCGCGCTTCTCCAATAAAGCAGCGGCAATAATTCCCCGCGGAGAAAAGGGATAGGACGACACCATTCGCGGCAGTTTTACACAAGGCAGCCCCGGCGGTCACAACAGCTCGATATGTCTTGATGAACGTCAAGCCGTTTTGCCGCGCCAGGCTTTGCGGCGGGAGAAGAACGGCCCTGCCTGCCAATGCCTCGATAACCGAGCGAGCTCGTCACGGCGGCACGTGGCGCGCCTTCTCCGGGAGGGGGACACGGCCGCGGACTCGCGTGGGGGGGTCTCGGCGTGTAAACCAATTAGTGTATTTCCAAAATTGTCCCGTCTCGTCGGGCAGCAGGCCTCGCCGGGGGGTCGCGTGCCTGTGGCCCAACGATGGCGGTGGTTGGGCGAGAGACAGGCGTGACGGCTGGCGCTCCCTATTGTGCTCCCCAACCCTCGACACGGTGTCGGTGCGGCACGACCTGTGCTGGCTAGTGCGACCGTGGGTCCGAGCCCGAGAAAGAGATAGGGATGGGGGCGCCCTGCCGCTTTTTGATGGGGAGGCGTGTTGTCGTTGTTACAAGACCATTGAAACGAGCGCGCGGGAGTGCTCCTCCTGAATGATCCTTTAATTTGGTTGTCGAGCAGCCGAACCACCTGTTTAACGCTGTCCCGACAAACTGCCGTGCCGCTCGTCCTTGGGGACGCATTTGGGCGCCGTTCGAAGGCACGCTAGCGCCGTGTCTTCAATCCTGCTGACTCACGTAACTCGACGCGCTCGCCGAGCGCCGCCGTACACGCGCGCGCGCGCCTGCGGGACGGCGCCGGCCATAATTTATTAAGACGTGGGAAAAAATAGGAAAAGGCAGCGGCCGCTTGGCGCGCCGCACTCAGCGTAGGTGCGCGCGCGCCGCTCCTCGCGGTCCCCAGGAGAGGCGGCTCGCGTCCGTGCAGCGCGTGCCTGACCGCGCGGATGGGCCGCTTTCGCGGACGTGGGAAATTTGCTCGGTATGACGACTTTATTACGGCGCGATCCGGGCTGCTGCCAGCGCAGTTTGTGTTACTCGCTCCGCAGGGAGTTGGCCAACATGGCGAGGCCCGCACCACGCTAGCGTGGCGTCGCGAGCGCGCCTGGCGTATTTTTTTTTTGTTTTTTTTTTTGCCGCAGCGTATAAGCAGCCGAAACACGCAAAAGCAAAATGCTCGGGCGTGTCCCAATAAAGGGGTGTACTTTGAGCGAAAGAAGTAAGCGGAGAAAAAAAGAAATCGAGCAGGCACTTGAGAACCTGGGAAAGCAGGCGTGCGATTGCCGTATAATAGTGCAATAATAATATACATGGACTGAATAAGCGTCAAGAGTATATAGCGATAAGAGTGAATAGTGCGACTAAAAGTAACTGTGTATGCCACTTCTTGATTGCCTTCGCGTTGAATTGCTTCACCCGGCTCTCATAGACTGAGCCTGCTGGCGTAGTCTCGTGAAATCTGTATGGCGACTAATTGTAAATAAATTGTAAACATTGTGAGAAGATATGTTGCTGGCCTCTCCGTGATTAAATGTTCAAAAAATCACCGGGTGTCCTTAGCTATCGCCTAAGAGACGCGAAGGCTAAAGCCTTGTAAAGCGTACTGTAATTCACCCTAATCCCCATCATTCCTCTTCAATCCTCCTTCATCCACTTGAATCGACTTTAATCCACTTTAATCCAACTTGACTGACCTTATTCCACCATAGTCCACACTAATCCTCCATAATGCATCCTAATGCACCCTAATACATCTTCATCCCCATAATCAACCTTACTCCACCTTAATCCTGCTGAATACACCTTAATTCACCCTAACCGAGCTTAGTCCACCCTAGTTCACCTTAATCCAATCTCTAATCGAGCTTTAATTCACTTTTCTAATCATTAATCATCTCTCATAGGGTTGGACATGATTTGGTTCTTTTCTGGCCTTCCTTAGGTCACGTGATATTTTCTGTACCTCACAACGCGACCTTGAAACATAGAGATTTAATGCTTTCGCCTTAAAAAAATCAAAGCACGGAATGAAATGAAATGACCCTCACAGCAGTAAAGTCGTTGACTACCACCAGCGCTGCAGTCATGTTTATAAAAGGACAAGAGTAATACAGACATAGCAGCTTCCACGAAGTCTTGGCGATGGCGTACAAAAAATACGAAAATAACATAAACCGCACACAGAAAAAAGTAATCTTGTGTTTGTAATAATACAAAAGGAATAAGAATAGCAACTAAAAATGACGAAATAGACACATTAAAAAATAGTAGAAAGAATATGACCGTGTAGATATCGATACTTGGATACCACATCAGAACGAGTTACAGCTACGCTGAAGTCGGTGAGAAGTCATGAATGCAAGAGCCAATGCCTGATGAAAAGTCTGATGCCTCTGCCTTTCCTCCTTTCACGCTTAAAGAAATAGTGAGACAGGCACGAAGGAGGAGGTGCCTAGAGCGGTTGTTCAGCAACAAAGAACACGTCGCATGGTCCCTCACCATAGACACGATTAGCCAGAATCGCCAAGTGTGGGGTTGAAGAAGGTAGCTCAGAGCACAAACGGGCTGCTTGAATATAGATGGATGGCCCCTGAAACCTACTACTTGTAAGGACACCCCTCCACTTAGCTTGGGTGCGCGCCATCACCGAGATGACGCACGGCGAAAGGTTGAATAGATCGGTTGATCACTTTATATGAAAACATCACTCGCACCTGACGAGCCCTCGAACTGAAGGGTGAGGATTGGCCCGACAAGGAAGCGCCTAAGCAATGCGAAGGCGGGTACATGGATATAAAATATTAGAAAATTAAGTAGAGGCAAAATAGGACGAAGTAATTGGCGAGTGCATGTCTCCCCGTCCCTTTTGGGGATCACTTACCACTGCCTTCTGACCAGTCGGGAACCATGCTATACAAAGTATTTCAGAGGCAATATATTTATACTAAGGCTTTCGAAGCAAATTGATGTCCTAATGCATTTTAACACGGTCCAAGCAGCTTTTTTCATATTACGAAAGGCGGTCACCAAGGAGATAAGTACTGCAAAACAGTCCTTTGTGAATCTTATCGAGAAGTGCTCAGTATAGATGTTCTATATACAGCTCAACCTGTTTAATGTGACATGTTGTAATGAGCACTATTGAAGTGCTCTACGGAATCCTTCTTGTGAGGTGGATATTTATTGCGGCAAGTTAAAACGAGCGTCTGCAAACAAAGAAAATTAAATAGAGAGAAATAAATCTTCTATATTCCATCTCTCGACGAATGTCGACGTTAATGCGCTTAGCACTGAAGCATTGCAGCGACGCACAGTATTGTGACCACACCGACACGCCACGTATGAGGCGTGTATGCCGCCGGAGATCCTATCTCGCGCTTCCCTCTAGACACGCTGCACCATCTAGGGGCGCCGTCGTGAACTCAGAGCTGGCACGTGTGTGAGTGTATATTCAGACAAGCGTGCTTAAATATACATGACGCGGGTTCGATTCCGCCTTGCACTGTGGAAATTTTAAATGATTTTCACCGTGAAACGTCTTTTAAGTTGACCAGAGGGGGTCGCTGGCTAAAACCTCATGTAACTAAAACATGTTATATTATTATTATTGCATGCGCGTGTGTGCGTGTGCGTGTGCGCGCGCACGTGTGTGTGTGTGTGTGTGTGTGTGTGTGTGTGTGTGTGTGTGTGTGTGTGTGTGTGTGTGTGTGTGTGTGTGTGTGTGTGTGTGTGTGTGTGTGTGTGTGTGTGTGTGTGTGTGTGTGTGTGTGTGTGTGTGTGTGTGTGTGTGTGTGTGTGTGTGTGTGTGTGTGTGTGTGTGTGTGTGAAACCGTACTACCCACACGCCTTGAAATCACTGTGCGGAGGGAAGAAGCCATTACTCGATCATGCATGTGTCGCGTGCGCACACGGCATACCATTGTCGTGCCGTCCATGACGCAATCTGAGCTAAATTTAGCTTTGCGTGCGTCTTTCAGAAGGGCATAGCTCAGAAGTACGCTTCAAACTGAAATTGGTGCTCATAAGCTGTTATAAGGCCTACAAGTGCGTAATTTGTTGCAGACATTTCAAGCTTTCTCATGCTATGGCGCCCCTGCGTTCCACCCGCATGGTCAAGAAATGTCATAGATAGACTCAGGCAGCAAGTTAGAAGGATGTCCAACCCCTTTCACCAGGGCGGAACGTATCCATCTCCATAAGGAACGTAGCACAGGAGATTGAGGCAAGCGCAGGAAGCCCAACCATCTGCGAGGGTGGTGGGTTCGAGCGGCGCAGAGTAAGCGCAGAGCAGTCTCGGGTGCCACCAGGGGACGCATTCTGAAACGATCCACTTCGGCGACACTATCGCCTCGGCGACAGTATCGCCGTCAGTCGCGCGCTTATTGGCTGGTTGAGCAAAGTCGAACGACGTAGTGCTCAACGAGCCAATCAGCTCATCCGATTTTGCTAAAACAGTCAATCAGCGCGCGCCAATAGTGAAGGCGTCGCCAAAGCGACAGTATTGCCGAAAGTGTTCGTTTCAAAATACGGCCCCAGTAGGGGGGTCAGTTCTTCTCCGTAGTGCCCAAACAACCCTTGCAAAACAAACGGGCCCACTACAAATACAGAGAGCAAGCACGATTGTAAAATTAGGCCGTAAAACTACCACTAGCTGTAACATAAATTCTGCATGTAAGGAATGCGCCAATAAATGTAACTTATGGAATAATACGATTAGCTTTCTTAAGGTACTTCAGGTACTTTCTGGGATCTATCTATCTATCTATCTATCTATCTATCTATCTATCTATCTATCTATCTATCTATCTATCTATCTATCTATCTATCTATCTATCTATCTATCTATCTATCTATCTATCTATCTATCTATCTATACAACCGTTTTCCCGCCAATTAGGGTCGCTGGGTACTCTACCCTCTGATGCATAGAGCATTCGGCTACCCTGCTGAGGGAACCAGGTTCGCAACTAACCGCCGGACCATATTGGGTCACTGGGTATGTGACACTAGGTGTTTGTCGGCTCTTCAATGAATCCCTCTGACGAATCTTTGGCCACTGGATATGGGCCACTCTTTAATTAACCTCCTTGACGCCAGCTTGGATCACAGTTTCCCCGAGTGTTCGTTTCAATTTGCTATGAGAATCTTAGATGTTTTGATGAGAATCTTCTAAAACAACTTTTCTTACGGTGGCTTCCGTCGTCGGTCCGCGAGCTCCTATGACCATGCTCCAGGCACCTCGGCCACAACTTCACAATCAGTGGAAGGATACAGCGTGGGAACCGACGGAGACAAGGAGGAGGAAACAAAGGGCAGGAAAGACAAGGAGGTTGGCCAGTGTAAGTACCGGCTGGCTACCCTGTGCTGGGGAAAGGGGTAAAGGGAATAAAAGGAGAAAGAAGAAGAAGAGGAAAAAAATGGAAACCAGAAAATTCACACAGTAACGCGAAACTACGCGCTACAACATTCAAAGGCGGTCGCACAATTCACATGTCCTTAAAAACTTCAGCCTTGAGTGCCGAAGCCCGTCTGGATCAGTGTCCTAGAGCTCTTTCTTATGTAAAGGGGCGATTGTTCAGTTTTTCTAGCGCGGTCACGAGCACCTTTCTTGGCACTTTGTAACGGGGACAGTCACAAAGGAAATGCTCAATCGTCTTCTCGCAGCCGCAGGTGTCGCAAGTAGGGCTGTCGGCCATTCCAGTGCGGAATGAATAGCCAGGAGTTCGTGAATTACCACGCCGAGCCACAGGCGGCACAGAAGTGTTGCTTCCACTCGTGGTAACCCTGGTGGTAGGCGGAGTTGCAGACGTGGATCCAATCTGTGGAGACGTGCGTTCGTGAATTCACTGGTGTTCCACAGATTCTGCGTAAGCTCGCGGGCGAGGGAGCGAAGACTTGTGGCTGCATCTCTTCTTGACAGCGGTATGGGAATAATCTGGGCACCATCATGGGCCGACCGGGCAGCGCCATCCGCACTGTCATTTCCCGAAATTCCGCAGTGACCCGGTATCCACTGGTAGATGATGTGTCCCTTGTTGATTGCGTGATAGTGGAGTAGTCGGATGTCTGCGACTAGTTGCACATTTGGTGCGTGGTTCAAAGGGGACATCAGACACTGGAGAGCTGCCTTTGAGTCACATAAGATGAACCATGAATGTGATGATTTGTGAACAATAAACTCCAGAGCAGCACGGGTAGCTGCGAGTTCTGCAGCCGCCGATGATGTGATGTGAGATGTCTTGAATTTGAGGGTGACGCACTCTCTGCGGGAATCACCACTGCTCCAGCTGAACCTTTATAGGAGACAGAACCGTCCGTGTAAACGTGGATGCGTCCTCTGTGCTTGTCATGTAGCACTGAAAGCACGGTTTCTTTGAAGGCGAAAGTTGACATCTCCGTTTTCTTTTTGATACCGGGAATAACAAGAAGAGCCTGGAGTGGATGGAGGCACCACAGCGGTAGAGATGGTCGTGCTGCAGGCGTGAAGTTCGACGGTAAAGTTCCATGGTTGGCGGCAATAATCTTGCTAAACGCTGAACAAGGTCGAGCGGCAGGAAGGGAGGCGAGATGATGCGATGGAAGTCGGGCGAAGTGCCTGATATGCATCCTTAAAGTGTCGACTTGAAGATACGTATTAATGGGGTGGTCATGCGCGATGGCTATTGTTGCTGCCGTGGATGCACATCTGGGAAGACCAAAGCAAATTCGCAGAGCTTGAGTTGTACAGACTGGAGGGCACGGAGGTTGGTCTTACCGGTCCCACCCTGTGCAGGCAAACTATAGCTCAGGAGACCGAGGAACAGTGCGTTATAGAGTTGGAGCATCGCACTGACAGACGCACCACACGACTTTCCCGCAAGAAATCTGAGCATGTGCGTTATCATGATTAATTTCCGTTTTAAGGAAGGAGATATGAGGACTCCAGGAGAAGTCTCGATCTATTATCACTCCTAGAAAGCGGTGCGTCTTCTCGTAGGCAATTGGCTGTCCATTAATTCTGATAACGTACGGTTTCATTCCTTTGCACGTGAAAGCGACTATAGAGCACTTCTCGGAGGACAGCTCCAGACCTCACACTAGAAGATAACCTGATGTTAGTGTGGCCGCTTTTTGAAGTCTGGCGCGCACCTTGGAACGCGTCGCTCCTGATCACCAAATGCATATATCGTCTGCGTAGATCGACACATGGACGTATTGCGGAAGGGTAGGGTATGAACCAGGTCCATGAGCACGAGGTTAAATAGAGTGGGGCTCAAGACTCCGCCTTGTGGTACGCCACGGTAGGTGCTGTGTTGTGATGACGCACCATCCTCTGTTTGCACAAAGAATGACCTGTCCTTCAAGAAACTGAATATCCACCGAAAAACAAGGCCACCTAGGCCGACATCGCCCAAGGCGTCCAGGATGGCTTGATGGGTTACGTTGTCATAAGCGCCTCTAACATCCAGGAACATCGCCGCTGAAAGTCTCCTGAGGCTTTTTTCGTGCTGAACAGACGAGACAAGCTCTATGACGTTGTCTACAGAAGAGCGTCCGCGTCGAAAGCCTGCCATAGCGTCAGAGTATAACTTGTAGTGTTCTAGATACCACTTTAGACGCATCAGCACCATCCTCTCCATCGCCTTTTCTAGACAACTGGCCAGAGCAATGGGACGATAAGACGTCTAGGGGTGATTTACCTGGTTTGAGCAGGATCACAAGGCGGCTGGACTTCCATGCAGCAGGTACTCCTTCACGCCATGAATTATTGTACACGTCTAGAAGTGCATGCCGGGCTGTTTGACCGAGGTTTCCAAGAGCTGCGTATGTCACCCCGTCAGGCCCAGCCGATGAGGAACGTCTGCACGCTGCCAACGCCGCCTGCAACTCCTCGATGGAAAACAGATTGTCCATACGAGAATCCTACGAGATTGGAACATCACGGAAATCACGTGTAGCGAACGATGGCGGTAGGCCAGCAACCTTGAAACAGAAGTCCTCCGCTACGTCGATCTCTCTGCGACCTTGGTAGAGAGACAGGCATTTGAAGGGATGGCGTTGTTGCGGTGATGTTCGAAGGACACGCACTGTTCTCCATATGTGTGACAGGGGTTTATGCGGATCAAGGGAATCACAGAAGGTCTTCCATCTTAGAGACTGCAGGGAGTTGATCCGGACGCTGGATCTTCCGTATGCGTCTCGCCTCCCTTAGGTCGTAGATGGACTTCGTGCGCCTGTACCTTCGTTCTGCGCGACGCGGATTGCTCGAAGCCGCTCCAATTCTGCTTCGAATTCAGGAAATTTAGGAACTGGCCTAAAAGATCTTGTGGCTTCTTGAGCAGCGGCGTTAATTAGCTTCTCGTTGTTGCCAGGTAGACAGTCCTGGATCTCTTGGCAATTCTTCTCCATGAGCAACGTGTATTTAGGCCAGTCGATGTGATGAAGAACTGTAGTAGAGTGCGACTTGCGTATGCCGTCAATATTAACATATGTTGGAACGTGGTCACTACCATGCGTTTCATTGTCTGTGAACCATTTCACACTGACACTGAGGCATCTTGAAACAAAAGTTAACTCCAGGCAGCTGCTGTATGTCAATCCCCGCAGAAAAGTGGGACTGCCATCATTTAGGCAGCAGAGCTCATGGTCCGACGCGAAGGATAGTACACGTCTTCCTCGACAGTCCATCTTTAAGCTTCCCCATGCTACGAACACGCTACGAGTATAGTACTCGTAGCGTGTTCATAAGGGTCCTTATCATGGTGACAACTTGTTTGTAGTCGTCTTGGTTGCTGCCAGAAGGTGAAGCATGATTCGGCGAGCGTGCTACATCTTGTCGCTCCGCTGGTGGATCTAGCCGTGGCAATGGCGGCCACTCCTCGCATGAGGCAATGATATTGGAGACTTTCTGCTGACGAATCTCATTGCTGCTATTGCTAGTTGTATGCGGAAGTTTGTGGACTGTCAGTGGACGCGGTGCATCCTTAGCAATATAGCAATAGCAGTCGGTTTCCTAGATCTGCGGTGACGTGAACGTCAATGTCGCACCTTAGCGGCAGCCTCCCTGTGCGAGGAACCATCCCTGACCATTTGCCTCAAGACTTTCGCCTCATTTTTCACATGTGGGCAATTCTTCGAAGTTGCATCGTGAGAGCCCTGACAATTGGCGCACTTTTGGTTTTCTGCACGACAGGCGTCGGAGCTGTGCGACCCAGAGCACCGTGAGCACACGGCAGCATTTGTGCAAACCGCACTAACGTGCCCTATCCTTTGACTCTTCCTGCACTGAAGCGGCTTTGGCACAAAAGGCCGTACAATGTGTCGGAAGTGAGCGACCTTGGCGTGTGACGGTAGGCTGTCTCCCTTGAAAGTTAACTCGACACACTGCGAGTTTCCCAGGCGACGGGCTTGCAATATGGCAATTCCCTCTGTCGCCGGCTTGATGAGTATATGCAGGTCAGCATCGCTTATGGAATTAACTACGTCATACACAACGCCGGCCGTAGAGTCATGATGGTCTTGTTTATAGCAGCGTACGTTGGTGCTATCCAGCACCTTAACGTTGCTCAGAATGTCTAGCGCGCTGCGGTTTGTGACATCTCTTTCTATTCCCCTTTCCCCCACCCCCAGTGTAGGGTAGCAAACCGGATGCTGTTCTGGTTGACCTCCCTGCCTTTCCTACCCTTGCTTTCTCTCTCTCTATAGCGAGGATGTTCTTACGGGCGTCGATCCTTACATCTTTGATCTGACCCGGAACAAGTGCCTCGAGCGATACAGATGTGGCTTGGCGGTTGATCCGGTTTAGATTGTCGCTAGCAGCCACAGGCACGAATAAAATTGTGAGGTCTGATGGCCTTACTTGTGGAAGGAGATGTCCTTACGAGTCTTCTCTTTGCTTTGTGCTTCGCTACGGGCACGAAGTCGCTGTCATCCGAGGTTTCATCACTGGTCCCTGAGTAGATCACAGTGTCCTCGCTGTCGGTGTCACGCGGGCGACTAGACTGTTTTCTCGGTGCGGCCGCTGTTGACGTAGAAGGACCAGGAACGACTCCACGTCCATCGCCGTAGTTAAGGGAGCGGCGTCTCACACAAAGTGGCTTCAAAATCTCGGAGACAAAAAGGCAGCGTTCCACTCAGGACACTTCGTCGTCGTGTCCCCCTTGTTTCGACGGAGACAAAGGAGGCACAGAAAGTATACAGGCACAGCGCTTGTCTGTGTACTTTGTGTACCTCCTTTGTCTCCGTCGGTCCCCGCGCTGTCGTCTTCCACTATGTTCAACCAACAAGCTCAACTAGTTACTCTGCGTCGAACTACGTGAGGACATACGGAAAATTGGCGAAGTTATTGCTATACCGCGAAGCGTTTTCCACACCTACCAAGGCCCAGTTCATTACCAACACCAACCTCGTGAGCACCTCTAACCTCGGTTGTCTATCCCACGTTCCCCTTCGCCCCCTGCTTGCCGTCAGCAAAGCTGAACCCGCTCAACACCGTCCTGCTGCTGCCACCATGGTTTCGGTGCCTACGCCAGAGGCTGCATGTAGCCCTGCAGCTGGTTCGGAAACTGGAACCTGGATTGCTAATGACAACGGGTGATTCCACAGGCAGCAAAGGGCGCCTCTTCTATATCGTAGATCACACGATCGGTCAGCATTTTCGCGTCGCACATCCCGCGTGCGCCATCGACCGTAACTTAACGCCTGTGTGCCCCTTGCAAGCGGTCAAGGGCTCCTGTATTTTCGTGTACAGGAAACGATCGTTGTTCGTTAACCTAGGTCTCAATCCGTCGCACATTTTGCTGGATTTTATTGTTGGCAAAAGTTGGCCATGTCATAGTAGGAGGAGACTTTCTGTCAAGCTTCTCTATGCTGGTGGATGTGGTGAACATGAGGATGCTTGACTAGATCTACGACGGGTCTTTCTGTGACCGACAAAGCATACACTTTCTTTGTATTCCCCGTTTACCATCAACCATACCGTGCCGCCACCTTACAGGATATTGCTTGATGAGTTTCCATCAGTAACGGCAGCGCTCGATTGGACAGAGCCTGCCAAGCGCGATTTCGTCCGTCGAATTTTAACAACCACACAGCCTACCCACGCTACACCTCGTCGACTAGCTCCTGAAATGTGCATCGCTCGCCAAGAGTTTAAGCACGTGATAGAAAGCAGCATTGATAAGTCATATTCAAGTAGCTGGTCAGCGCCACTTATGGTCCCCCGGAAATCCGGCGACTGGCGTCCTTACGGCGATTACTATGCTGTAAACTTGGCTACCATACCTACCATGCCATACCATACCATACTTACATCATATGAATATTGAGCATGAATGAACCTATAGTAGCGCGATTGTGGACAGATTCAAGTGAGTCAAAAAGGCGTGCTTCATATGGGTCTTCACGGCATCTCTCGTCATCTACAATGTCAAGCATTCAGTTGACGTCCGCACGAAAATCTGTCACAGATGCGTCCTTCCATCGACTTAGCAACGCATGCATGCCCTCGCCTGAAGGAGACGGTACACGTAATGCAAACGAGTTGATTAAGCTCCTTGTTCCTTAATTACTGAGAGCAGTTTGTTTGAGTTTTTCTCTTTAGGAGCCTCAGCTTGATGAACAGGTTGCGCGAGGAGACTTTTGTCACGATAAATTTCTTCAGCTTCTCACTTTTTCATCGGAATTGTTTTCAGAGTACGGTCACATGATCACAGCTAAGGGCCCCGAAAGTCGGCGTTTTTTGGAAAATCCGAATCGTCCATCCTCTTACCAGCGAGTGTTTTGGAGATTTTATAGGATTAATCCGAAAACAGAGACCCCTGCTTATATGCGTTGTAATTGTATCTCTTCTCGCGCCCAAGCTGTCGCCGGGCTCGCTCCCTGATTGCAACTAAATAGCTCTTCTCTCAGAACTAGTTATACACGTGTTCCGTTAACAATGCACACGGAGCTTAGCACTTCAACCCCCGTGTACAGGAGTTCACTCTTCTTTTTTTTTTTTGCCGTTTTGCAAACAGGCTTCAGGCGTCCCGCGTGCCATCGAGGGTCACACTCGTTAGCATTCAGAGTGAACGCAAGCCACGTCAAGCAGAAAGTTGTGTGCATCGCAAACGACCTGCTGCGCAAATTTGTCTCTCCTCCCGTGCACTGCGCGCGGCAAGAGAGAGAGAGGGAAGAGAAAGAGCTGGACGCGTGCTGATGGGCGATAACCGAAGCCCGAAACGAGCCAACAATCGGTCTCTGTGCGCACTACACGTAACTGCTTCGCGTATTGATAGCGTGCGGCTGGTTTTTTAAGCCGTGCAAATTCTGCGGGCTCTCTGGAACATGGGAGGGAGGGGGTCACGGGCGACCGGTCAACCTTGAAAGAGGCCTGCCGGTGCGCCCGGGACAACGGCCGGTCATGCGTGCAGTCGCTCGTAATGGCTCCATTTCCTCGGCTCCGCAGAGACAAGTCGCCGCTCGGCTGTTGTCGCTCTCGTACAAGCGCGTTTCGTGCGGGGGGTCCGCCGCCTAAAAGCGGCAAGGGGCAGTTTGGCGACGTCGCCCTGCGCTCGTCGGTGCTTGTCTTACAATCCGCTGACGATAAGGCGCCGCGGTGTAATGGACACCACGCGCTCATTTATCCGGCACCCGATCTCGTGCGCGCCGCCTTCCTGCAAGCGGCAGACGTAACACTCGGCGACATGTCGCGCGCGGCTTTGAAAGTGCAAGACCGACGGCTGCGGCCGGCTCGAAATAGCGCCGCCGGCGAGGGAGAAGCTGCGCGGCTGCTCGCCTAACTCTTAAACTTTGTGTCGGCAGCTTTGGCAGCGCGCTCCCGTGCGCGCGGGTGTATCCGAGCGCGCATATTTATGCTCTGGTAATGCTATAGCCCTTACATTTTATCACTTGTCCTGTAAAAGCAATTTTCTCATCTCGAGTAATGGCTGTTGAACGAGAAACGGAAACTGTAAAGTACGCAACATTTCTTCTCAGAAGCGATCCGGCAGGTTTCTTTTTTTTTTTTTTCTTTAGCGTCGTTTGCTGTAAGGCTTCACTTTGGTACTTCGATGTAAGTGTCCTTTAGCAAGTGTGTGTTTATTGGATTCCTATTTGTTAGACTCAGCTTTCTTTTGCTTGCTTCTTTTTTTTTTTTTTTGCTACAATTACAGGCGTAGATTACCATTCTATTATACCTTATAGACAGATGCAAAGCTCCAAACACAAACAAAATAATATGGCATGCCCACTGTTTTCTTTATTATACATATATTCCCATTTTCTTGTAACCTTGGCTGGTGTTTTGAAAGTTTAAAGCAGAAAAGAGAGACTCAACACCAGCAGTTGCACTGGATCGGGTAACAGAGACATGTGTCTTTTCTAAACACTGTAGGCTTTTAAGAAAGGGAGCACCTTTTCTAGCGCCTTGTCTGCGCACGTCGGTAGGAACGAACAGTCTACAACTATCTTTTTCCGACAGCGGACAGTTAAGTTAGCAAGACCAGTGCCAAAAAAAAGAATACATTTGTATGATCACCAAACCGACGATCGCCACACGTTATATTCAGATGCCCGGCCGTCTCATCAAGCCGCATATGAAGAAAACAGCCAACTGAAGTCGTAAAAGCCAGCCGAAAGGGAAGCACTAACATATTTCAAACAATTCCTTGGTGCCTCTATAGACAATTTCGTTATCAAACACAGACCCTGGGAAGCGTTCTGTTCTATCGAAATTTAGCAAGTATGAAACACAGTGGCGAGCCGCAGTAATGCCGCAAAACGGAAGCCCACACATTTTCATCAGCTTTCCTCCGCAACAAATTTACAAAATAATTTGGCCATCTATTACTAGGAAAAGTATAAACCCCTGTGGTTCAAGCATGGTACGCATTTTGTTTATTTGAAAACGTAGGAACGGCCACAGCGGCCGCATTTCGATGTAACCGAAATGCAGACGCCAGTGTATACCGTGCATTGGGTGCTCGTTATAAAGAACCACTGGTGGTCAAAATTATTCCAGAGTCCACTATGGTGTGTCTCATAATAATATCGTGCAAAAAACCCAAGAATGTATATCTTTTTTTTTTTTTTTTTTTTTTTTTTAGAACCGCAGGAAGGGGTGCCCCGTACGTTGAGCCAATTTGAAAACACGCTTTCTTTTTCGGTGTGATATATAGGCTGATAGGACACGGAACCGGAAGTTGCTTGGTATAGCAGATTCACTGCTGCCAAGGCGCGCGCAAAAACCGTCTATCAGGCTGATTATTACTGGAGAAAAATGCAGGCCGTACTTGTAGCTTTAAGCCAGTAGCCAACCGTAACTATCTCTGGTTAACCTCCCTGCCTCTCTATAGAACCTTTTTTCTCTCTCTTACGCTTCAACAGTGGTGCCGATGACACCGCTGTAATGTCATGGATTTCATAAAAATTTTCGCGCATTTTGTCCACTTATACACCTCAAAGTCCCCAGAATTTGTCAGGTTAAGGTTTCGTTCGCTTTATAATTCAAATAAATTGTCCCTCTTTATTGACGAGCAATTCACTGACGAGGGGACCCTGGTGCTATATAGTGTCTACGGGTTCAGCTGGCATGGGAATCACGGGAAGTACACGGATTTGCCTAAATTTCGTCCTTCTGGCTTTTAAACGGCTTTGTGACGTTGCAAACTAATCGTTTCCGACCAATATTGCTTCATAAGTGAACAAATAAACGTAATAAAAATTGGACGATGGCGGAATTCGATCAGAGTAGATCTAGCACATAAGCCCGATGTTGTAACCGTTGTAAGCCATGGACAAACGCTTTCGTCGGCAGGCGGAATAGAACATCATTAAGTATGTCGTTCGGGCAACCCAGCGCGCAGAGATGCTTGATGTGTTTTGATTTGGCCACGGACGCATGCCTCATCAAGTGGAATCGCTGCAATGAGCAGGGATTAGGCACGTTCGCGGAGTCTTACTGCCTTCTACATGTAGAAAATTATAGACCGCTTTGAAATTGACTTCAATAAACGCAGATAAAGCGAATAAAACGAATTTACAAGAAGGTCTGAAGCCATGGACAAGAGCGGAGGTCAGACAAATTCGTGTACTAGCCATCATTCCAACAGTAGCTGAATGATCGCGCCGCCAGAACTCCGTCTAGTAATTCTATAGTAGGAATCTCCATGCCTTGAATAGTTTGTCAAAATCCGTGACAGCACTTAGAGCTGGTGCCTGAATTTCGTGCTGGCATCGCTACCTGCATTTCGCGGCTCATCAACGCTCCACTTACTGCACGGATTACGCACTCCGTATTGGAGAAATGTACCCTACAAACCTATAGGCTTGCTTTATCTTCGTTCACCATTCCCCTCGTCTATGTGCATTTTATCGGCTGTCGTGTTTGGCAAGTGTTATTTGAGAATGATTTTTTTTATTGTAGATCTTTTACTTACTTTTTTTTTGTCTATAATTCTTTTTCTCTTCCTTTTGTTTCGTACCAAAATAAATCCAGAGTCTCACTACAGAGTGCTGCATAATCACATCGTGGTTATACTGTGGACGATCGTCGTTTGCGCATTTCGGGAGATAAATTACGGTGTTTTGAGGTTAACTGTTTATTTGCTCGTCATCAACAGTAGTTACAATGCCTGTCAAGCTACAGTACTGGTGCCTTTTCATATTCATTACTTTCACGCCTTTCTTTTTTAAATTATGCTGTGTTCCTTCCTAATAAATAACTCAAGGTCAAGTATATTCCGCACCATACTTGATATATCGTCATCGTATATGCTCTGCATTTTCTTATTGTCCATAGAGACTGCGCTGTGCGCCCTGTATTAATTACCAAACTCGCTACAGTCAAACCCGATCATAACGAACCCGGAAACGACAAATTAGGCTGTATATCGAACATGCCAAACTTATCCATGAAAAGCTTATTCATTAAAAATAAATCGCTCAAAACGAACTGAGCGTTGGATATATTGAACTCTGAGTGACTCAGCCTGCGCCATGAAACCACCGGCAGCTGCTTACTTATAGGCCTTTCTTTTTTTTTTTTTTGCATATGCTTTTCGAGCACGTTTTTGTGTGGCTGGGCATCGTTTTTCAGCATGTTCGGAAGTGACCGTGTATGTGGTGCAATACGATACATAAGCCGATGCAGCAGTCGATCCTAACGAGTTGCTGCAGAGACACCTGTTGGTGTGAGAGTCAGGTCGTCATTGTCTGTTTCAACAGTGTCGCGCCCCTCTGTTCTACCCGTGTACGATGAGCTTATCCTAAAGGTTCGTTAATCACGGGTTAGGATATGCTAAAATATTAAATTACTCGTTATATCTAACTAACTATCTTTAGTCCTCGAAACAGTTCGTTATAACAGAGCTTGAGGGTAGCCCGATTTCGTATGCTCTCATATGTTTCTCCTTAGCATCCCAGATGAGCAAAAATGCACGACGTGCAATACAAGCTGTTTAAAGCAAGGCTTTGGCATGCCAGGCGTTCGTCGTCGCGCAGTATGGAGCTTTATGCATACGCGCCGCAATGAGCAAGTGTAGTAGAATGGTGGTGTGCTCTTTGCGAAACCGCATTTGAGAGAAATCCCAAGCAGACTGGTGAGCGACTTGGACTATGCAAACTTTCGGCTGGTGTTCATCGCATCTATTAATTTGTTTTCTAAACCACGTGTAAACGCGAAACAAATGATAATAAAAATAACGGATCACGAAGAATCCTTAACTTTTTCCGCCTTTTGTGTCATGTTTGTGTCTTATAGATTGTGTGATCTTTAGCGCTTGACACAAAAAGCTTCTAACAGCAACATGCAGGTCCGTCCCCCGTCTTGCTTGCTTGCTTGCTTGCTTGCTTGCTTGCTTGCTTGCTTGCTTGCTTGCTTGCTCGCTCGCTTGTTTGACTTTATTGTGCAGTTTTTAAGCAATTTTGTGCGGCTACAAACGGCAAAATAAAATGCCCAGAGCGAATACTACACGAGCAGGAAACTTATTATCGATGCTTTTACCGCGAAAATCATAAATTGCAGTAAAATAACCTCTAGAAATATCAGATCTTTTTTACTGCCCTCTCCTTTCTTCTTCTTCTTCTACTTCTTATTTTGCGTGAGAGTAGTAGAACCTTGTCCTCTTATAAAGCATACATGGAGCGCCGGCAACTAGTACACCTTTCTTTGCCTTTTTTGGATACAGGTCACTGAACAGCGCAAGGGGGGAGATTAATTTTGTCTTACTGAAGATATTATTTCGTACGATAGTACGAGCGAGAGAGAGAAAGAGAGGAAATGCAGGGGGATTGACCAGATGCGAGTTTCTCGTTTGCTACCCAGCAGTGGGGCGGGGTAGCAAGTATATAACAGCTGTGTCTTACCAGCACTCACGTACGGGGCAGAAACCTGGAGGCTTACGAAAAGGGTTCTACTTATATTGAGGACGACGCAACGAGCTATGGAGAGAAGAATGATAGGTGTAACGTTAAGGGATAAGAAAAGGGCAGATTGGGTGAGGGAACAAACGCGAGTTAATGATATCTTAGTTGAAATGAAGAAAAAGAAATGTGCATGGGCAGGACATGTAATGAGGAGGGAAGATAACCGATGGTCATTAAGGGTTACGGACTAGATTCCAAGGGAAGGGAAGCGTAGCAGGGGGCGGCAGAAAGTTAGGTGGGCGGATGAGATTAAGAAGTTTGCAGGGACAACATGGCCACGATTAGTACATGACCGGGGTAGTTGGAGAAGTATGGGAGAGGCCTTTGCCCTGCAGTGGGCGTAACCAGGCTGATGAGGCTTATGATGAGTGGGGCGGGGGAAGTTTAGGGGTGGGAAAGAGGACAGCGCGAGAGAGATACTCAAAAAGAAAATTAACAGGAAGGCGTTCCAATTACAGGCGTTAACACAGGCCGGCGGATATCATGAAGCACAGTAGCTCATGCACGACCTTCAGATGCGATGTAGTCATTGGTAAACGTCTGATGGAAAGTCTTGGTGGAAGTCGAATGCATAAGGATGGGTCCAGGGAATATAATCGGGCATGCATGAAGCGTGGTTCATTTCATTCAGTCATAGTGTATTGGCGTGCAAGCGTGCGGAGCATCTTTGCAGCGTCTAGAAATCGCGATTTATATGTGGTGGTCTTCTCCATGGGCTAAACGGGAAGCTTGATTGGCACGCTCATTGCCGATAATACCACAGTAACTTGGTAGCCCATGGAATACGACATAGTGCCCATTCACAGTCAAGGGGTGTGTGGCCTCTGTAAAACACCTTTTCATGCGGACCGCGCCGCCAGGCTGACAGTAAACACTGGAGTACCGCCTTTGAGTCGCAGAAAGTGGACCATTTCATTTGAATTTGGTTTGTCATTAATAAAGTGTAATGCGACGCGAAGTGCTGCAAGTTCTGCTGCCGTACAGACCTTGCCAACTGATACGTCTTGAACTTGAGAGTGGTGGCTTTTGCTGGAACGAAGGCAGCTACGGCAGAGCTGTTAGGCAGGACGGAGCCATATGTGCTTTTTTTTTTTTTTATTGCGAAAGCAATACTGCTCGAGGTTTCCGCTCTTGGCCGTCGTCCCGGAGAATCCACCATTGACCTTTAGCGTGACCTATGTGTGACGTCATACCAGCTGTGGAAAAGCGGGGCCCCAACTCGGCTCGTCGCGATCGTCCCAGCGAATCCTCCATGCTGCAGCTGCGCGCCGCTGCCGCGAGGGGCGCTCGCTGTACGTGACGTCATGCCAGCTGTGGAAAAGCGGCTCCCCCGAACTCGGCTCGCCGCGATCGTCCCAGCGAATCCTCAACGCGCCGCTGCCGTGGGGGAGGCGCTCCACGGCAGAAGAAGGATAGTGTGGAACTATTCGATACTGGAAACAGCAGATCAGGAAGGAAGCGTTTCATGATAACTCAAGAGGCAGTGCCCTACTCGTTGAAGCTAGATCAGGATGTCTTAGAACGCGGAGCTATAAAAACAAATTTAACGAAGAAGAAGACACATGTACAGTGTGTGGTAAATATGTAGAAACAATGGAACACCTCAACTAAAATGTGATGGTATCAAGCCCGATGTCGATGCGGCCACAGTCACCCTTCCTGAGGCCCTAGGGTTCAGAGATAATAATAGTCAGGTAAATAAATATGCGGTGGAAATTAGCAAAAGGCGATTGGAGGATTAGTGGCTCAAAAGCAGAGAGGTGACATAAGGTTAAAAGGGTAGGAAGACGTATATAAAGAAAATCGAGAAATTCAATAACACCCAACACAGATAAAAATAAAAATAAAAGGCAAAATAAAAATCTGAGCAAGGTGGCAACTGCCATCGCCCCGTTTCAAAGGGGACGCTCCTACCTTCCATCCATCCATCCATCCATCCATCCATCCGCTCGCTCTACGTGACGTTATGCCAGCTGTGGAAAAGCGGCCCCCCAACTCGGCTCATCGCAGTCGTCCCAGCGAATCCTCCACGGTATGTCGGATGATGTGTATAAGGTGAAGCTGCAACCATGTGCTGCAGCTAAGAAGCGGTGGAGTGCGGAAGAAACGGGTGAAGAGCGGGAACAACGTTTAGCTAAACGGCGCGCATATTATGCAGCCAGGCGAATGCGTTCAACATCTCTTGATCTGGGTGCATCTACAAGTATCATGCTTGCTCTCAATGCTGACGCGACTTTGGCGACACCTGATCGTTGACAGCAAGCCTTATGGATGCTTTAAATGGCGACGAGACTGCATCTACACGTTCGATCAGCAGTATGGAACTCTACAACCTGAACAGAAGATTGCTTTCGCAATCCACTACGCTTAGCCAAGCTAAGCCTCTGCCATTTTTTTTTTTTTTTTTTTTGCGGACTTCAGATGTTGTCACGTTGATGCTTGGCTCAATGAACGATAGTATGAAATTCTACGATAAGTCGCAGGCAAAATGTCAATATCAAGCCACATCATGATGCACAATTAAGTCAAGATTCCGTCACATGGCCAAATGGGATTTTCTTATCAGACCCAATGTGGTATATGTAACGTTGCATTTGGCTGAGCACCTTCTGCGAGCCGCAGTACATTCTTCTCACGTACAGAGTTTCATCTGCTGTGCGGCCACCTCGCGGCAACTGGGACATCAAATCTCACAGAACGCTAGCTGCCAAAAAATAATAATACTTATACTGATAACGCAATACGTTTTCTTTTTTTTTTTTCAAATACAAAGCTTCACGACATTGCTTGTCTGTGGGCAGCGATCCTCTGCGCTCGAAATCATGGAAGTGAGCAGGGCCAATTAGTACGATTTTCAGTTCCCGTTTATTACTCACGCAAGTAATTAATAGCGCGCGCATCGCGCTATGCTGCGGCTGCAACCGAAGCGCCCAAGCACTGCGCTCGCTCGCGTGCGGACGAAAGATATAATATATATATATATATATATATATATATATATATATATATATATGTGTGTGTGTGTGTGTGTGTGTGTGTGTGTGTGTGTGTGAAAGAGCGAACAAAAGGAAAACAGATAACAGTTTGTGCCGATCGGTTTTTCGCCGTTTCGGGGCTGTTTCAGACGCCTTATCGAGTTAGCCGGGAAATACGTTACGCCTCCGGAATTCTTTATTAAATAAGGGACTCGGCCCAGCGCGCTGAGCCGCCGCCGCCGCGCGTGACAACGCCGCGCCGTGCGGAGAAGCTCGCGCGTCGCGACCGCGAGTGAAAAACAAGCAGCGGCGCCCTAATTAACTCATTACTCGCGAGAAGAAGAGGCTGAAAGAGCTTCGCCCCGGATGAAAAATAAGATGCGTGCGGTTGTTAACACAGACGAAACCAGGGTCATTAATCATTTCGGTAATAGAAGTCTTCCGAATTTTTTCGCCGCTTTGTATATATGACATACGGCAGTGTTTGTTTGCGTAGGGGTTTGTCCAGCATTGTACAGCAGGCCTCGGTGCGTAGTACATTTCGCTGCCTCTGGAGTGCTTTTGTTTGATTTTGAACTTCTTTTCCTGTTATTGTGTTGTTCTTTTCTTTTTTTTATTTCTTTTCTACTTCTTTTCTTTTTTGTGTGTATTATTCGGCATGAGAGACCGCGTTATCATCATTGCCACCTCTTTATTTTTGTTATCAACATTCAGCATGTTATTTTCGCGTGAGGCTTCAGCTTTCTCCTATACCTGGACACGATGTGTGGCTTTTTTCGCTGCTCCTGGTCAAACGGGTAATTCCTTTTGCCCTTGGATAATACTTCAGGAGCATATTAATTAGAGAAAACAAATTGCAACTGCTTTATTAATTGCTCCCGCCGAGATTCAAGCGCGCCTAAAGTTGTTTATCGCTTACCGCTCTCGCAGAACCAGCGCATTAAACTTGCAGACTCGTGCTTCTTTCGCCACTGCGGTGGGCGTTCGGCCATCGAATGCCAAGGGGAAAAACACGTACGTCATGTTCAACAAGTCTGGAGACATCGTCACGTATAGCACGCCAGAGAGAATCTTCATCGACGGCTGGGAAAGAGAAAGAGCGATGAGATGTCAGTGCATCTGCAATCGTAGTTGCAATGTACAGCCGTGTTCTGGAGACACGAATTCAGCTCGAACTAACGGGATGCGTGTTCGGCGGCGCAAGAACAGTGGTCCAACCCACTGCGATCACCAACGTGTTTAGATCAATTGCAAATATTTACGATTTAGTGTTAATATACAACGTCAATCGCAATCATGCATATGAGTAATTCAACATTTGCGTTCTGTTGTTACCCTGGCACTATACGGAAAGTTGATTGATTGATTGATTGATTGATTGATTGATTGATTGATTGATTGATTGATTGATTGATTGATTGATATTGATTGATTGCTTGATTGATTGATTGATTGATTGATTGATTGAAAGTCCCAAAGCAGCTTATGAGAAGCATCGTATGCTGGAGGGTTCCGGGTTTAGTTTGACCACCTGGGATCCTTTCCATTATTGTGTTGCCAAAGCGCAGCACACGAGTGTTCTGCATTCGGCCCCTATCGGAATGCGCACGCTGTGGCCACTGAATGCGCACGCTGTGGTGCACGCTGTGGAACCGAACCTGTGACATCTTGCGCAATAGCAGAGAGCCAGAGCCCCCGTGCCACCTCGGAGGCTGCAAAGACAGCTGTGACAGTTCATTGGAGCACCACGCTCGACAGGATTGATGACCGGCCCCTTACGGAAGGCAGAATTCTTGGATGCTGGTCCCGCCAACGTCGGCACGAACTGCTTTAAAAGCGCTAATGTGTTTCTTAAAGAAAACGGGAATCACTGAAAAACTATAGAATGTGAGAACTGATGCATTCTTTTTATTTTTTAATCTTCTCTTGTTTTCTTATCTTTTCTGCGCTTACCCCATCCCCCTGTGCAGAGTTGCGAACAGGACACTTAATCTGGTTAACCTCCCTGCCTTTCACCTCTCTGCCTTTCACCTCTTGTTTTCCTTCCTTTCTTAGGGCGAAGTCTGCAAATAATGCATGTGGCTGGAATGGTTCTGTAAGTGTGTGCAGCTCCGATCGCAAGAAAAGCTCCCAGTGAGTGCCGGAGCCATAGCTCGTGCTGGTTTCGCGTCTTCCATTACGAAATGTTGAGCTAAATTTTCAGCTGCCTGTGGAGTAGAACGGCTGAATGAAAAAGCGCAATGCTAAATGTGTGTTGTGCCAGTCCTCATTACACGTGTGTTGCGCGTTATACATAGTATAAGAAACAACTCTTGAAGAAAGCCTTCAGGATGGTATCCACAGTGATTAACAATCGCTTCCACAATTAATTGGCTTCGTAATCCACAACGTGTATTCTGTGTGCATGAGCTAATTTTTGAGATTCGAATTTCAATCAAATCATGATTTTATTCGGTTTGTTAAAAGACCCACTGACGTCCAGCAGGTGTTGCTTAAATTTGGAAGCACGGTATACCGTTGGTGCAGTTGATGGCTAGTGTAAAATATGCACCAGTTTCGCCCGAAATACCAATGAAGTAACGGAACGTCTTCCGCGAAGAGAAGCGAATTTTCTCCCTGCAGAGGCATTGATGGGGGGCTCTCCATCGTGGTAAGACGTTAAATAGACGGGCCTTGTAGTCTGTAAGCAACGGGGGGCCCCTTTGTGCGCACTATTCATTCGTGCGCTGTGAGTTGCCACTGGGAACAGCGATGATGAAAAGCGCTGCACAAGTGTCTTTTTCGTCGCTTTTGCTCCGGCACTGTGGCTGCAGACGTACTTCCGGCGACGATATTTGCCGAGCGAACATTCTGCCTACTTCCGATTGTAAGGACTGCAAGATCGGGTTTACTCCCGATTTGGCATTCCGAATTTAGTTAGCATTGATTAACTGCAGGGTATAGTAACTTGCCTTAGATTAGACACCCTTAAAAATGAAATCTTGTGTACTTAGAAAACCGTCCGACACTGGCATTTTAATCATACTACATTTCACGGCTACGAGTATCAGTCGTTTATATTTGTATTTTAGTTCATCATTCGTTTATTGTTCAATTAGCATTTGCTTGCTCTTATTGGGGAAGAATTTTTCACATAGAGCCTACAAATATATATATATATATATATATATATATATATATATATATATATATATATATATATATATATATATATATATATATATATATATACATATATATATATATATATATATATGCTACAAATGTTAGCAGATCGTGGCAGGTCGAATCAAGTGCATCGATTTTTAATTTAATTGTGGGGTTTTACGTGCCAAACCACGGTCTGATTATGAGGCACGCCCTATAGTGCAGAACTCCGAATTGATTTTGACCACCTGGGGTTTTTTAACGTGCACTTAAATCTAAGTACACGGGTGCTTTCGCATTTCGCCCCTATCGAAATGCGGCCGCCGTGGCCGCGATCTGATGCCACGACCTCGTGCTTAGCAGCGCAACGCCATACGTACCCATTAAGCAACCACGGCGGGTTCAATTGCACTGTTATTCCCTAATAAAAATTCTATAACAGTGGCGACTAGGAAATCAACAATGGCTATAAGGTCGATAACTCGATAATCGATAACTCGAATCATTTTAATCCCCTTTAGGTTCGATGACAATTATTCCCTGTCATGAAGCTTCCTCCACATTTAAGGATATCCGCAGAACTGATTTGTGGTATTCGGCGTTCCCTTGCTTCGAGTTGTCGATTAATTCGGCCTGTCTCTGAAATCTGCCAGACTCCTGGTTAGCAACAGCTCCGGAAAGACGTTGGATGAGGGTTCAATTCCCGCGCCTGCCTTGTGAATGACAGTTTCCTTACATGAAACTTCGTCCACCTTGCGAGCTTCTGAAGAGCTGATTTACCATATACAACAATCTTCTTCGTAACTTCCAGTTATACAACGACTGCTATGTGCCTCTCCCGCTGTTGTGTTCAACCCTATAAGACGTCATGAGCGCGTTCAATGAGACAGTAGAAAGAAAGAGAAAAGTATAAGGCAGGGAGGTTAACTACTCTCTGCCTTCTACTTTTCTCTTTCCTCCTACAGTCTCATTGAACGCGCTTATGACGTCTTATTGGGTTGAACACAACAGCGGGAGAGGAGACAGTAAAGAAGAGGAAAGATGTATAGGGCCGGCGTCGGATCTTCTGGTTATAATACTACACAGTAATGTGCAAAGCACCGTCCCACGAAGGGTTCTAATTATTTTATGCTTTAGTAATAGCTGTAATAGAAGTAAATGAAAAGTTGATGAAATGTCGCAAGAAGGCGAGCCGGCGCTCGCCGAAGCAGGCTCTCTCCGATTAGACAGTTTCAGAATATTGTACGCAAGCAAACCTAAAGACAAGTCAATTGTGCGCGACTGGCACCTTCAATCGGGCTAATTCCCGAGGTCATTCAGTGATTCTGTCATTCGTACTAGGCCTGACGAGACCACACCTTCCGCATTTCGCGTGCGTTGCCCCCAGAGCGCACAGAACAATTATTGCATCGACGCACGAAGTGTTACCCGTCTGCTTGCGTGAAAGTGGCGGCAACAACAATGTTGTATATACTCTATAGCACATACAGCGATTTTTTTCTCCAAGCCTTTTAAACGATAAAAAACCCGTGCAACACAAAAGCATTGGATAATGTGCAGCTAGATTCCGCTAACAGCGCCGTGGTTGGCCATGGTTACCCGTTTTCCGGCATTCTATAAACGGCAATATGATCGCAGAAGGCTGAGAGCCTTTAATAGATCTTCCGAGATTCCTCCCCTACCTTATCCCACAAAGCATATCCCAAGTCCTGGTTTATGCTTCACGAGCCGCACCTGCCTTTCCTTACTCTCTCTCTCTCTCTCTCTCTCTCTCTCTCTCTCTCCATTTGTGCGCCGTACTAGGGGGATGTGCAACGTGGTATAGGCGAGACCTGTGACGTCGCCTCTGCTTCGACTTATAAGGCGCAGCTTTTGGGCGAGGTTATCTTGCATTGTGATAACCAGCGGTTGATAAAAAAGGATAAATAAATAAATAAATAAATAAATAAATAAATAAATAAATAGAGAGACGAGGACAAGACAGCGGCTCCACCTGATCTCTTTGTGTGTTTTTCGCCGGGCGACACGCGCTGGTCATCCATCATATAATCATTCCTGCTGCCCGCAGCGGACGGGCTGCTATAAAAAATAAGAGCGCGCGAGCTTTCGTTTAAATTTTCAGTTGTTTTCGCGGCGGCGTACATCGGCTTAATGTTTTGCAGGCGAGGTGCAAATGCCCACTACGCTTGTTGACTTGCGATGTTCAAACGTTGCGATTAAGGTGTATATAGTGAATATGCGAAGAGTTTATTCATTTGTTTTATAGATATACTCGGTCAACGTCCCGCTGTGCAACAGTGTGCGGCAGTGTTTTAACGCGACAGCGTTAAGGGCCCCGTATCGCAGAAAATCCGGCGTCGGCGTCCCGCGTGTTTAGAAAAATTTTATTTCAACAAGAGACGATACGAACACCGAGTCACAATCACGGCACAATTCCACGTGCAGGACGATAACATATGCAAAAAATAAACCGTTGTAAACACGGCACGTTTTCAAAGTAGTGTCCCGAGTCCTCACTCACTAACATATAGCCACATACATCCACGGAAAGGCACAGTTACACAAAAACTAAATGTCACATGTATAAAAGGATTTTCAGTATACACGGTGTAGACAGTTGTTAAATACAATGATAATGTGACAGAGACGCTTTACATAATTTTGTAGTGATGCTATGAGATGTGTATATACAAAAATTATCATGTACACGAGAGCACGCACACACAGAAATCATGGGCACCCAGATTCTATGCACATGCAATGAATGCTTTTGATGGCCTGGCTACAAGAACCAGGCTGGTCGAAAATTAAGTCCCGCGTTCGGCGTCGGACGTCCCTCCGGCAAAAATAATTTCGTACCTAATTTCGAACCATGCATATCGAATCATTCTTTTACCATTAAAGTTGTCCACACCTTGTCTTTCATTTTTTATAAAGTTATTCCTCGGAACTTTGAGAAGGGCAGCCCACAAACAAATGTAATGAAAAAAAAAAACGACAGTGCATATCTTTTATGTTAGCTCTTCTCAGATTGAACTATTAAAAGTGCGAAACAATAACAGGAGATCGAGCCACTAAAAGACCGCGTTTCTACCAGAAAGCTTGGCTTCGTATGTAGCGTTCGCCGCCAGCGTTTCCTGGTAAACGTTACGGTTACATAAGCTGCAGTTGCTGGGAAGCACGAAAAGCAGTCAAGGGTCTTTGAATGCTATCGCGTACCACTTTTAAAGGCGAAGCTTAAATGTCCTCCAAATTTTTTATTATTATTTTATTACTGTTTTTGTTGTTGTTGTTGTAGTTGTTGTTGTTGTTGTTGTTGTTGTACAGCAGAAAGGTTACCCTACGCAGAGTGCTCCAAGCAGCACTTGCGCGGAAAACTCCGTGAAATAACTTTTTTCTTTCTTTGTTGTTGTTGTTTCTGTTTGCAGTCACGAAAGTATTTAGGTGTTCCTATGCTGGAAACCTTGCACGATAACTGAATGCGATGGCAATTGCACGCCGGCGTAAGACGCTAGAAAGAGTCCAACCATGAAATACATTTTTGTTTTGTTTATCAAGGCAATATTCACGTAGATTAGGTTTTTGGACTGCTGAATTATTTATAGGATAACATAAGCATATACACACGTTTTTGCTGCATTTTGTCACACTGCTTCCCTCTTTCGGTCATTTCGAAACCGAGCCAAATTTTGCCATTAATCCTCGCTAAATACTAAAATTTACGGGAAAAAGACTGGCAATGGCATGGAAATCTTCCCCAAATTTACATTACGCTTTCCATTTTTCGGTTTCTGCATATCGTGCGGCACGCCTAGCGGACGATCACAGCCATAACGGTGACGCGGTGGCTTCCGAACCACGTTTGAGTTAACAAACAAGTGCGAAAACAATGGTAACTTTGAAGTGGAGCGTTAGAAAATACGGCACCTGCAGTGTAGGCAGCCCTTACCTTACAAGATAAGTAAAATACTAAGGAAGATACCCTCTCGAATGTGTCATCATTCATTAAGAGCACTTTTGCACTTTTTGAAGACGATTGGCCTCAATTTTATTTATTTATTTATTTATTTGTTTATTTATTTATTTATCAATTTATTTATTTACAATAGCTCAAGTACCCCTGCTAGAGGGGTTTTACATGAGGGGTGGGCGAGCATACAAATTGGCGGAAAACTCCATTAAATTGCGACCACTTTTCATTGCACGGTGAACGCTGTTGTGCGAGAGCGTGCATCACTTACTTCTTCTTTTCTGTTTCCTTTTCTACCCACTTCTCCCTCCTCCAGTTTATGGTTGCGAACAGTGCCGGATTAAGGTGGGGGCTATGGAAGCTGCAACCCCGGGCTCCCAGCTTTCACGGGCCCCGCTCAACCATTTGAAAAAAGAAAGTTGCTGAGCATGCTTGCTGCCAACGTTGTACATACGTACAGTGCAACGTACGTGCGTAGAATTGTACGTACGTTTTGTTGAATGTTATGCGTTTATAACTTGAAGATTGAATGCCTAATAAAATGTGTCTTGTTTTGAAGAATATGATCTGCTGTTTTTTGGTCCGTGCTGCGTGCCGATGCGGCACCTCGACTAATTGTGAATTTGTGATGGGCTGACGCCTTAAAGATACCGACGTGTACGTCAGATAATAGCTGTTAAATAATGATAGAAATCACGCCACGAAATTAGTTTCCCGAACCCAAAAAGATGATGTATACGAAGTGTCTATCGACTCCAAGGGTCCCAGAAAACTCGAAGAATGCAAACATTATACTAATCCACAGAAAAGGAGACATTAAAGAATTGAAAAATTATAGGCCCATTAGATATAAAATATCTACCAAAATAATCTCCAATAGAATATGGGCAACACTGGACTTTAGTCAACCAAGAGAACAGGCTGGCTTAAGGAAGGGATTCTCTACCATGGATCACATCCAATCAGGTTATTGAGAAATCCGCAGAGTACAATAAGCCTCTCTATATGTCTTTCATAGATTACGAAAAGGCATTTGATTCAGTAGCGATACCAGCACTCATAGAGGCATTACGTAATCAAGGAGTACAGACCGCTTATGTAAATACCGTGGAAAATATCTACAGAGGTTCCATAGCTACCTTAATTCTACAAAAGTAAATCAGGAAGATACCTATAAAGAAAGGGGTCAGGCAGGGAGACACAATCTCTCCAATAATATTCACTGCGTGCTTGGAAGAAGTATTCAAGCTAATAAACTGGGAAGGCTTAGGAGTAAGAATCGATGGCGAATATATCAGCAACCTTCGGTTTGCCGATGACATTGTTCTATTCAGCAACAATGCAGACGAGTTACAAGAAATTGTTGATGACCTTAACAGAGAGAGTGTGAGCGTGGGATTGAAGATTAATATGCAGGAGACGAAGATAATGATGAATAGCGGGCAAGGAAACAACAGTTCAAGATCGTCAGTCAGCATCTATAGTCTGTCAAGGGGTACGTTTACCTAGGTCAATCAATCACAGGGAACCTTGATCAAGAGAAGGAAATTCATAGAAAAATAAAAGTGGGCTGGATCGCATACGACAGACATTGTCAGCTCCTGACTGGAAGCTTACCATTATCATTGAAAAGGAAGGTGTACAATCAGTGCATTTTACCAGTGCTGACATATGGGGCAGAGACTTGGAGACTGACAAAGAAGCTTGAGAACAAGTTAAGGACCACGCAAAGAGCGATGGAACGAAGATTGCTAGGCATTATGTTAAGAGACAGAAAGAGAGCGGTTTGGATCAGGGAGCAAACGGGTATAGAGAATATTCTAACTGACATCAAGAGAAAAAAATGGAGCTGGCCAGGTCATTCAATGCGCCGGTTAGATAATCGTTGAACCATTAGAGTTACAGAATGGGTACCAAGAGAAGGGAAACGCAGTCGAGGACGGTAGAAGGCAAGGTGGAGCGATGAAATTAGGAAATTGGCGAGCGCTAGTTGGAATCGGTTGGCGCAGGACAGGGGTAATTGGAGATCGCAGGGAGAGGTCTTCGTCCTGCAGTGGACATAAAAGAGGCTGCTGCTGCTGCTGATGATGATGATTATGACGATGATTATGGTGATGTTTATGATGATGATACTTTATCACTAATCAGCGAACGTAATATGGGGCTTCGAAAAATTCAGCGTTTTAAACCACTCGTCATCATCATCATCGTCGTCACTAGGGCCCCAAGGATGCAATTAGCCCCTGGCCCCAAATTTTTTAACCCGGCACTGGTTGTGAATGGAGTTCCAGCTGCTTAATCTCCCTGCCTCTCCTTTATTTCTCCCTCTTTCTCTCTCTCTGTCTCGGCCATACAGCTGCCAGATTTCTTTTTTTTTATTTCCTACTAACAAAATGTTAGAAATCACATAACTATTACACAATAATATCCAAAGTATGCCGCTCAACCTTTGTTGCAATTCAGCATGGCTAGCTAAGAAGGATCACACCTAATTATACGTCTGTTTCCAACTGAAGCTAACGTCACTGCATGCATGAAGATATGTGAAGGTAATTTTCTGTCCAGAAATAATATAGGAGAGATAATCGATGTCACCGGGAACAATATTACAGCTCTTTCAAGCATTACCTCCCATCTACCTCCTCCCCCAAAAATAAAGAAAAAAGAAAATGGAAAAGCTTACGAAACGAGTACCTCCAGCTACTCTGTCCGACATGTAACCAACTGTTTGCTAGGAAAGTAGCCCAGTGTCTTACCAGCGAGTGAGCGTACCTCGCGCATCTGCTACATGAATCCCGGAAAGATTTTCCCCACGTGCGTGTTTTTCTCGGGACAATCATGGCTCCGAAGGTGTCAAGAGTGGGCAGGCCGCTCGTTGCTCTCGGGCACAGGTGGCGGGAGCGCGCAAGAATTTGGACGACGCGAGAGCGAAGGGCGACGCCTGGCCGCATGTAGTAATGAATTGCCGCTCCCAAGGACTGTCACAGGCGGCCATGCGTGAGCCAGACCAGAGCATTGGAGGAGCAGCCGAGAAGAGGCGACGCTTCGCGCGCCATGAGGAGCCCGTCCGCGCCCGACCGCAGATATTGCGTCCAAAATGATAGACGCCCCAAGGAATAGCTCAAGAAGTCTGACCTCGTTATTAAATCTCCGCCGGCGAGCGGCGAAGGCAGCGCGGCTCCATTGGAGGGCCGCCGACGGGCGCGGGCGGAGCGAGCGGCGGCGGAGGCGGGGCGGCAGGTTTCGGCGGCGCGGCCTCCTCCGCAGCGATCCCTCCCCGGCATGCTAATGGCGCCCGCGCGGGCGGCTCGCCATTTGGCGCTGTGCTCCGGTCGCCGGCGGATATCATGAGCCGTGCCTGATGAGCGCCAGGATGACGAGCCCCGAGCCAACGGACGGCAGCCGCTCGGGCTCACCGGCATCGCCCGTTCCCTCGGCCGAGGGTACCAACCACAAGCCTCGCCTTTCGTTCAGCATCAGCCGACTGCTAGGCGACGACAGCGAACGGCGGCCCGACAGCGCCCTGCTCGGACCTTCGCCGCCGCTCGTGTCGGCCGCCGAGATGCCGGCGCTGGTCGCGGCCGCCCACCTCAGCCCGCTGCACCTGGGCGCCAACGGGACGGTGATCCGCGTGCCCGCACACCGGCCGGCGCCCATGGGAGCCTCGGCGGCGTTCCCGTCCTTTCCATGGATTGGGCCCACGCACCCGGCCGTCAAAGACCGCCTCCAAGGTACGCTACACAGGCTCCGGACGTGAATGCCAGCTGTCTGGGCTGCCATTCACGGCCGCCGCCGCCGCTTGGCACGTGCTCGCGCGCGTCACTTCACTGCGGCACACTCGCGCGGTGCTACGAAAGGCACGCCTTGTGTCACACCATCGTATGACGTTTTTGTGTCGCGCTGTCGATGAGAAATGGCGTCGCAAGCACGACAGGAATGGCATATTTCTACTATGCGTGAACGATTTCAAAGTGTAAGGATTTCTCTTTTCCCGACGTACTTTGTGAAAGACTGATATCTTGCAGCTGCTAGGGACTACTGTCGCATCAATGACAGTTGTGAAAGCTGTATTTCGTATGTGCCACCGACGCTTATACGTTGTTTCGGTGACTAACTTAATAGCAGTGTTCGGAACAGAACAATATATGATTAAATCTATGATGTTAATTGGCCAGAAACTCTAAAATCTTTCATGTTCTAATCGACTAAACCGATCTAAAACGCTTCCAAACTAATTGAGGCAACTAGTAATTTCACTAAGTTTACGTTTCAGCTTGTCACGTATGATGACTCGTTACCGTAGTCTTAAAGCGGCATCAGAAATTATAGCAGCGTGCAGTTATAAGCTGGCGTACGTCCGGAGAATAAAGCATGAAAGAGTGCATCGAAAGGGGAAACCAAAGCAAGAGAGAGAGAGAAAAGGTATGACGGCAACCGCGTAATCGCCTAACGCACCACATTACCCTGATGCGAGGAAATACGGTAGAGCTGCGTGAAATGTTTGCAACCTAGCACTTTTCGCACATGTGTACCGTGCTTGAGGTCCGGTCTGGATTGTCACTGACGATTTATTGACATTGTATAAGAGCGCATCCATGACAATAGAGGACGCAGAAACCTTAAAGAAAGCAGGAGACAGGAAGTATAGGAAAGGCAGGAAGAATATAGCCAAAAGGAAATTCAATTGGTCATGCTGTCCTGTGGAAAGTGGATATGGGAAATGCACAATGCAGGAAGAACTACCAGGACTTAAAGAAAAGATAGACGAGTGACGCTACGGAGGCATGCACGATATGCATATACCCCTCCCAGTGTACGTTTATTGCAAGCCACCTGGACAAACATAGTAATTACAAACGTACTTATTCTGCTCATATACAAAGCGTTCAAGTATTGGTCCCATCAGGGAGAAAGAAAACCAGATTTATGTGGCTTGAAAGACTCTATTCGCACTATAATATGAATGCAGACGGTATACATAACGCCTCGATATATACAGTTTCAAGTACACCACTATAACATCTGTCTAATTCTTAAGAACTTTAAGTCAAACAGAAACGAGATTGCTGAAGGAGCGTTTTACTTTCCTGTGCGTGTGGAATATTTCGCATGGGACGTGTACAACTACTTATTTTTCAGTGTTTATCCAGTTGGTCATTGTAATCCTTAAGAGTCTGTCCTACTGCCAACTTATTTGTGTGTCCTATCAAAATGTACACGACGGTGCAAAGCGGCACGCGCGAAGGGAAGAAGATACGAAAATCGATGACATCGTCTTGTATACAATGCTTCCATCCATTCCGACCCACCATGCGTGCATGCTGTCTTTGAGTTACAATGCATAATTAATTAGCACCTATAGCCCAACAGTCGAAGCTCGCGCTATATGTTCTTTTGGACTGCAGCACCGCAAAGCAAATGAACCGCTCGTTTCTCCTCGGAGGATTTCGACTTCATTTTTTTTTCCTCGCTATTTTGCAAACGTGCCCGTGGCTTTCGATGTGCTGTCGCGGTGGTGGCGAAATGTACACGTCTTCAGTGCAAATTTTCTCGGTGTATGATTCAGCAGCGTGCTTTATGTAGTCACTCATAACAGCGTAATAAAACGGGCGCGAAACACGTTATCGCCAAAGCATTACACGTGTTGTGTTTCAACCATATAGGATAGTGTTATAACAAGCGTGTCATAACAGTGCACAGCTTTTGAAATTATGACGGCGATAGTCTTGGTTGCGCAGTGCTCGCCGCTGCAGCGCCGCTGGTGGCTCGCATGTCGTAACACTCGTGAATGTCAAGCGTGGAGGAGGAAACACACGTAAAAATAAAGATACACAAATGGCACAAAAGTGTTCACTAATGTATTGGCGGCAGAGAATTCTATAGATGAAAGCATCGAAAAAAATATTATGTAATACCTGGATCGTTAGATACCCACAGAGAACAGAACACTTGGCCACGATCACTAATTTGAACACGTACTTAGGTGTGCAATGAAAATTTTGCAGTTGCCATCGTTTTCTCACTAAGTGGATAGAATTATCATATAAAATTTAATAGGCTTTGCCGGCAACTAAATCGTGCCCCTCTAGAAAGCCATCACAAATCTCGAAAATATAACGCATCTCAGAGACCAAACCACGACTACATGTGCTTAAATTTTAAGTTTTAATACTTAAGGTTTAATTTAACTATGCGACGTCTTGCCGTGAGCGGTGTTCTGCTGCTCAGCAGTATATGGGTGTGTGCCTCTATTCTTGTCCACCGCATCCGAGTTCCATTGCTGGCTAAATATCTTTAAAAAAGCCTATGTATTGACGATTCAGTGCTAGTCTAAAATTAATTGGGAGCCAATTAATTACTTTGATTTAGCCTAATCGGACACCACCTATAGGGACAGTGCTAGGCGTATATAATTAATAGAAGATGAAAACCTTAATTAAAGGCGCTGTCTGCAAGAGACAGCTATTTGGTCGACAACGTCTGTTTCCTTACCCCCTCCCCCTCTTTTTTTTTACATCTGACTCTATGCGTTTACACGAATCCGAAAAAGGCGAGGTGAGTTGAGGTCGTGTCAAAAATATTGTCGTTATAGTTTTACGTGAAACGTGAACGCCAACGGGTCGAGGGCGGAGGGTTAGTTAGGGTTGACTGAACCCGACTACGAGAGATGGGTTGACTCGCGCGACCAGCTTCGGGAAATGTGTGCAAACGCTGCCGGGTCTGTCTGGCACGACTTGTGAATTAACGTGTCGTGATCGATCTCTTGCGAAGGAAGCTTAACAAAGACCAAAATCACGAAATGAATCGAGTTAGGATTCATTATGTGAACGCGGGCGCAGCAGCACGTTCTGAGCAATAATGCGAGCTGAATTTGAGAATGCTGCAGGCGGACGCGTCGGTATAGCGTTATGTGAAGTACGATCTGTGCAGCTGTAATCACACAACTCCACCGTGAACAGACAGGTTCCAAGGAAGTGAAGGAATGCAGACATAGGAAAGGTTTCCTCGCGCAATAGCGAAACAACATGCGTCTATAGGACGACAAACATATATATATATATATACAGGCATCAGCAGCGAGCGGCTTTTATTCGCCCCCCCCCCCTTTCCTCCCTCCCATTCGCTCCCCTGTAAGCACAGGTTACAATCCACCCGTCCATGTGCTCTCCGTTGATGCTGTCATTATGCCATAATCAAAGCGGCTATCACAGTCGCCGAGCAAGATGCACTTAAAGGGGCCGTGTCTGCTGACATGTCGGCGGCAGCTCGCGGGGCTGCTATTCGCGAGAACTCTGCTCGATATAACGCCGCTTTCGTTACGCGAATGCTCGCTTATAAGGTATAGCATTATCAGAAAGATGAAGCGTGCACGCCGCGTTGCTATCCGAAGCGCTGAAAGACCAAGGCGAGAAATTTTAGTCAGATAGCTAGCTTTGTTACACACGGCAGCCTCGTCGTATGTTCATGGCGATAGCGATCGCTTCCTGAAGTATATATGAACGCCGACGGCACCATCAAGAAGAACAAAACGCAGGCGTCACTTTAGCATGAAACCAACACCTCGTATATTTATACATATCAGAGGAACAAGTTCTGACGATAAACAATAATCCTTGCAGCCTTAACGGAAAAGCTGTATCTGTATTCAAGTAGAAGGAGCTTCTTATCGTCGATGAGTTTAAAGAAAGTCTTATCTATGATTATATGATTATGCAACCAGACTAAGGTAAGCAACCAGGGCCAGTATAACGTAGCGATTCTATTACAATTATTTTCCATACCGAGCTTCGTAAGTGGTCAGAGTATAGCTTCGCCTACGTAATCTCAATGATAGGGTGGTTGTGAGCGGTGTATGATAACAAAGAACAGCTAGAATCGAGCGATGTAATATAACCGCTACATTGAACTGGCCCAGATAACCAAGTATACGCCTATACGCTCTTTTGCTTGTTTAGCTTCACTAGAAAGGAAAAGCGGACAGTGAAATCGATGTCCTAAAAAAAACAAGGAAATGAAAAAAGAAAGGAAAGAAACGACTGCCGAAGCTGTACTGAGGCACTATAGTATCATATAACTTCTTTCTTTTGTGAATTCGTGCGCGTTCTCTCTAAGTAATTTTCGTCGCTCAGTATTTGACATGCATGAATGAAGTTTCCATAGGACATGAAAAGCACACTAAGCCTTGATCTGCGGATAGCTTTGTCATTAATTGACGACAGCAGTATTTATAGAAGGCAGGAGCAACGCGTATCCCTTAAAAACGAAAAGAAAAAGGAAAGAAATACATGTGTGTATTTCTCCCTCGTTTCTGTGAGTAATATACTAGAACAGCTGTAAAAAGAACAAAGACAACATGGAAAATACTGCCAAACCTAATTTTATTCATAGGTATAAGCTAGTACGTTTGAATACGTGCAGAAAATCGCATTCGCAGTACATCTTAGAGTGAGTGAACGGAGTTTTAAACTGAATTGCACTCCACTGGCTATCTAATGCGTCCTCCTATAAATACAAGAAAAGGAGCAATCGAATATACGCGTCATCTCAGCCTGTCAATGGCAAACGATCTATGAGAGAGCAGAACCGAGCAAGAAATTTTAGAATTATTAGAGAGGCTGTACCAAAAAAAAAGAAGAAACATCCTAAACAATATGCTCTGCGTACCCGCCTTTTTATATAACTCCTTGGGAAAATGTGAAATACTGCCTTAAACGCAAAGCGCCTTGCTATTGAAAAGCCGAACATGTCACTTTTGATGGATGAACGGATAAAATGGTGAACAGGTGAACAGGTACGAGGTGCTTTCATGGATAGGCCTTTGCACATGCCAGAAGATTGCCCGTCGTTGCTATTGCATAGTAAAGACGGAAATAAATTTTTGTGTGCACGTCTACCAAGATGTGGTGACTGAGCTCGTCCTTTCTTTTTCTTCCTTATAGTTTTTATGCCTTTTTCTAATGCAAATATAGCTGTGAACTTGAGCGAAAACGATTAATACAAAAAAAAGAAAAGCAATGACAAACTGACTGAGTGAACACAGTCGTGCAGCAAAAGGTCCGAGTAGCATCAGGTTGCACAACTAACTGCTTGCTCTCGCCTTTTCGTTCGTTATACTGCCACGGAACATATATGTGGAACTTAGACACTTTTC
This sequence comes from Dermacentor andersoni, assembly GCF_023375885.2. Classification (NCBI taxonomy): domain Eukaryota; kingdom Metazoa; phylum Arthropoda; class Arachnida; order Ixodida; family Ixodidae; genus Dermacentor; species Dermacentor andersoni. The sequence goes on from NC_092814.1 coordinate 75,798,588, forward strand.
TAACTCAATTTTGTGCAGCGTATCAGAGCGGATGAGCCCCAATATCCACCAATATTTCTTTTGTAACGCGTGCCGAAATCTCAGTATACATGGCCGTTTTTGCATTGTGCCTCCGTTGAAATGCAGTCTTAAAAAAGAAAAGCCTCTGAGGGTGGTTCATACACGAGGGCGAATCAGAAAGTCTCTGCCCCTATATTTTTTTTAGCCAAATTACGGCGCTAAATATGAAGTCAACATATCCCTTACCAGCGATGGATCTTTCCTGGACCGGCACGGCCTTATCTGCCGGTAACTCCGCGGCACGGCGCTCCTGTCAGCTGTTGGCGGTTGTGCTTCACACGTCCACGGCGTACGAGCAACGAAGTGTGATTCGCTTTCTATGGAGCAAGGGACGAACGCTCATTGAAATCCACAGGGAAATGCAGGTACGGAGAAGGGTGTCTCGCGTTGAGAAGTGCGAGGTGGTGGTGTTGTGAGTTCGCAAAAGGCCGTGAAGACGAGCACGATAATGAGCGTTCGAGGAGGCCGCGTGCGTCGCTGACTGACGTCATTTCTCAAATTTAGTGCTGTGATGGGACAAACATCTGAACCTGTGTGGGGACTATGTGGAAAAATAGTGTAAGTAAAGCGTGCGTATGTTTGTAATTACCTGTATGTACCTTATTTTGGCTAATAAAATATAGGGACAAAGACTTTCTGATTCGCGCTCGAATCAAGGTAATCACAAATATGACGCGTAAACGCAGCTATCTGCGCCTCTTGACTCGGCAGGGCGACAAGGAAATGTTCAAAAAAGGTATTACGGGTCATTATCATGGCGCAGAAGTTTGAAGAAACTTCACGTGTGCTTCCAAGTCATCAAATGATAGAAGTGGCACTAAAAGATGTCATCTAATAATGAAATAATCAAGCTGCAGAATGTGGCATCATGGAGATGCGGCGATGCTGTGGACAACTTTAAAAGCAAAGGTGTTGGTTGTTTCCATTGGGTGATTGAGCTTGCAGACATGCATACTTTTATCGAAGGATGTTTCGGTTAATATTTTGGGAGAACATGCTTAAAAGCGGCGAATAATTATATAGGAAGGATAGAATATGTAGTTAACGCATTCGTCCGCTATTTTTGCCTGTATACTTTCATCCTACTCAATAAGCAGGCGCTTTTTCACTTTTCACAGTATACTTCGCTGCGCTCCTTTGTTCACGAATATACAACCTGTCTGCAAAGACTTGCATCCGTCATTGTGCAAATCTTTATTGCCGTTGAGCACTTGTTCGGGAGGCTGTAGTTATCTAGAGCGATACACTAAACGAACGTCAAAATCCTCCGAGCGGTCATCAGTGGTCTCAATTTCCTCCATTGTATGCGGACAGAAATGCAGCGAATGGTTAACATCGCCGCAGTTACTGCCAGACGAGCTTCGTATGCGCCTGCTTGCCACGTGGGGCAATTTCCGCGCAAAATAAAGCGACGGGAAAAACCAAAACCATCATCGCGTTACATGCAGTGTGCAAGCTTTCAAAGGCTCTTGTTTACAAAGCGGGTCAGACGTGCTTTAACGCCAGAGCCCCCTTTTTTTATACGAATTTGTGTCCAGCTCACTCTCTGCGCATTGGGTTGCGTCATTCGCTGCCTGCGTCGCCCCCCTAGCAGCGGTGTGCGTACAAGCGCGACCGAGCTCTATAGGACGAACACCTGCTGTTGTGCCGCGAGCTGAACGCGTGCTGTCAGCGACCCACAGAGTGCGTGCACCACTCCTCCAGTGACTTGAATGCGTTGCATGTGTAAACCGCGCCGTGCCCAGCGTGTGGCGCCTGCAAAATGCAGGCGTGTGTGTGTGTATATACGACGGACCACATTCCATCCGCCACAGGCAAGCTGCTATGGCGGAATGTATACGGGCTGCGCATGTTCGCACAAGAAACGCGCGCGTGGCCGCGCGTAGAGGATTTCTTGCCGCGAGTGTCTCTCCTCGCTTGATATGCGTACACCACTGCTACTATGCACGCTCTTTTCTGATTGAGCTGTTTCGCAGAACGGCCTCGCCTAAAGTTGAGCGAGAAAGCTTCAGTTGGGTCAGGTTTCCGCCGCTTGAATGTGCCTATACACGCTTTTTGTTATATTCGAGTTGGTTAAGTCAGTGGAAGCCAAACAGCGCTCTTGAAAAGGCGATAGACTGCCGCATTTTCTTGTAGCTTTTTTTTTTTTTCCACTGACATAGGCGCTAGAATGGACAAGGACGTCTTAATATTTGCGACTTCGTCTAACTCCTTGATTCGATGAGCAATGAACAAACAAGCAAATGCTCGAAAAAAATAAATTTAGGGCCAGCATGAATAGTACTACACAGCACAACAATACAGCGTTCTGCTGCGTGTTATATGTACACGCGGTCCCCGGTAAGAGAAAATCAAAATATGCACTAATGAAACTTTGCATTTCGTATGTCAATGTATTAATTTGTTTTTTCCTCTTCCGTAGAAGCATAATCGCAGAAAGTTGGACGCAAAACGAAATAGCCAAGACAAAAGGTCTTCCTTAAGTACAGGCGTAAGTATAACGTAAACGCAAATAATATATATAAGGAAAGCGCATCGTTCTGCGTCTTCCGGTACGAACGCGCCTATCGTCTCCTCAAGGGCTACGAGGCCTAACAAAAGTATGTGACTATATATCATTTATACGTGCGTGTGGGTGTACGTCGCGCCTTAGCCTGCGGTTGTTTGTTTGCTTGTTCACGGCGTGTTTGCTTTTATCTTTCCTATATATACATCTGGTCGAGCGCGCGAGGCCGTCATCTATGCAAACGTTTGCACTTTCTCAGCATCTCTTTCTCTCTCTCCTCATGACAAATATATGGCACCAGAATCCGGCAAAATTAATGGTGCGCAATCGTCTCCGTCTATCATGTCAATAAAAAGAAGAGAAAAAGACAGTATTTACAACGAGTAATTAACTTTACGAGAGAATTCGTTCATATCGCAACCGAAAGTAAAATGAAAGAAAAAAAAAATTCGGTTTTAATTCAGAGCACGACAGGCAGTGATAAACTTTGCGATTGATTGCACATGCGCCTTTAACGATAGGGATTAACAATCAGCATTCATGCGTCATACACCAACTCTAAACATTGTGTTAAAGAAATCTAAGAAGTTAGGCGCCATTGTTATAAAAAAAACATACCTGAATTGACTCGTTTATTGCTATTTATTAACTGCGACATTATGGGAAGTTTGGTTGAAGAGCTCCCTATTCCGAATTTGTAACTAAACACGCAAAAAAAAAAAAAACGAAACGCTAGACAAGTTAAGAATACAAATAGAAACAAATATAAATTTTGGAAATCTTTCAGAATCGATCAGAGCAAATCAAATCTACATACACTTTACAAAGATGCAAATTTCTTGACATAAATTGCAAATCTATAGAAGTCATGCTTAATGTAGAGTCGGCGCATGACCTGTGACAAACACGAGTATATACTAGGAGGAGGGAAAGATATAAGTAGAAAGCAGGGAGGATAACCAGAATAAGGTCCGGTTGGCTACCCTACACCGGGGGAATGGGTACGGGGGAAAACAGATAACAGGGAGAGAGAGAGGAGGGAAGGAAAGAAGGAAATTGCGGTGAGTTCGCTGACGTGCGTGGTCTTACAGAAATTGCATTAATAGTCACAGATGGTTGCACAAGCCCGTTATGTCAAAGTGAATAGTCACTTTAGAAACCAGGGAGCGCGTTAAACATTTTATACATATACAGTCTGTACACAATGTGAAATGAAGCATCCCGTTCAAATATGCGTGTTACGTTTCGTGCGCAACTTTGTCACTTTAACGTTTTACGCCGTTTGCATCGAAGTGGTGACAAGCGTTATCTTGCTATAAAGGTCAGGCTGGAGCGAACATTCCGGCAAGGGGACTCGTTAAGCATACCTGTATTTGTAAACTTGTCTTTGCAAAGACTTGTTTTTCTAATGGGGAATTGTCTTCGTCGACAAGTCTTCGTCAAGGGATCTTGTCTTAGTAAGAGCAAAACCAAGTCCATTTTTTCGGAAAGTTCGCTCAGTTGCCGAGACATCCCTTGTTCGACCATGTTGATCACTCTAAGATGAAGACTTCGAGTGGACCTCTGTTTTGCTTAGTTTAAAGGGAAATTTATGTGAATTTCTTTTATGCCCCCGACGCATTTCTTATATCACCTTCACAGCCAACGCTCGATCCAGTCTACACTTGCTTATCTATACCTTTTGTATGCTTATCTGTTTGTTGTTGACGTAGCGACAAATTGAACAATATTGTCCAGAATTTAGTACTACGTTTTAATGGACATATTTGGCGTCAAGATAGCTACGGGCGTAGCACAAGATCCAGAGATATATGTATACGCGCGTGGGCCTCCCTTGGAAACAAATCCCCATTTTGTCCCCGCGCATCCCTCATAAGCGCAGACGCCCGACTCAAGCAGTGATTAATTCAGTGTTCAGACGGCTTTGCCTTGCCGCGAAGCGGTGCCATATGAGATCTGACTGCGTAACCCTTCCCGCGCGTGAGAAAATTGGGAACGCTCTCGTGAAGAAACAAGGCGGTAATAGCTCTTTGAAGCGACGAGCGCTGACAAGCCGTGACGTGCCTCCTGCATCGCAAGGTCTTAGGGCTAATCAGCTCAGTCAAGCCACTTGTCAACTCGCCCTGAGCAGCGGCGTGTAAGCGTGCATCATCAAAAGACAGCATGCCAAAGGCGGTTTTTTGGTTTCTTCCACTTAACAGCACATTGTCAATGATAGCTGCTTAGGAAAAAAAAATGAAGTAACCAGGTGGCTAAAAATGCCCACGATCTCAAGTATTTAACTGCGCTATATGTACACCCGGCGACAAAAGTTTATGGACCACGGGATCTCCGAAAACGTTCAATGCCCGAGTAGCCTGTAGCAGTAGCCAGTAAAACTGCACAAGACAACGTTGTTAGCATATTCTAGTCGAGGTCCGAAATGCTAATACCAGACTTCGTTTTGAGCTTGCGGAGATATTCAGCTTTTTCTCAGATTTCATGGCCCGTAATATTTTGTCGCCGGGTGTACGTATAATACTGCTGAGTGTCTCTAGCCATGCAGGGTTGTCGCCAGTTTCTTCATCTGCACAAGCTTGTTACAGCGAAATAGCAATGAAGCTATAACTGCCTAGAGCTTTTTCTTATTTTAACTGTCGTTTCCTTATGATGTATTGTTATAACGTGACTTTATTGTCCGTGGTCGCATTTGACGGTGAAAGACAAGGCCTCGATGAACAGCACTATAGCCCTAATCAAAGCCGAATGAAACGGGTATGGTCACAGTCGTGCACTAAGTGCAACTCGACTTAATTTGTACTTACCAGATTGCGCATTTATACTCTTACTATATATGTAGGCTGTTTCCTTTTAATTATTCCGCTGTCTCTAAATTACGCCTAGCGTCATTGACCATCTGGACTTATGTAGAAGAGGGAAGTTCTGAGAAGTCTTACCGTGCTTGGAAGCTTGTGGCTTAGGTTCACATTTTTGATCGTTGCTCTCTTTTAGTAACACATGCCTTTCGAGCAGTTTTGAAAAGTGCTGACTCATCTTTCCTGCAACCGGTATGTCAGCGTAATGGTGGCATCGTCAACTTTTAACAAAGCGGTCATGTACGCGGCTTGTTCCTCAGACAATTTGGAAGACAACATCGAAGTGGTTTCCGTGACGGCATGGCGTCTGCAGTTGTCAAACGCTAGCTGTA